>NC_068281.1:12796158-13116470 GCF_025860055.1 Xyrauchen texanus | reverse complement strand
CATAAATGCATACACATTCAGACAAGCAAGCAGATTCATATGCAGACATAGACTTGTACACATACACGCACACACACACACATGCACGCACGCACACACACACACAAACACACACTTAATGCCCTCTCAAACTTACAGAAGCCAGAAATAATTACCTGAAAAGCTGTCACTCATCAGTCATTGCCATGAGAAACCCTGATTTCCACATGCTTTCCAACCCCCACAAAAAACATCCCTAATTCTATGGCTCCCTCTGTTGGTCAATATTTGGAGTTGCACCACTCGATCCAAATGTTGCAAAGCCTGTTTGTTCTTCAGTAGGTTTAAGCTACAGTGTCTCAGCAGTGTCTAAAGCCTATATAAAACCAACACAATGCAGTTAATTGTGAACATATGAATCAGCAGCTCTGGGATATATTTTTTAAAAACCTTATTCTTTTTTTTGTGTGTTTCTTGTTGTTTAATCAGAATATATTCTAACATCAGGATGTTTTCTCCCTTTCTGCAATACTAAACTGTAATATTTGACAGCGTGTGGCTATGCCTTCACCATTTGTTGTCTGTAATCTTCAGAGTAACACCTAATATTGCATTGATGTGCAATAGTAAATACCCAAAAGTAGTTTTTTTGCAATGAAAGTAAAAGTATATCTAGTACATGATAATGATATTTTCCTCATTTGAAATATAGAAAATGTGTTTATTTTAGATCCTCTGAGAGATTTTGATTAAAGCAGTTCTCTTTAAGCAAAAAATATATCGTAATGAGATGACATTTACAAAAGACTTTTTTAATGGTTTTGTTTTTTCTTTTTTGTTTTCTCTCTGTTTGGGTTCTTGGTGGTAAGGAGAAAGCGTGTCTGTACATTTTTATATGCCTGTCTTCTGTAAATAGGGAACTGTAGAGTAGTTGAATGGTGACTCAGACTCCTCACGTCCTCCTGCATATATACACACAGCCTGTTTGTCCACACTTGCTTGCTGAAGAGGAACGGTTCTTCCTCCTTCTGTCTGTGTTGATCTCTCTCTTTTATCGTTCTTGTCTCACCTCAGCTGTTGATGGGTTCTTCCTCACTCCACCTCAAATAGAAAAACAAATCTAAACAGACTTAAAACAAGATCATATTAATTTAGAAGCAAAGTTGTGTAAGATAAGATATGGGTTTAAAGCAAGGGCTTAGCCAAGAAATTGCTTTTGGTTTGGCCCCAATACAAATTGATCATTTACTTTTTTTTTTTTTTTTTTTACAAATTTTCCTTAATAACAGAAAGGCGGCAAATAAATGTTTTATTTTTTTCACACTTTCAGAAATCAGACATTATGCATTTTTTTCAACAGTTTAATAATTATATATTTGAAGTCAAAGAATAATCTGTAATATTCTTGGTGGGCTTGGGTCAAATTTGGTTGGTCTCGGCCCACCCTAGGCAATGCCACTGGTTTAGAGAATATAAAATAGAGACCTAAATAGAGAATTTACATTTCAAGCATAAAGCTGAAAAAACATAGAGAGGTTCAGTGTTGGGTTACTCAAAAAGTAATCCACTACAAATTACTAATAACGGTCCATATTGTAATCAGATTACTTTACTGATTACTTTTTTGAAAGTAATCAAATTGTAAATGTACTTTTATTAACATGTTACTGTTACTTTTTAAAACACTTTTTGCAGAAATGTTTTTGTCTCTCTACTCAAATTAAAATGAATGTCTAGATTTCCTCATTTTTCATTGTCGCACATTTCAGCTGTTACAGAAACATAAAAAGACATCATATTGTAAATGTATTATAAATAAATAATATTATTTTAGAAATGTGTAATGCAACTACAGGTGAAACTCGAAAAATTAGAATATCGTGCAAAAGTTCATTAATTTCAGTAATTCAACTTAAAAGGTGAAACTAATATATTATATAGACTCATTACAAGCAAAGTAAGATATTTCAAGCCTTTATTTGATATAATTTTGATGATTATGGCTTACAGCTTATGAAAACCCCAAATTCAGAATCTCAGAAAATTAGAATATTGTGAAAAGGTTCAGTATTGTAGGCTCAAAGTGTCACACTCTAATCAGCTAAACACCTGCAAAGGGTTCCTGAGCCTTTAAATGGTCTCTCAGTCTGGTTCAGTTGAATTCACAATCATGGGGAAGACTGCTGACCTGACAGTTGTGCAGAAAACCATCATTGACACCCTCCACAAGGAGGGAAAGCCTCAAAAGGTAATTGCAAAAGAAGTTGGATGTTCTCAAAGTGCTGTATCAAAGCACATTAATAGAAAGTTAAGTGGAAAGGAAAAGTGTGGAAGAAAAAGGTGCACAAGCAGCAGGGATTACCGTAGCCTGGAGAGGATTGTCAGGAAAAGGCCATTCAAATGTGTGGGGAGCTTCACAAGGAGTGGACTGAGGCTGGAGTTACTGCATCAAGAGCCACCACACACAGACGGGTCCTGGACATGGGCTTCAAATGTCAAACGTCTTACCTGGGCTAAAGAAAAAAAGAACTGGTCTGTTGCTCAGTGGGCCAAAGTCCTCTTTTCTGATGAGAGCAAATTTTGCATCTCATTTGGAAACCAAGGTCCCAGAGTCTGGAGGAAGAATGGAGAGGCACACAATCCAAGATGCTTGAAGTCCAGTGTGAAGTTTCCACAGTCTGTGTTGGTTTGGGGAGCCATGTCATCGGCTGGTGTTGGTCCACTGTGCTTTATTTTAGTCCAGAGTCAACGCAGCCGTCTACCGGGACATTTTAGAGCACTTCATGCTTCCTTCAGCAGACAAGCTTTATGGAGATGCTGACTTCATTTTCCAGCAGGACTTGGCACCTGCCCACACTGCCAAAAGTACCAAAACCTGGTTCAATGACCATGGTATTACTGTGCTTGATTGGCCAGCAAACTCGCCTGACCTGAACCCCATAGAGAATCTATGGGGCATTGCCAAGAGAAAGATGAGAGGCATGAGACCAAACAATGCAGAAGAGCTGAAGGCCGCTATTGAAGCATCTTGGTCTTCCATAACACCTCAGCAGTGCCACATGCTGATAGCATCCATGCCACGCCGCATTGAGGCAGTAATTAATGCAAAAGGGGCCCAAACCAAGTACTGAGTACGTATGCATGATTATACTTTTCAGAGGGCCGACATTTCTGTATTTAAAATCCTTTTTTTATTGATTTCATGTAATATTCTAATTTTCTGAGATTCTGAATTTGGGGTTTTCATAAGCTGTAAGTCATAATCATCAAAATTATATCAAATAAAGGCTTGAAATATCTTACTTTGCTTGTAATGAGTCTATATAATATATTAGTTTCACCTTTTAAGTTGAATTACTGAAATTAATGAACTTTTGCACGATATTCTAATTTTTCGAGTTTCACCTGTAATGTATTAAAAGTGATTACCTTAACTGAAAGTATCTAATTGTAATCTGGTTACACATATTTTAAATGTTGCACTACGTTTTGACTTAAAAAGTTGACTTTGTAGTCAAAATTACACACAACTCTGGTTAGGTTTATGCTAAGATCAGGGACTGGCCGACGGGAGAATCGGGAGATTTCCCGATTCTCATGTCTCACATAATCTAAGAAATTAAGAAAATGGATCTTGTTTTTTGAGGATGTTTAGACATTTAAATGGGAAAACTATACATAAAAAAATACTATTTAGAACCATATATTGCAGTGTTCTCTAATGCTGTATGGACAAAGGCACTTTAAACTAGAAAAGGACAGAGATTTTTCCAAAAGGTTTAGCCTGCAGATATTTCTGTATTTTTGAAGAACTTTACCAGCATCCACACATATACAGTTCAATTCACTTCAAGAAATCCAAGTAGAAATGTTCAAATTACAAATAACCAGAACAAAATACTTTGTGAAAATGATGCTATATCACACAATGAAAAAGGTGTTTTGTTTTTCTATAGAGGAGGAGTTTAAGTAATGGCAGAGCTTCTATATATTACACAGATGTTTTCCCCCATCTGACTTGTTTAGTCAGGAGATGTGCATTTTTAAATATGTGCATTGGGTCACATGTAATGTCTGTTGCTGTGGTTAGGACTTCTCATTCCATTAGTCATAAAACTCTGTGCTTGTGAAGTCAGCATCGTGAGATCCCATCCCCTGTCCACCTCCCAGACCTTTCATACCTATATTTCGCTAGTCCTTTTTATCATGTGTGTTATAGAACAGGTTCAACAAAAAAGGAACTTTTAAAAAATCAACCCTGTAAAATCATGTAAGACTATTCTTTTGTATATGTTTCTCTCCTTTTGTTTTGTAAAGGGTTTTGTTTAACTTCTTTGATGGTCACTGCAGCACTTTCTGTACTGTGACCAATAAAGACTTTCCTTAGAATGAGTGAAAGTGTCTCTTTCCTGTTCAAATGTGATTCATTGTGTTTGTCATACATATATTATCTATAACAATAATAATATGTTTGAGATTATTGAGGCAAAAATTCATAACTGTCGGCTATAGATTTTCTGGGTAAACGTGCGAAAGTCTTAAGTGTTACAATTATTCCTGCTCTTCCCTACTACTGTAACTCCTTTGGTCAGCTATTTTGAAGAGTTTTGTTCTTTGATCACAGTTGAATATGTTTGTCTCGTAGAAGAGGCAAATAAAGGCATGATGTTTGAAGGCTGCAACATCTGACATGTGAAGTCTGAAGTGTAACTTTTTTCTAAATCTCTTTATGCAGTACTTTTTCAAACATTGTGTAGCAATCACGTAGCACTCAGTCAGTACTCTATGCTCTTCCTACGGCACCTCTGACATACAGGCATATCTGAAAAGGAGAAATAGCAGCGGATACAGAATGACATAGGACATCATTATCTCAAGATCCAGATTATATAGCACAAAACAGTTGTTTCAGTTTCCAGAAAGGCGTTCACCTCTTTATATATTCCTGGTTGACTGCTTTTAACTTACATTTTATGAGGGGGAGATGTATTTCCTGGGCCCAGTTTTTCTAAAAATTTAATCTGGATCAGAATGATCTGGATTTGGAAATCCCATGTTTTGCTATCCAGTATCAGGTATTCCATCTTACTTTTGTGACTTTTTCAAAGCAACATTTAAAAATCTGATCCGGACACAATTTTTTCAAGGTTACCAAATCCAGATTAATAGTGCTCTAAATGGGACTACATGTCATAATTTAGGCTACTAGCTATGTAAAGAACAACATGTGGAATAGCCAGTATTGGGTCACTTTAAGTACAAGAAGATACAAATATCCTCTTCCATTTTTCAATTTATTTTAAACAGTCAGACCCCTCATCTGACCCTCAACAAATAAATAAAACAAACAAATATACATTATTAACAAATACACTGTGGATATTTTGAACACATGTTGGATGTGCAATAAGGGATGCAATTGTTAGAAACTACTTTTGACTGGTTCATCTGATGATTGTGTCATTGTAATTAATATACAGTGATAAATGACAATTAAAATTAAATATATTATTTTTGTTTGATATTGACAGCTGTTTGGGGGATTTTTTGTATACTTTACTGTACTGAAAGGCTTGACGGTTAAACAAACAAATTAAGAGCAAAATATAAACACATGTACATTATATATATATATATATATATATATATATATATATATATATATATATATATATATATATATATATATATATATATATATATTAAAGTTTTATAACATTTTATTCCTGAAATCCACCCTAAATCCACCCTTCTGCTGGGATCAAGTTAATCCAGATTTTTTGGATCAAAAGTATCCCAATCCTACTAAAAATTATTGACCAACACATACTGAAGGTCAGTGTTGGGTAAGCATCTTTGAAACTGTAGTTTGACAAGCTACACATAATTTTAAGTAGTTAAGCTACAGTTAAGATATTCTTTTGGAAAAGTAGTTAGCTTCACTTCATGTTACTATCAAAAAGTAGCTAGCTACATTGAAGCTAATTAATGAGGCAATATTTTTTTTTATGTTACTATGAAACCAATAATATTAATAACAAAATTTACAATGATGACATTTATTAATTCATGAATTAATGTGTTTAATTAAATATATTAAATGTTTGTAATACATTTAAACCTTACAAGCTGGAGTGTTCAAATTTGGGAACATTCCCATAGTTCCTGTCTCAATATCTTCGCCGTCCAATCAACTATTTAATTTCTGAAAACTGCCAGATACTCATGACAATATAAGCTAAAGGCACATATGATTCGTTACTGGGTGTGAATAATAAATCTGTCATCATCAGGGAGATTACCTTCAGTGTTGGATTTAATACTGCTTCAAATTGAAAACTGAGGCGATCTTTTGAGGTAAGACAAGTTATTTAACAAGTATCGTCAATATTGTGTATTGAAGGTAAAAACGTTTTAGTTACGAAGCATTTGTTTGTTGGAGTAATGCTAGTCATTTCTGGAAAAAAATACATGACCGTCGGCGTTCATCGGACAGGCAGCTAGCCTCTTATTTTAAGCAAATATCTGTGAAACTTGCTAAATAAACATTAGCTAGCAATACTATGTAAATTTTGAGCTAAATATAAGTAACTTTTTTTGGCCAATTTTGTTGCTTGTGGAAGATAGTCAAACCTTTTTATTTAGGAAGCATTAATTTGTAGTAGTGCTAGCTAGTTTTTGTCTGGAAAAAATGTGACTGTCATTGGAGAGCCTATTTTTTTCTATAAACTTTTTTTTGGCAGTTACTGTGAAACTTGCTATATAAACATTAGCTAGCATTACTATGTACATTTCTAACTCAATATAAAAATGTTTTTGCCAATTTTGTCGCTTGTGTAGACCTTCTTTTCTTTTCTTTTTTTACGCTGTTCAGACCTGCCTGGAAACTGGCCTGCTAGTTAGATTTTTATTCCCATGTATTAAAAACAAATTGTAGATATCTCTCTTAGCATAGTGATTTACCATCCATCACATAGACATGATTTATATTGTGTGTAGCTTCCTTTTCACAAGGAAAGAGTGAGAGGGCTGTCTGCAGATGGACATTCTGGTTAGACTATTCAGTGTATGGATTTGTGAGGAACGCACTGCTGGCTACCAATTGTGTACTTTTTTCTGTTGTAGAGATGGATAGAGACTATGGCTCCCTGCTCAGCACCCTCAAGAGGAGGCTTGGCATGAGGGTATGAGCATACAGGAGGAAGATCTGCTGGACCAGGAATTACTACAGGAAGAGACACAAGGAGATTGAGGATGAGATGGAACCAGATCCCCAGCCAAGACCATCAACTGTGGGTGGGGTTTTAAATTATGTGTAATTGCAACATCAGACTCGGGGTATACTCTCGACTTTAATGTTAAACAGGTAGTCATGTTGGGCGTGTAACTGACTTGGCCACCAAAGTAGTTGAATCGTTACTGCAGCCATTCAAAGACAAGGGCCAAAATGTTTGGTTTGACAACTTTTACACATCCCCAGCTCTTATGGTTAAGTTGTTAGAAACGGGAACTTATGCCTGTGGGACATGCAGGGTGAATCGTATACTGTTTCCTGCAGAATTTAAAGACATCAAAAGATGGGAACACAAGACAGCTTGTGGGGATATGAGGTGGTGTAGGACTGAGGGGAATATATTTGTAATTCAGTGGATGGACAAGCCTGCAGTTACATGATTCTCCAATTTCCACAGTGCGAATGGCTCAACCAAAATTACTAGGTTTGTAAAAAATGATGGCAACTGGACAAAAGAAATAGCCCTCGAGCCCACTGTCATCAGCGATTATAACAAAAACATGGGCAGTGTTGATAGGTCAGACCAAATGATAAAACCTTTCAAAGTCCTACAAAAAACGTATTTTTTTCACTTCATAGACTTTGCCATCGTCAATAGTTTCAAATTGTTTAAGGAATGGCAACATATTCATGTGGCACCAGGGGATGAGCATAGACCATTGAACTTAACCCAGATTGATTTCAGAGAAAACCTGGCTCATCAGCTGGGATTCACGATTCAAGTTTCCCTTTGCATTCACTAAAGCCTGTAGTCCCTCCTTAACATCACTCCACACAGCCCATCTCCCTAAATTTGAAGAGTCCTATAAGAGATGTTGGCTATGCTATCGGAAAAGTAGGACTGAAAATAAAACTAAAATAGCTTGTTGCGTGCCGGAATGTAATGGCAAAAGACTTTGTTTGGTTCGCGATAGGAACTGTTTTCAGTCTTGGCACTCAGCTGAGTGTGACCAGTTTTATGAAGAGGCCTACGTTGGGCTGTGTTTACTGGTGTTGTTGTTCTCTCCCTCCTCTCTTTTCTCCCTCTATTCTATCCACAGGTACTGCAGTTGTTGAGTATTTATGAATTGATATATATTCTGTTCCTGCACTCTTTATTAAAAATGTATTTACTGTACATTTATTTAAGTTTGATTTAGTATGTTTTGCTGTGTAATTCGTGCGTAATTCTAATGTTCAAATTAAATAAAGTCTGTGTTTTATTAAACACATAAAATGTATATTTCAGTATTTGTGTCCTTTCAGATCTCAATTTATTATTGGCCTCCTCCTTCCCGGATTTCGGCATCAGTGTAAAGCAGTCAATGGAAAGGAGGAGGCGAGAACCGGCTTGACAATATAAATAATAGTTTAATTATAAACTTAAAAGACAACAAACACACATTTTGACCACCGGGTAGGGATAGGTTTAAGTGGTCTGGGAGGTGTTGACCGGGCAGGGACAGGTTTAGGAGGCCTAGGAGGTGGAGTGGCCACTGGGGGAGCTGGCGGAACCAAGGAGGACTTCTGAGGCGGAGCAGTCGAAGACTTAGGTGGCGGCACCGTGGAAGGCGTAGGCTGTGCTGAGGGAGGCTTCGGAGGCGGAGCCGAGGGAGGCTCGTGAGACACCGGAGGCGGAGCCATGGTGGGCAGAGCCGTGGGAAGCTCAGGGGGCGGGGCCATGGGAGGCTCAGGAGGCGGAGCCGAGGGAGTCTCAGGAGGTGGAGCCGAGGGAGGCTCAGGAGGCGGAACCATGGAAAGCCCTGGGGGCTCAGGAGACGGAGCCGTGGGAAGCTCAGGAGACGGAGCCGAGGGAGATGGCGCCGTAGGTGGCTCTAGAGGCGGAGGCCTGGAAGGCTCTGGAGGTGGAGCCGAGGGAGGTGGCGCCATAGGAGGTTTCAGAGGCGGAGACCTGGAATGCTCTGAAGGCAGAGCCGAGGGAGGGGGCGCCGTAGGATGCTCTGGAGTCTCTGGGAGAAGAGCCATAGGAGGCTCGGGAGGCGGAGCCGTAGGAGGCTCTGGAGTCTCTGGGAGAAGAGCCGTAGGAGGCTCGGGAGGCGGAGCCCTGGGTGGCACGAGGGAGGAGAGGTAGGATCCTCCTCAGCGACGCCCACGGTGAACGGTGAACCAGACCAATAAAGTCGCCTTTATGTAGTCCCGTAGCGTCCAGCCGCGCATCGCCGGTGGCAACCGCTCCTTGAGTGAAACATGTAAATTGCCCCTGAAGAATACCACCAGGGATGAGTCCGGGAAGTCTGAGATATTCGCCAGTTTGAAGAAGTCGCGGATGTGGTCTTCCAAAGGACGGTCCTCTTGCTTCAGGCTGAGCAGCAGGAAGTTTGCACGTTGCACCACTAGATCCATTTGCGGTCTATCGTTCTGTTACACTTGCAGATGAAGGCAGACGTGGAGACAGGATCTAATCGCAGTGCAACTTTATTAACAGGGAGAAAACTTAAACAGACAAAACCAAAACAAAGGAAATACCCGCCATGGGGAAATAAACCAAAAACACGGAAAACATACGAGGAGTTTTAACAACTAGGATAAACATATAAAGACCAAGGAAACAGGCGTCCACAAACATCAACGATAGACAAGGGAATGGAGAACAAACAGGGTTATATGTACAGACACACTAATGACTAAACGACATACAGGTGAGAACAATGAAGTGCATGGGCAGTGATGAAGGCAGGGAACTCTGGGAAATGTAGTGCATGACAATAGACAAGTGAAACACAGGGCAGACAACAAGGAAAACGTGACATGGAACATGATCATTGAAACAGAAAACACGGGACAGACAAAAAGGGATCGTGACGAGGATGCTCTACAAATATTTGTTTGCTTTGTTCAGGTGGACGTATGGTCATCCTAGATAGTTGCATAATAATACATGCTATAAATTATTTCTTTTACCAATAATTTATTTATTTTACATGAAAATAATAGTTAATTTAATGCAAACAAAATTAGAAATCAAATAGTTCTGCATGATAGTAATTATTATAATATTATATACTGTATATTTATAAATATAATAATAATAATTCACTCGATGCTCCCAATAACACACAGGTGATGAGAAGTGAAATAAACATATTTAGAACAGAAACAAAGTCCCTCAAAGGCAATATTAACGTTTTGAATTATTTTATTTAAAATACTAAAAGGTAAATATGCTGTTGCTTGAACTATTAAGAACAAAGTGTCTGAAGCATTCTTTGTTGCATAGAAGAATATAATTGTGTTCTCAATAAGCTCTCAGTAGATGGTGGTAATTCACTCTTTTTGTTTGTGATCTGCCATTACAAAAGAAGAAGACAACGCTGCCTGATTCTGATCAGCAGATAGAAATATGCTGCTAGATCGTCTGATGTTTTGCTGGTAAAAGTTTGGCTTCTACGCAATAGTTTTAATAATATCCATGTATAAAAATGCATGTCAACATATCTATTGACCAGTAAAAGTGTTCAAAGCAGATCTATCTTTTTTCCTACAGTTTGTCGACTGCACATCAACATCTGATATTAAAAATATGAAACAGCTCATGAAACTTGCCTGTGATTGGCTGGATGGCCGTTCAGTACCAAAGTAACAAACACAAAGAATACTGTATACAAATCTACCATTTGGACTAGGTATGCATTTAGCTTGGAAAAGTGTGGGGGACTGAATTACCTTTTTTAAAGAGTGCGGGGGATGTGTCCCCTATGTCCCCCCTGGCTGCTATGCCCTTGAGTATAACTTTCTCTGAATCCCTCTTTATAGTGCTCTCTCTATAATTACCCAACCGCAAATATCAATACTAAAATAAGCTAATGTGTCAGTTTCTTTATTAGGGAAATATGGGGAGCATAATCAGCTAAATTGGTATTCAGCTGTTGAGTTCTGTTTGTATATGTGTGTGAATATAGTGAATGAATATATTCATGATCAATGGTATGCACATAATTACAAATATAATGTCATTCTGCAATGCCAGACAGCTGCAACACACCAGAAAATAATGGCACTGCTCTTTGTTTTACATGAATAGTTGCACACAGGGCTGGGCTAAACTCATCAATACATAATATTGTTAATTGAAAATGCCAAGTACACTGGCCAGAATGCATAATAATTGCAAATAAGTCTATTGAACGAATAACATCATTGTGACTTTCTTGTAAGTCTTGGTTTTACAACAGCTCAGGTGGTTGCACAGTAAAACAACACTTCACACAACAAGTTTTTCAAATATTCATAGATCTTTACTCCAAGCCTATGAATGTGACTTGCTTGGTGACATTTAGACTGTTATATGGACTTGACATCCACACGTGAACACATATACTGATTAATGCTGGTACTATATATCTCTTATATAAATCAGAAATGTGTTTTATTGTTGGTGTTTTTGTCCCAAGTAAGATATCTTGTTTGTTGTGTTCTGTTATCTTGGCTATGCTTTTTTTATTTTTTGTTAAAAATGTCTATTCAATATCTCAGCTTACATTTTAAAATGATGCAACAACACATCATCATTTCAGTCATGTCATCTTTATTTCTTGAAACAGTCCACCAAACCATCCATTTAGCTGTGAACTTATTGTACAAATGTGCCTCTGTTTGCTCCTGGCAGGCAGCAGATGCTCTAACCGTGCCTCCACCCTAATCCTAACTAAATGGAGCCTGTAAGTTTTAGTACCCTGGCAGAAACAACCGGGGGCACTTATGTTCCATCCCGGTCCATGCACTGCACAACCAAAAAAATTATACCAGAAGTAACTATGAATGAATTTATTCCCGCTGTTGTTTTGAAACTCAAATGAAGACGTTGTGGAATTCCAGGCATAAGATTGGGTTTTACCTAGATTCAAATCATGTTGTTTCAATTCTTTTGCATGTATAATACGACACATCACCGGAGTATCATATTTTTTATGCTCAATTATTTCCTCATTGGAAAGATCAGGAATATTGGATCGCTACTTTTATTACCAATTAAGCCATTCATTGAAGCTCTCTGCGTGACCTGCAGACAAGTTAAGGATTTCTTTTTTTTGGAGTTCTTAATTTGTAAAGTTGTTTCGGATAAAAGCATCTGCTAAATGATTAAATGTAAATGACTTGCGCAGCTTCATTCATTATGAGCAATTTAGTTCACATTTAGAGCTCTACCTATCAAGCGTACGATTAGTTGGCATAAATGTCATTCACCTACCAGAGATAAGATGTGTGCTACAGTTGTTAGTACTGCACATATCCAGCTGTCTCGCTTCACTGAAACGGTTCATGTGTCCATTTGTGGTTGTTCTTTCGGAGATCTAAATAATTTACTTTCTGTTAGTTCCAGGCATCCAGGGAGCATTCAGCCACCGAACAACTCGAGACTCGAGATCGGTTACAGCCTTCATTTTATACTAATTCAGGGTTTCATTGTGGGATCAATGCCACCAAGCTTAACCGTGAAATATTTTGTAACATTTTTCTTTCTTTCTTTATTACAATTAAAATCAGTTCGAAACATTTTGAAAAAGTATGATGTAATGAAGCCTCATTTGCTGAAATCACGTGACTTGGCCAGTTTGACACGCATTCCGAAGCGTTGGTTAGAGAAAGAAAATAACATTTGTAAAGGTTTAAAATCTTCATGGAGCGTTTCGAAAGCACACATCACTACTGTGGAGCTCATGGCAGTTTAATCTAATTGATTCAAGGAGTGGACAAGTATTTTAGCAGTGTTGAGAATTTGGGACATTTTACCAAGTGGTTTAGCCAATTTTGCAAATTGTTGCCTTTTATTTTCCTATTTTGAACAGTTTTTGTTTACACTTTATCATATATTCTCACTGTTAATATTTTTGCACCTTTAAACACTATTTTGGGATCCACTTCATTGCTGTCTGTTGGGCCACTCTACAATGTACTATAAGCATTAAATATATAACCAATGTTAACTTTTATTGAAAGCACAAAGAACATTAAAGTAATCACCTTAATTATGCTGGTAACTTTCTAGACAATCAAAGCTATTTTGTGAATGAAAAAAAAAAAAAAAACTCTAGCATTTATCATTTTTTTTACAAAATCATCAAAGATGAACAATAATATAAATAATAAAATCTTGATAATATAAAAATAATATAAATAATACAAGCATTTATGCTGAACAGTGAGCTATTTATTCATTTATTATTTTCTATTTATTTATTGCTTTTATTGCCATACATATTTTGCAATGTGCACATTTACTTTACACTTAAGTTAATCAGAAATGTTGTTTCAAGGTAAATTTGCACATGTAGTAATAAATGATTACTTTAAAAGTTTGTTTTGAGACTTGTTTGGTCATATTGTCTATGCAACTAAAAGGATTAGACTTCATGATTTTCCTGATGTTCAAGATTATCAAAGAGGATAAAGTAAATGGCCAACAAATTTAGTGTGGTCATTTACAATATCAAAGACCCATGTATTCTCCTTGAGATGCATGTAGACATGATCTCCAACCTCCAGAATCAAAGAGATTGAGTTAGATGCTGTTTCATATCGGTAACCTAGAGCATGATTGACAAAATTTACCATCTGTTCTCCATTTTTAAAGAGTCTTAGAAACAATTCCTTGGCTGCACGGTTAATCCCAGAGAACGTGAAGCAATAGATGCCTTTAACCAGAGCTGTGAAAATACCAGCAGAGACAGCAATTTAATAAAAATATGGATATTGAGACTAACTACATTCCATATAAGAGCACATAACAGTGGTTGGGTTGCAAGTTCTTCCAAGACATCTTTATAAACCAGTATGACATCTTTATTTTAGGGTCCAAAGTCTCCTACATTTCCAAGAGTTGCAGCAAATGCCACTTCATATTTCTCTGTTAAAATTAGAGATCACATACATACCACAGTACAATATCACAATCCTACATTTTACACCACAAGCTAACAATGTTGTATCTGTGAATTTACTAATTTTTTAAGTCTTTTTGATCCTTAAAATTAACATTTCTCCTGAGCTGTTCCAGTTGTTCATCACTGTGCTCCAGTCTGCCCTTCAGAGTCTTCACAATGGATCTCAGCTCTGCCAGCTCGGAGTAGACCAGAAAGCCAGGTGTGCTGAAACGCTCCAGAAATTAAAGTAGCACCCTTTTCCCCAGTATTCCCATGCTCTTAGTCAGTACTCCCCGCTCTTCCTGAGGTACATCAGACTTACAGGTCCAGCTGAACAGGAGAAGCAGCAGCAGACTGAGAAAGGTGCAGAACATAATTACCTCAAGACTTGGTGTAGTGAACTACTGTTCTATCAGGAAGACTTGCAGACTTAAGTGAAATTTGAGATGACATTTATTTGATAAATATAAAACAGAAATGTAATGTCTCTCTTTGGCGTAAGCCCCGTCTGGCAGTCCAAAGAAGTTGTACCCGGAACTGTCATGTTCTGCCGGAGATAGGAGGCAGGGGCAAGGAGCCTACCCCTGTGCAGACGGGACTCAACTGGTGGTGGTGGGGTGGTGGAGGTTGCCGTGTTAGCACACTGAAACAGCAATGTGATAGATTGTGAGCAGACTTATAAAGCAATGGCTTACATGTGATTGGCTAGGAATTACCCAGCTAATGGTGCAATGATGTACAGCTGCTAGTCTTCCCGCTAGAACTACGATGCGCTTACATTTCCATAGGACAGTCATACATTGAAATCGTTACTAGAGAACGGATGGCTTTGACTTCTATTGGTAGACTACAGCCCTATACAAGACGGTTACACAAGTGTTTTAGTTCCAGAAATTCCTGCAGCACCTAGTGGATTGATGTTTAACTCATGACAGTAATTTATTTATCACCAACATTTTTTGCTGATAATGTGTGAATTGGAAATTTTTGTGCAGTAATTAACACATCATGTTGTGCATATTGTGATTATTTTTTATCTTTTATTTTTTTTTACTGCTTTTGCACTGCAATTTCCCACATGAGATTCAAAAAGTATCTGTCTAATCAAGTGTAAAACTTCACATATGGGCAAAAAGTTAACAATATCAGAATACCAAAAGTTAATGAGAGCCATTCAAAATATACAGCAGAAGTTTAATTTTTAAAGTCAATATTGTTCATAATGTCAATGATACATTTATGTTATGACATCACAAGGACAGTGAGCTATTTTTATGGTCACAAAGATGAACAAAATGAACAAATGAACCTGATGTGACAAAATCATTAAGCATTTTAGCACATGCATGTGAAACAGTCTGACACAAGAGAATAATTACCATAAAAAATAAGATCATGATTCATAAATACAGGAGTCCACCATAGGTGGTGATAGGCATAAAGAATGCAATTATAAAAAAAATTAAGAGAAGAATGGGGAGGTGAAAGTTGAGATTAATGGTTAAAAAAGAAAGAAAGAAAGAAAGAAAGAAAAGGACTTAAATAGTTATCTGTTTCTGGATTTAACCACTGGAGTCTCATGGATTACTTTCTTGCTCACTTTATATAAATTGGTAATAGGAGTTTAACATTTGAAGCAACTTTCTCTCTCAACAAGTTTTCTGTTTAGAAGAAAACTGTTTAGGTTTGTCAATCCAAAATGATTGTTGTTATAGACATTATATATACTTCAGTTTTATTTTCTGTTAATGCATGATTTTCTGTAAAACTGCTTTGAAACGATGTGGGTTGTGAAAGACGCTTTACAAATAAAAATGACTTGACTTGTTTCCAAAGCCTCAAAGCATGCCAAGCAAGTACAACTGATAAGTACATCATTTGTAATTACAAATCTCTGCCGGTAGAGGGAAGCCATAACCTTTTGCTGAAATGATTAAAAAAATAAATTGAGAGTGGGTGTGTTGATCCTTGAGTCCCTCTAGAGATCTTCAAAGGGCAGTTTAACTAGGAAACTACTAAAATAAGTCCTAAAAAGTTAAAATAATTAAAAGCATCAATAAATTATTTTGATCTCCACTGTATAAATACTGAGGGAGAAAATGAATCATAAAGCAAATAGCGCAGCATATCCATCTTCTGTAGCAAGTCAAATGAGGCAGAACTGTAAAGTCGAAAAATGCAGACATCAAATAATCTGACTGAAATAATTTGTGCTACTGACAGCATTTAATGATGTGAAAACAGATTTTTTTTCTCTTAGATTGTAAGGAGGATGAGAGTTAGTGAGAGAGGTGTAAAACACATGACTGTCACGTTGTTTGTAACATGCTCCATGCTCCACCCCTGACCGATGCCTAATCTGTCACGTTGTACCAGCCTCCAAGGTACTGCAAACCGTTTACAGCTCACAATTTATTACACAATTAACTTTTATTACCATTCCTGTGCCACCATCCACCTCTTCGTACAGCCAAGCAAGGCCGCCAGAGCTTGAATCATAAAAACAAGGATCTGTCACTGTTTACAGTGTGCATGTGTGAAAGGGTTCAAATCTCTAACTCATACAGTATGGATCAAGTCTAATCATTGGTGAAATACTCTCGGAGACCTTCCTCTCAGCAGCAAGAAATGAAACACCTGACTGTTGCATTTTATAAAATTATATTTACAGTACGTTGTGCAGCACACACTAACTAATTACACATATTTATATTTGGTGTCTTTCTTGTGCCCTTATTGGAATATGATCTGGACATTTCACCCAAATAAATATGGTAATAATACAGTACCATGGTATAAACATCTGATAACATCACTGTGCTTTGGTACTGCCACAGTGCTTTTTTCCTGTTCATTGAGTATTTTTAAATTATGAAATTTGCTTCTATGAATGTGTGTGTGTGTGTGTGTGTGTGTGTGTGTGTGTGTGTGTGTGTGTGTGTGTGTGTGTGTGTGTGTGTGTGTGTGTGTGTGTGTGCGTGCATACTCACCCAGAGTGTTCGGTAGGTTAGATCTCATTAGGAATTTCTCCTGGCTGTGTGAGCTAATTAACCTAATTTGAGCAGCACCAGTGCAGAAACAGATGAACCCAAGGGCCTGCTTTGCGTTTTTTAAATTAAGAGGGCTTCACTTTTGCTTGTGTCTGTGTGGAGTCATTAGGGGAAGGGTTTATGGGAAAAGAAATTGAACAAGTCATATCAAAGCACAGGCCTAATTCACTTGAATCTCAGAGAACATGACAAATTGAATCTGGTGCACAAGCTTAATATGAATCATTTTCCAATTCTTTAACTCCAAGAGCAATCGGAGGTCCTTTTTGGTGCTGTAGAATGAATAATGAATGGTGACACACAGGCTAGATTAACATTAGCACCCAATTAGCAAATGGCAAAAAACATTAAATAGGGTGACCGTATTCTGATTTTCCAATAACAGGGTTCATTACTATGAATGCAAACTTTAATACAGTGAAAAAGACACTCTATTAGCATAACATAAATATATATACAAATAAATACAAATGTCCATCATTCTTTGGAATGTCTATGTACAATATTTTATGGCATGATTGAACCTTCATTTACTATTAAAATTATTTTGAATGGCCATGGAGAATGAAGCAATGAGATGACAATTTTACCTGGTCGCAAAATGTAGTTCGATAATTTCCCTGATGAACTTTCACCTTTTACTGACCCTTTATGCTTCGCAGAGCTAATGTGTGCTTCTAAATCACTTGCACCTTTATTAGCAACTGACACATAAGTGCCAGCTTTACATGTCATACATTCTGCTTCTCACGGATCTCGACCTGGACGAAACCATGTAAATTTACACTTTCGTTTGGGCATTGTTTCCACTCAGCCGTCATTTTCTGCTACTGTCAAGCAACTACTTGATGCCGAACACAACAGCGCTTCGCGCGTTGGCGGAAAGATTGACAGGCAGGAATTTGGCCAATAGTTGCTGCAAGCCTCTTATAATCGGCCAATTGGTGTGCGAGAAGGCGGTACTTACAAAGACGGGTTAAAGCAATGCAAATATGCGCGCGCACACAATGAAGTATTAGACCAGATGTACATCATAGTGCAATTCAAGTCGAATCCTGGACATTTTCACAAATTTAGAAATCCGGGAAGGACGCTTTTTAAGGTCTAAAAAAAAAAAAAAAAATGAGGACATATCCGTGAAAAAGAGGACGTATGGTCACCCTACATTAAACCAAGGACAAACAATCAACAGATAAAATTGTATGTGTTAAATAGGAAACCATTTGGTGAGGTGACATGGAATTTGATGTTTGATATATGTGTGTGTGTGTGTGTGTGTGTGTGTGTGTGTGTGTGTGTGTGTGTGTGTGTGTGTGTGTGTGTGTGTGTGTGTCGAGGCCAGAATGTTGAAATGCATCAGTGTTTAAAGGGATAGTTCACCTCGTTCACGTTTCACATTCATTTTCACTTATATCATGTTTTACATATACAACGAAAGTGAATGGTGACTAAGGCTAACACTCCTGCCTAACATCCACTTTTGTGTTACATGAAAGAAAGTCATACAGGTTTGTAACAACATGAGGTGGAGGAAATGATGACAGAATTGTCATTTTTTGGGGGGGTGATCTATCTCTTTAATAAAGGGCAAGGAGATGGTATAGATGGACTTAATTGTATCCTCCATCCCACCCCACCTGTCCACTGTGGCATAGTGCAGATGGCCTGATGTCAAAAAGCCACCAGACATCCAGTCATTCTTTATTTATGTTTTAACCTTGAGTGCTTGTTTCCATGGTAAATACAATTTCCTATTGTTTTTAGTAGTTATTTTTTTCATTACATGCTTGTTAAATTATATTTTTTCTTTATGCATACCATATACCTACAAATACCTAATTAATTAGTTTTCTTTTGATTTTGGGGTGAAATTAGACCAGACTGATCTCACTGTGAATTCGGTGACAGTAGGCATTGGCGGTTCTGGCTTACTTTGTGCCCCAGGCGAGATCTGACATTGCGCCCACCTTAACATGAAAATTCACTCATCATTTTCTCACCCTTATTCCGTCCAAGATGTGTATGAATCTGTTCTTTCTGCTGAACACAAACCAAAATCTTTAGAAGAATATCTCATGTGTGTAGGTCCATTCGATGCAAGTGAATGGTGGCCAGAACTTTGAAGCTCCAAAAATCACATAAATTCATATAAAGGGATCCTTAAGACTCCAGTGGTTAAATGCATGTCTTCAGATGAGACATGATAGGTGTGGGTGAGAATCAGATCAATACTAAAGTCCTTTTTTTTTATTCTAAATCTCCATTTACACTTTCAGATGTGAAAATGAAACTAACCCAGCATCACATGTGAGTTTCAGATGTGAAAGTGGAGATTTAGAGTAAAAAGGGATTTAAATCTGATTCTCATCCACACTTATCATGTCGCTTCTAAAGACATAGATTTAACCACTGGAGTGTTATACTTACATGTATGCTACCTTTATGTGCTTTTTGGAGCTTTATAGTTCTGGCCAACATTCACTTGCATTTTATGGACCTACAGAACCAAGCCATTCTTCTAAATATTTTCATTTGTATTCTGCAAAAGAAAGAAAGCCATGTTTTTGTAATGACATGAGGGTGAGTAAATGATGAGAGAATTGTACATTTTGGGGAAACTATCCATTTAAATAAAAATAACTAGACAATTAATATAGAAATGAAGTAACTTAATACATGTACATTATACAGTATATACATAACTTAAATTGCACAATTAAATAAAAGAGTCAATAAATAAAGAAACTGCAGAATACTTACAGATTGCTGGTTGTGCTATTACACCTAATTCCTAATTAAAAATGTATAATGTTTTTATTGATGAAAAATTCTGTGACTTTGTAATATCTGCCCAGCAACCAAATGGTTGACACTTATTTTCTCAAGACCACTGAGGTGATCCTGTGTCATGGTGTACCCACTGTTGATCATGGTTATCTCATTCTTGTTAAGAATGTAAGAATTCATTATGAACATCCATATTAGCCTACTAACCATATAGAGCCTTTAAGGCAGAGTAGTCTGTCAGGATCAACTCGGGACACCTTTCTCCCTTCGCGATCTTGTGAGCTCTGTACGGGGGTGGAGTGGCATGATTTGGGGCACCTTTCTCCCATCGTGATCTTGCGACCTCAGGATGAGAGTGGGTTGGCAAAATTCGGGCACCTTTCTCCCATCGCTAGCTTGCTTGGGTGCTCTGTGCGAGGGCGGCCGATCAGGTACCATGTCATGCTGCCCCAGAGAGTGTTGCGGCCCTGGGCAGCTGCCTATATCGCCTATGCCAACATCCTCTACTGACAGTAGATTGAAATTTCTTCAGCTTAAATCGGTCTGTGTTTAGTGAAGTTCAAACTATTTCCCCCTGTAGCTGAAGTGGGAAGTGGCTTTTGAATGTAAGGGCATGTTTGAGCAGTTCCAGTTTCTGGGTGAAACACAAAGAGAAGTGATAAAAGGGAGTTTAAAGCCTGTTGTTTTAGATGTAGGCCTAAATAATGTAATCCAGACAAAAATAATGTATAGTTCATTAACAATACTCTCTAACCCAAATCCTAAACATAATTATCAGTGGAGTAAGAATGTAATCTTAAGGGGAAATGCAACCTCCAAGTCACGTTCATCATTGATTGTGTAAATGTGATTACTATCTGATTTCTATCTAAAACAGAACCCGTTTGAAGTAGCACCACAGGAAAAAGTGAACATGTTTAAATTGATGCAAAGATATCTGAGAGTAGATGGGACTTGTCAGTAACTCAGCAGAACGGGTCAATGCCAGGGTACCGGAACATTTGGTAGCAATATATCACCTTCCCAAATGATCATGTTAATGTGACCCAGACATTTTTTTATTTTTGTGAAGGAGGAGGGGTTAGTGGCTGGTTGAGGATTCTTGTTACATTTTATTTGAAGTTTGGACAACTTCCTCTCATTGAACTATTAAACAATATAAAATTTAAATCATGATATGATGTAGTTTGTGTGCAATTAACAAACTGCAAAGACTGCTATTTAAATACAGTCAATAAATAAACTGTCCGCACACGCTGCTGGCTGTGCTTACTTAATGTATGCAGTTCTGTTCTAACACACTCAAAGCACGTGTGAGGCCAATGAGCAGCACGTGTTCAGTTTACAGCATTTTAGATAGTTCATCCTAAAATTAAAATTCTCTCATCATGTACTCACAATCATACCATCCCAGATTTTTGAAAGAATATAGCTCTGTTTGTCCTCACAATGCAAGTGAATGGTGATCAGAACTCAGGAGGTCCAAAAAGAACTAAGGCAGCATAAAATGAATCCATATGACTCCAGTGGTTAAATCCATGTCTTCTGAAGCGATATGATACGCGTGGATGAGAAATAAATCAACATTTAAGTCCTTTTTACTATAAATCTCTACCTTTGACAAGCTCCAACCAGTAGGTAGCTGAATGTGAAAGTGAATGTGGAAGTGAAAGTGTAGACTTACAGTAAAAAGGACATAAATATTGATCTGTTTCTCACCCACATCTATCATATCGCTTCTAACGACAAGGATTTAACCACAGGAGTTATTTGGATTACTTTTATGATGCCTTTATGGACCTTCTGAGTTCAGATCATCATTCACTTGCATTGTATGGACCTACAGAGCTGAAATATTCTGCTAAAAATCTTAATTTGTGTTAAGCAGAAGAAAGAAGGTCATACACATCTGGGATGGCATAAGGGTGAGTAAATGATAAGATAATTTAAATGTTTTGTATGAACTATACCTTTAATGTTGAACAAAAATAGTGTATATTTCCATATTACTGTTACTTCTTAAATCACTTAATTTACAAAAAATAAATGTAATTATTGGGTTCCAAAATAATGATGAAAGACCCTATCACATAGTCTACAAAACAGGTACACAGTGAAAAGATACAATATGAAGATCAAGTGATTCCTTGTATTTTTTATTTATTTAGTCTGGTTCCTTTTAAAAGGACTCAAGTGTGAGCACCCATGAACAGTATTCTATTAACAGTAGAGCATCTTTTCCCATGGCTTAATTTTGGTCAAAATAATAAGTCATTGCAGTTCAAATCGCAATCTTTTTCAAAATAATCGCAATTTGATTTTTTTGTCAAATCATTCAGCCCTAGCTACAGTATAGTAAAGTGACACCTTATCCAAAAGTACAACTCAAATACATTTTAGGAGTCAAAACCAGAATTCCCTAAACATTAGAACTACATAGCTCATGTTAAGATCAAATGTGGACTGAATCTTCTGAAAGGTTCCTGAAATGTTCAGAATAAAGTCAGATCATGGAAACAGTGGGGCTATCAGAAAACTTTTTAAGGCTGCTTATGCAACAGATCTCTCAAGTAGAGCTGAGAAGTTAAACAGGAACCAGGGAGAGTAGACATAATAGATGGATCGCATGCTATATTTACAGGCTGGCTCGGAAATCCGAGTGTGAGAGGAGAGAGACGGCGAGTGAAGGAGGGAGAGAACATGTTGACTCTGCGCTAATCTGTTTCATCTCTCTGTACACTCCCTTTGTGCTTTACTAGATAGAAAATCATACAGACTTAATTCTAATCTGAAGATCAAATCCATGCAATCTCCTATTCAATACTGGGTCATGCTAAGTATAAATCCCATATTCCTTTGTGTAATTGGAAGTTGGAGCTGTAACTGCTCCTGCAGCAACCAGATGCATTTTAGTATTACAGTACAACATAGTATAACTGCAGTAGTATTTCCAGACATGGTACATGTATATGTGCATTTTAACACAGAAAAAGTTCCACATTTCAGCTTTAAACTATATTACATGTTAAATGTTATCTCTTACTGTATGCTACTATCTCCTTATGGTTGAAGGTTTTCTATAATGGAAAGAAACACAAAGTAAAGGAACATCCTGTACTCTTGGACTTACTCCTTTAATAGAAAACCAAGTAATGGCGCATGAAAGGGAAGTCTGCAGGGAGTACATCAAAACAAAAGGTGGTGTCTCCAGTGTTTTCTTAGCAGAATGGCTTTTCTTGTACTGTATTCTTATACTCTAGATAATGTTATGACCCATGCAGGCCAGGATGCACTTGCGTGTGGAAGCCAAGGTCATTTAGGACACAATGATATTTTCCCCAGGCCAACACAGTCTCCAGCTTCCTATTTATACCCTTATTCTCTTTCACACACATAACAGCCATACTCCCACAGGAAAGGAAGCACATCAAGACTGTCTCGCTCTGCCCGTCTCCCAAGGCCTCTCAGTGGCAGATGAGTTTCTCTCCTGTTCACCCTCCTATTTACACCCCTGTAAGTTAGGGAAATGTCCACTGGCCCATGTCTACGTACACAGCATATGGAGAACCACACTGGGAGGAAGTCAGTACAATGCTCATTTCCAAGAGCTCAACAATTGTCTGCTAATGAATGAGATAAAACATAAACAAGCAGTGATTCCCAAGCCATTCCGTAAGCATTTGTAAACAAACGTAGAAACTCTCGCCATTCTCTCATGAAGGGAAGAATGGAACAGCTTGTTCTCTTTGGTCAAGCAAGTTTATTAGTGATTTAAGACAAGATTGGGGTAAAGGGAGGATCAATGTCCCGGCTTCAATCCTGTCTGGAAGCAGAGCTTTGATCAGGGCCCTATCTCTATACCTGTGCTCTCGGATCAGTGTTATTCAATTACATTTGAGCTGATTCCAAATGTGAAGGGGAGAAGCGAGGAAGAAGTCAATTTTCATGCTGGCGCGGAGGGACAGCATCTTGCCATCTCACATTGATTTCCAATACTACAGTCCCAAACATATCCAGATACTCTGAACTAAAGCAGGGCAAGATTAGGCTAAACTGCCCTACCGTGCTATTTGAAGCAGAGGCTCAGTAAGTGCATTTCCTTTTTTTAATGGATCTTAATGGAAGCGCACAGTTGGTGTATGAGGTTTCTCTCTCCACACATAGACTCACCTTCACCTATGATTTGACCTGAAATGGAGCCAGTAGTTACAGGGATACAGTAAGGAAATTATTTCCAAACCTGACCTTATATCTTCCGTGGAACACAAAAATAGCTATTTATAGCAGAATGTCTAAGCTGTACTTTTCCTTAAAATTAAAACAAATGGTGAAAACACTGCAAGATTTTCAAGGCAAACTTTTTAGAGAAAAAGTCATATGGACTAATTTTGTAATGCTTTTATTGTGCTTCTGTGTCCTTTTTGGAGATTCTTAGCCCCTGGTCTTCATCTACTTTCATTATATTATACCCCATTACACCTGGTATTAAAGGAATATTCTGTGTTCAATACAAGGTAATGTGGTGGGAAAGACCATTGTCTCCCTGTATCATTCTCCCAGAGTGTTTGTTTTACCACACCCCTTTAGTATTAGGTGGGTTTTGGTACCCAATCCACATGCACCGTGGGGTATATTAGGGTGTTTATGTGCCACCTGGAAACATGTCACTGTCCAATGACCCTTTCTGGTATTGCATGTTTCCACGCTATACTGCCCTACAAAGCAAAAAGGCAGTAACTACGCAGAGTGCAGAACTGAGAAAAATGACTTTAAAGTTATCCTGTCATCCAGCCTAAGTAGTTGTAGGTAGATTATTGGACATGTGGCTGTTTTGTTACTTTATATTAGCTTATTCTTTGTACATATCAATCCTCATATTTAATTTGATATTTTACCCCTATTTTGCAGTTACTGTATTCTTGCTTTGTATTACTTACCAAAAACATGGCACCATACCAAGGAAAAAGGCGGTAACTACAGATTCTCCAAAAACTATTTTGCCACAACTTGGGCTCTGGGTGTGTTATACACTGTATTTGAAATAATTGGAACCATTTGTTTTCCTGAACATGGATATACCAAACCCAAACTAATTTGACCATTTTAGGTCAATATTTTCCACCCAGAAGCTGTTCTGATGCTGAAACGGCTGCTTAAAGTCTCACATTGCTAAGCTGTGTCAAGGCCCAAATTGGGAAAATTATTTTGAATAGGACCACATGCTTTTCTAGTTATTGAATATTTTTCCACCGCTGGTTGGATTATAACTTTGTGACATGAACAACAAAATGATGACATGGCATCGGCGATGATGTGAAGTTACAGAGGATAAAGTTACAGCTAGGAGCAGGGAGGATCAGGGGCAGGTAAGCAAAGCTTTAAAACATCGCCTGTCAATTAGCATAATGCTATCTGAATGGACCTCTGAGAGGAAGTCCCACCCTGGTGGCTGACAGGTGTTTATATTGTGATAGCCTAGCCTCTAAATGTTTAATTTGTCACTGTTACTTACCATTCTCCGGGTATATTCTTTTCAATGCCATTTCGACCATCTTCTTTCCCGGCTTTGTGCCATCTCAAACAAAATTTGTGTGAAGTTAGAAGTGTGAAATCGCAAATGTTAAAACCGTCCCGTGAGGATGCCGCGAAGTCAGCTGTGTGTGTTCACCATGGAAACAGTAACTTCACTGCGCAGCAACACGGTTATTTTTTGTTAGGTAAAACATAACAAGAATACAGTAATGGATGTTACTGTACTCTTGCTTTGTTTCACTAGGGCTTTTTGCAGTTACTGTACAAACGACTACCATTTTTCTCCAAAACGACACACATTTGAGATAAGATGTTTTGTCACATAACAAAGGATGCCTTCAATGTCATGAAAATGATAATAACTCATTTTTGACCAAAAATGCAGTTACTGCCTTTTTGTTTTGTAGGGCAGTATAGGTAGGCCTATGTGGTGTTAGGCTGACTTGCATCTCTCTGTGTGTGTATATGTATGTATATACTTGTGTGGTTAACGTTCGCTTCTCTGTTACGGTAGCATTCATTCATGCATACCTTGCATAGTAGTCACTGAGCGCCGTCGGTTGACTTCTGCCCTTGTTATGTGTTTGCGGATGAACTAATCACTACGTTTCCACCATTTCAGTTTGTATAATATATTGGGGTCATTTTAGAGGTGTGCAGTTTCAGCCTTTGGTATTTTGTAACATTTGTTTGTCTTATGCAAATAAACCTAATGCTCATGTTGCGTTTACAGTTGAATTAATGACTGCATCTCTGCAAATAAACCTGCTGCCCTCCTCCAGCTCATTTGTTGTTCATGCTGTGTGTTTTGTTGACGCACTATTGACTACAGCTCCATTTTCTCTGCAAATACATCTGTGTTCCAGAGTATGTCTATGGCGCTAAAGTTTCAGGGCTAACCCTGTAACACTGCTGTTTTGTTTCTCCTTCTTTTGTGTGTGTATGTTAACAGGATAGTCTCAGTTTTTTCCTGTCTTTTTAGATACTCAAATAGCTTTGTGAAATCAATACTAATATTTGAGTATTTCTGATCTTAAGTTGAAGGTTTTTGTGTCTTGTTGTTGTTTTTTGTTTGTTTTCTAGGTCTGATCCATTTAACTGTGGCCAGTGCTTTGTTTATTATTGGAGATTTCTTTCTTGTTTTTTTCTTTGTTAATTCTGTTATTTCTTTTTCTTTTGTGTTTCTTTAGGAGCCCCAGGCCCTAAAGGGGGTTGGGGGGCTAGCCGTTCCCTTTTGCGGTTGTGGTTTCCCCGTCACAGAGTGCTGTGTAGATTCCTATTTCTCCTATACCTTGTGGGTTGGTTGTATTTTTAATTAACTTTATATGTGCAATTTATCTGATCAATTTATTGCCTTTTGTAAGCTAATAAATAATGATATATTTTATATCTACACCTCCTGCCTTTTGTTGTTGGAAAACTTAAACCTGTGTGCCCTTTGTTGGGTTAACCTTTTCCCAAGAGTATTTTCCAGGGTGGTGTAGTCCGCTTACATTTTAATAAGTCTCAAAGATTTGTATAGTGACTTCTCTATCCCATACCTCTGGCTAAGACAACTGACAGCATTTGTAAACAAAAATGTACATAGACTCATCCCTCCTATTCTTTAAAAAAAAAAGGAGGTGACAGTGAGACACAATGAAAGTGAAAGGGGGGCCAATTTTTGAATGTTAAAATACTATTTCAACAGAGTAGTCACAAGACATAAAGGATATGCGTGTAAACATGATTTTAGAGTGATAAAATTACTTGCTATCATTTTCTGTGTAAAGTTATAGACAATTTTACATCTTTGTTACCATGATGATGTAATGTCAACAAACCCTAAAATTACATCATTACAGCTCAAATAATACATGTGTTTTAACAGAAGAATGAATGCAATTGCTTTTATAAAATGATATATATGCTACCCCTTTATTTCCATTGTAGCATGTGCCTCAATATAACCTACATTTTAGCTTTTTTTAAAGAAAAGGAGGGGAGTCAAAAATAATTTTGTGGTAATCAACATTATGCTACAAATGCTGTCGATTGAGCTTATCTTGTATTGAAACTGGAACATTCCTTTAAGATGCTTCTCAGGTTATCCGAACATATATGGTCAGATGAGACACATCGCTGTTTACATCTGGTTTCTTCAATGCATCTCATGTGACCACTTGTGTTTGGATTTCAAGAGGAAGGTCTCTGATTTCATGCCGACGTACATCAGTCACTATGTCAGTGTGTTACTGCATGATAGTAAAGTGAACTGTTAGAACAGACAAAGAAAGCGCGATTAAAAAATGGCAAGCAGCTTCTACCAGATGCAGTTGGAATTTAATCTAAGCACAAATGCAACATTTCAAGCAGTTTTATCCTTATATTTCTGTGTATTAACTTGTGTGAGCTTGTCATCTTTGTCCCTCAATGTTGATCTTAAACAGAGAGGATGATCTGTGCATGTATATGTGCTTGTGTATGTATTCACATTTCAAAAATGTCAAAATTTTCAAAGTTTAAACACTTGTACTATGTGCAGCAGTGGATTGACAGATGAGAGGTGGTGCTTCACTGTTATACAGAAAACATTCAGGACTGAAAAGTGTTTACACCTAAAATGCGACGTGGTCATAGTCGTTTTATGTGGTTTTTGTGATCCGTTTAAACCTGTATTTAGTGCTGACCACATGTGATCGGAAACGCATCTTAATACCAGGTGTAAATGGCATTTTGGTGTGCATCTGCTCTTTTGTTTTTTATGTAAACACGGGCTCAACAATCTTTGACCGTTGTGCCAAGTCTTTCTGTGTTTTCAACATCTCGGATCGCCACAATTTGTGAAGTAAAACAAAAAATATCAAAACCGTCTGTTTCATTCATTTTGCTGCGTCTAGCTTTTTCAGCATAAGCGTCACTAAAATAATACGTTTAGGTTGCAAAGAGGACTTCTTGTGACTTTTAAACTGTTACACATGATTCAAGATTGGGCATCACCCAGCAAAGTTGCCGCGCTTGATAAACAGTAAGCCAATGTTTTTGTTCCCTTTTACTCTAATGTGCTGAGGGGCCACTGTGCCTTGTTAAAACTGTTGTTTTTACTGTTACTATCCTGTTACAAATGTTGCCTAGGATGCTTAAAAATATAAATAAATATAAAATATAAAAATACAGCCTATTGCAACAAATGTACTTGCTTGGAGACTAAATTATAAAGAGTGGGCGATTATGAGTTCGGGTCAGGTCACAGAGTCTCGTTTACAGGCTGGGTTGGGGCTTCATTTTAAGGCCTGTGCAGACCTCTGCTTTATATGGAAAAAGCAGCTTAAACATTCTTCAAAAATGCATTATTTCTATTCCAGAGCACAACGAAAGTCATAAGGGTTTGGAACATTGTGAGGTAAGTAAATGATTGGAGGATTTTCCGTTTTAGGATAAATATCCCTTTAAGGCATTTTGAAGTGGATACCGTAGAGTCAGAACAGAATGCATGAAAGTCTGCATTACTGAAGTGAAATCACCTGAGGTTACTGACTGAGGTTAAAAACCTCCCACAAATCTAAACAGAGCGTGAGAAGAAGGTTCCAATTCTTCACAGATTTAGGTTAAATAACATACTTGCCCGCCACTGACTGTGATAGAGTGGGAGTCAGACAAGAGAGAGAGAGAGAGAGAGAGAGAGAAACCACAGAAAGAAAAGTGGGAAAGGAGGGAACCCTCTGTGGAACGTGAAGCAAAAATTGCTGTTATGTACTGTAAATAAGCACTACTGTGATTTAGAACATACTTGTTTTGTGTTCAGTGAAAATGATAAAACACAAATCCAGCCATCTTCAGTCTCAGACAAAAATGTAAACAGCATCCTTCTCATTCACTTGGCTTTTATTCACATTTAAAATATGCTAACACTAGCAAGATCTTTACATTCCATTGTCTTCCTCAGAAAACCAGACTGAGCATTCAGACAGAATAATAATAATAATTAATAATAATAATAAAAGCAGCATCCCAGTTTAAAATAGAAAGCCATTTGTGATGAGAGTATGATAGTGTCCGATATCTATGTTCTAATTCGCACATTCTCAGTTCATTAAAAGGAACTAGAACCTGATAAATAAAATTAAAGATGGCCAAAAACATCTCCATAAAATCCTTATCAGAACTGAAAGTTCACACGCACGATAAAATCATGATACAAATTTAGATAGAAAAGTGACTCAAGCCCACAGACGAAAAAAAAAAAAAGTGAATCTGTATATGATTGTTGGTCGTATATGTGCGTATGCATGTGTGCTTGGGAAGACACATCCAGCAAATGGTAAAAAGACTTCTGTCAGTCCGTATATTAAAGCCACCTGGTGCTCCAGAGCATAGGTAGCGGCACCTTCCGGCTTGGCACCTTCCAAGGCTGTTGGATTTTGACTTGAAATGCCCGATCTCCAGCTGCCTATGTCTCCTGTGACCATGCTCTGCAGGCTTTACATCCAGGAAAGGAGCTAAGAGATTATTACTGATGGCTTGCAAAGGCATCCGAATGTTAATGTGCTTTCTGAAACGGCACCTCCTGTAATCCCGCACACCTGGAGGAGCTGCATGTATGCCAAGCTTCTGCATCTCTAGCTGCGTCACACTTTTCTTAGTACTTCCAAAGCCGTCAATAATTTAAACAAGGAGGAAAAAAATTAACTAAAATAAAAGAATTTAAGATTCCTCCAGTGAGCCACAATGTAAACATTATCCCTCTATTGCCTGATGGTAGCGCTATAGTAGCACCTCAGACTTCCCCTCTGTGCGTGTCTCTACTTGATGTCCCATGCTCTCACTGGTACTGGAGGTAATTCTTCAGAGATTGAGGCAATGGCAAGGTCTCGATCTCCTGCAGACGCTCACGTCCCAGGGCCAGGCGCGCAGCACGTCGACACAGGTCCATCAGAGGTAGCGGCTCCGCTGGAGAGAGAGAAAGGGAAGAAAAGACAAGGGTAAAGAAGATAAGTGACTGTACTCATACACTGCACATAAACATTTTCTTAATCATTATTTTTTCTTGTTTTTCCAGTTAAACATCTAAACATCCTTAAAACAAAATACATTTACTTGAGAAGCAAAACTGCATAAGATATTAAAGCACGTAATGCTTTTTGATGTACAAATACTTCTATCTCGGATTAATATGCAGAAACAATTTATAAGTAAACTATTTGTAGGTTGATATCCCCGAAAAGTGTAAACACTTCGGCTCTGTGGCACATTTAGCATTCCTCTGTTTGCTTTGAGGGGCCCATCTGGCCCAACACAACAACACTGGCTCAATCAACCCAATGAGTTTGAGGCGGGACTATCTGTTAGTTTGTCTAATAGCTAATGAAGGGTGTATTCAGAAAGCTGTTTAACAATTTTTATTTTTGCAATTCCATTCGGTAAGGAATGTTGAGCAGAAATTACACACTTCAGCTTTAGCACTAATTTTAAAGTATTATAAATGGTATAAGTAGTTTGTTTTGTTGTATTTTTGTTCCCCAGATAAAGTCTCTAAACATCCTTAAAAGAAGAAATTATTTCATTATTACTTATTTTCTTCCTGCAATGCCAAATAGTTTCGTCTTGTGTCTAGTATAAATGCAACAATGTTGTGACATTTACGTTTAAATTTAATAAATGAATAAATTCCAATGAAGTAATAAAAATTAACTTTCCATAATTTTACGTCAAGTATTCTTTATATAAGGATGTTTAGATACTTACTAAAAATGAATACAAGTGTAAGCGTAGTTCTAGCTGGAGGATTTGCAGCTGTACATCACACCATTATCTAGTTAGCTGCTAGCCAATAATATATCTGTCCTTGCTATAAAAGTCTGCTTACAATCTACCAATTAGCTTTTTCAGTGTGTCAACACAGTAACCTCCACCTCCCCACCGCCACCAGTTGAGTTCCTTCATGCACGGTTTAGGCTTCTGGCCCCCTGCCTTCTATATCCCTGAAACCCCCGTGCAGGACGGGACTCAACTGGTGGTGGTTGGGTGGTGGAGGTTGTCATGTTAGCACATCGAAACAGTAATGTGATAGATTGTGAGCAGACTTATAAAGCAATGGCTTACATGTGAATGGCTAGGAATTACACAGCTTATAGTGTGATGGTGTACAGCTGCTAGTCTTACCACTAGAACTACGCTGCGCTTACATTTATTTAATTGAATTTACGTTTACTTCTCAATTCTGTTAAAACAAAAAAAAGTAGGTTTTAGCATTTTACTGAAGTGCCATAGAGTAAAGTCTAAATCAGTCTCAGTATGTAAGCTGGTGTTTGCGTGTGTCTTTAAGCATCTTGCTTCACTACAGAGCTGACAGAGCAATTTAGTAATGGATGGAACTTGCCATCGGAGCTTGGTATCCATCAACAAAAATGCTGCCTCACAGAGTAGTCTGCCACCACCCATCTGCTTTGAGGCAGCCACTGCTCCAGCCAAGATTTCATAGCAACACACAAAAACAACCATGGCTCCTTCTGGCCAAGACGCCACATCTCCTCTGTTGACCATCAGGTCTTTATCAGGACCTGGGGTGATATGACTAATCACATCACAAGCATGGCTGCAAGAGATGGAGCCCATTGTCTCTGCCAGCAATCAGAGTAAGCGACTGTGTCAGGGTAATGGTTAGTACTAACTATGTGAGCCTAACAATCAAGTGAGGAATAGTTATTATACCCCAGCTGCATCCCGTAAATATTTATAGCTGTGATGGTGTCCCACACAGAGAATGTCGTGAGCTATGTCTTCCTCCAACTTGGCAAATATAGTGAAGGCGTGAGTGCAACAATGCATCCCTATGGAACACTTCAAAAAGAGAAAAACTGATCTGTGACAAACAAACTCTTTTCTGTCATGTAGGTCATTTTGTTTGTATATAAGTTTCAGTCATGGTAACTGCTCAGTGTGAAAAGTTTTGGTGCAAATCCTCTAGTGTTTTGTTGCTTTGTCACATTGCTATTTGAGGTTTTAAGTTAGCTCCATTCAACTTCTCATCACTGTAATCTGTTTTGAATAAGTTTTTTGTAATTCCCATTATTCTCAATGGTGATTTTCATTACTGTAATTTGGTTATTTACTGTTACAATAAAAAATAAATCACATTAATACTTTCTATGAAGCCTGTATTTATAATGCATTATAAGGGTATTCTTTACGCATTATAAAGTATGCATAATGCCTAATAATAAACCTTATGATATTGTACTGTTATAATAATTGCTGTACTGTTTCAAATAATTGTAACAGTTATAATATGATATAATACTTATTTTTGGTTTTAACTTTCAGAGTATACAAGTTTGGGCACCCCTGGTCAAAATTTCTGTTGCTGTGAATAGCTAAGCGAGAAAAAGATGGCCTGATTTCCAAAAGGCATAAAGTTAAAGATGACATATTTCTTTAATATTTTAAGCAATTTTACTTTTTTATATCCATCTTTTACAGTTTCAAAATAACAAAAAAGGAAAAGGGCCCGAAGCAAAAGTTTGGGCGCCCTGCACGGTCAGTGCTTAGTAACACCCCCTGGCAAGTATCACAGCTTGTAAAAGCTTTTTGTAGACAGCCAAGTGTCTTTCAATTCTTGTTTGGGGGATTTTCACACATTCTTTCTTGCAAAAGGCTTCTAGTTCTGTGAGATTCTTGGGCCGTCTTGCATGCACTGCTCTTTTGAGGCCTATCCACAAATTTCCATTGATGTTTAGGTTGGGGGACTGAAAGGGCCATGGTAAGTAAGTTTTGAGGTGTGTTTAGGATCATTATCATGTTGTAGAAGCAGTCCACTTTTCATCTTCAGCTTTTTATAGATGGTGTGATGTTTGCTTCCAGAATTAGCTGGTATTTAATTTAATCCATTCTTTCCTCTACCAGTGAAATGTTCCCCTGTGCTACTGGCATCAACACAAACCAAAAGCATGATCGATCCACCCCTGTGCTTAACAGTTGGAGAGTGTACTTTTCATGAAATTCTGCATCCTTTTTTCTCCAAACATACTATCACAAACGCTTTCGAGAGCACCTCCGCGATCGGCCACCGGAGATCTGATTCACCTGAGTTCTAATCACCCATGAACCACATACCGGGCTTGATTAAATTTACAGCTGATTCCCATCCCTGCTCCCTCTATTTAAGCTTCACGCAGTTACACACTCAGGGCGAAGTCTTGTTTGTTCCGGCTACACTACTGAGCGTTCTACTACCATTCCTGTTTGATTATCTGCCTACCGACCTTGCTTTCCCTGTTGACTACGATTGATTACTGCCTGCCTACCTGAACCTTGCCTGTCTCTTCGTGATTGCCCATTGCTGCCTGCCCTGACATCCTGCTTCCCTCACAACGCTCCTGCTCTGCCTACGTTTGCCCTGATTTCCCATTGCCTGACCATTGCCTGCATATATCTGTGAGTTTCAATAAAACACTGCTTATGGATCCCAGCCTACCTGAGTCTTTGTTACACATACCTTTGCTCATTGCGGCCAAAAAGTTATATTTTAACTTCATCGGTCTGCAAGACTTGTTTCTAAAAATGCCTCAGGCTTGTTTAGATGTTCATTTACAAACTTTTGACGCTGAAATTTGTGGTGAGAACGCAGGAAATGTTTTCTTCTCGTGACTCTTCCATGAAGGTCATATTTGTGCAGGTGTCACTGCACAGTAGAACAGTGCACCACTACTCCAGAGTCTGCTAAATCTTCCATAAGGTCTTTTGCATTCAAACAGGAGTTTTGATTTGCCTTTCTAGCAATCCTACGAGGAGTTTTCTCTGAAAAGTTTTTTAGGTCTTCCAGACCTCGACTTGAACTCCACCATTTCTGTTAACTGTAATTTCTTAATTACATTACGAACTGAGGAAATGGCTACCTGAAAACGCTTTATCTTCTTATAGGCTTCTCCAACTTTGTGGGCATCAATTATTGTAATTTCGTGCTAGGCAGCTGCTTAGAGGAGCCCAGGGCTGCTGATTGTTGGGACAAGATTTGAGGAGTCAGAGTATGTATAAAGTTTGAAATTTGCTTCACTTGGCCTTTCCAAATGATGATTGTGAACAAGCCATAGCCCTAACAAGCTAATTAAGGTCTGTGACCTTGGTAAAAGTTATCGGAGAGCTCAAATCTCTTGGGGTGCCCAAACATTTGCGTGATGCTCCTTTCCTTTTTTTTACTCTAAAATTGTCCTAAATAAAAATAATACACTACTATTGCTTAAAATGCTGTACAGAATGATTCAACAGCAACCAGGGGTGCCCAAATTTTGCACTGTACTGCATTATAACACATAATCAACACCACGTTTTATCCACATTTATTTTAAGGTATAATGTATTATAAGTTAAGATCAAAACATGCACAATTTCTTCCTACAACTTATGAGTGGTATTTTACCACTTTAAGTCAAATGGCAAATGTAACGTCTTCTTGTAAACATCAAAAAGGCTTTATAATGTGGTCATAATCATTTATAAGTGGTCTTTGCTTTAAAGTAATACAAGCTACTGTAGGTCTTCTTTTAAACAGCCATAAGATATTATGAATGTAATAAGACACATTGCTTTGAACATTTTTATTGTAATACTTAAAATAAATTATCTAGTAAAATCCACAATACCACATAACATTATTAATGTAATAGAGTTATCAGTTTAAATTGCTCACATTAAAATGGACCTTGGCCTCAGAGTAAACACTCAAAAATGAACAAAGTAACAGCACTGTAAATGATGGATCTTTACTCATTTGCGTTCCAAGAATGTATGATGTCACAAGAATGTTTATTATAAGGCATTATGCATACATTAAATCTGTTATAAATAAAGATGTAATTGTGCGTTATAATGCATCGTAATCTTAAATGTTAGAACCACAAATAGGTAAGTTTTATATCATATTATAACTGTTATTACAATTCTATGAGACAATATAACATATTATAAGGTATTATGAATACATTATAATGCATTATAAATACATGCTTCATAGAAAGTGTTACCAAAATGAAATAATTTTCTTGTATTTTTAAAACCAACAAAGGCAGTAGTAGAATTACTACAGTAAAAATAATTTTTATTCACATTACAGATTTTTTTTCCTTAAGCTAGTGACAATTTGGGGGAAATATGCCTTATTGTTATGAAAATACGTCATTGTGCAAAAATCTTAATGATCCTAAAAGTAGATTTAATTTTGTGTCAGCATTTATAGCATAACATTGATTACCACAAAGAATAATTTTGACTATATAAATAATAATTAAAAAAAATAGTGGTTACAGTAATGCACTTACAACAGAAGTGAATGGGGCAAGTATGTAAATATTCTGACAAAACGCTGTCTAAAATAATTTTCAATCAATCATGTTTTGTGGCTCTACTTTTGATTTTAATGTTCTTGACAACAAAAGCAGACTGAATATTGGTTTCCTGATCCCAGAAAAATCCTCACTTAACACTATATACACTTTGAGGCATATCACTAGTAAGTTCTGATCGTCTCATGTAGTGCCAGATGGCAAGTGTAGATGTGCTCCAGCTGCAGTGGGCTCATGCTGGGGTGTTGGTGTGACTGACAGTGAGGGTCATAAGTGACAGATGGATCAAAGTCCAGACATAGTGCTCTACTGCAGTAAAACTGAATAATCTTTCACTGCCAGCCTACGCATGCACACATACTATAAGCCAGCAAGCTTAAGGTTAGCATGAAGAGTTCAGTTATTATATAAAATACAGCATTATAAGGTGAAATATACAACACACATGCTGACCTGTCATTCGATCTAGTCCTCAGTCTGTTCTCTGCGACTACTCAATCCCATTAGGGTACTGCCTTCATGTCACATGCGGCAATGAATGACATTCATGCGATTTATACACAATAAATGAGATTATATGGCCCTGATATGTCAATGTGATTCCAATGGGCCTGTTATCAGACTCTTGGAATGGACTAATAAAATATACTACACGGTAGATTTCGGTTCTTTTTTCACACACAGATGCAGTCTGTGATCTAAGGGTAGCTCAAACACTTGAACCAGTTGAGTATTTCAGTACAGCAGGTTTGTGTATGAACAAGGTTAAGCTGAAGTGCTAAAATGTTTTACATTTTATACTAGATTTTTCGTGGTCTTAAAGAAATATTCCGGGTTCAATAGAAGTTAAGCGCAATTTACAGCATTTGTAGCATAATGCTGATTACCACAAAAATAAATTTTGACTCATCCCTAATTTGAAAAACAAAAAAACCTGGTTACAACAATATTGGTAATACAGTGATGCAGACTTCACACAAGTGACGCTGAGCCGCGCAAACGAATAAGATCGACAGACCCCGCCTCCGGATCAAACCCTTCTCTGAACTTCCCGACATTCATTGTGAGCAAATCACTGTGATTAAATCAACATTTATATTCATTTTTATATATTATATTATATTTCTCTGGTTCCACCAGACTACTGGGTTACAAATAGCTGCACTGTGAGGCAGATGCTATTTACACCGGGTGCAAATAGATACTCTAAAAATATATTCAGCTCTCCAAATGCTTGGGTACAGAGTATGATTCAAAGGGCCTGTAGCAAGCCTGTGTCGAAAATCAGGAATGCACACCAGATGTACAAAGACACTTGAGAGATAACACACTGAAAAATAGCAGAAAAAGTGGTGAAAAGTCACCTAGGGTCATGACATCAGATATTAACTAAAACAATATTTCCAAAGCACAGTCACAAAAACACAAGAAAACACATTTTCACAGAAAATGGCTGATGCAGTTTTGCCCTGGACTGACTTCATGCTTCATTTAACTTAAGTGGTCCAAACATACAGTGTGTGTTCAGTCATGACACTCAGCAAGTCTGAAAATACTGCAAGTGATGGCACTCAATCTCCAGAGACTGCGTCCATTCAATCATTCTGAAATGCTCAGAATGAATGGGCTTATAGCCCATATCTACTTGCTTTGAATCATATATATATATATATATATATATATATATATATATGCAAGAGTACACTTAAAAGTTGACAAAATTAACCTTCAGCAGATATACGCATTTAAAATACACAGACTTTCTCTTCTGGGAATAAAGAACAGACTCTTCTTGCACTATAGAGATTATTGTCCAACCAAATGCTCTCTAAAAACAGGATAAATATAAAATCACGCATACACAGGGCAAAGTTACTTTATTAATCACATCTGTTACCATTGTTTATGTTCACGTGGTACTACTGTTGTTATTTTGCCGATCTCCAGGTGACAGCAAAGTGGAGAGAAAGTCTTATGTCTCCATCAATCTGACTTGGTGACAGAGCTCAGGCTGAAAAGAGCAAGACCTCAAGCAAAACCTTTGGTAGGTGTGTGACACCCTCGGCAAAAAAGTGTTCTGAACTGGCAAGTGAGACGTGGCTTTAATATACTTACTATTATGAAAAGGATTTTAGACACATTTTAGACTCTGACTAGGATGCCCAGCGCAACTTTGCAGAAATAGAAACCATTCCAAAAATAAAATGCCTTTTCACTTGTCGCAGCTGGTTAGGATGAATCCTATTTTTATTCTTTTTTTAAAGGTATAATTTACAATCAGTTTATTTTTATTTTTTATCAAACCGCACAATGATGACTTACAGCTTCAAGATAATTTTCTGCTTTGAAATAATCTGTTTTTTGAAAAGCGCTATACAAATAAAAATGACTTGACGGTGTAATTTTTAAACTCTACGAGTTAGGAAGATGAGTCTTCACAGCCATGTTTGACAAATCATCAAGCTCCAGCTCTAGCACATCTATGACTCCTCCATTAGGCCTGTTATAAATTAGTTCTGGTGCAGAGAAAAGAGAGAGAACGCTTCTATTTCCACCCAACACAGTTTTATGATCATTATTACTGCTCCAAAATGCAATTTCTTGGAGCTGTAATGGGGTTCGTAGAGTAAATATCAAAGCGTCACATTTTGTAAATTCCAATTAAATCACCCTCCTTCCTCAGAGAGGGGTTCTGCAGTGGCAGGCAGCCTTGCATGGGCAGGCACGTGGAACTTTCTGGAAAGATTGTGTTGGGTTACAGAGAGAAGCAATTCCTGTTAATAAGGTTTTTTAATGCTGGTCCAAGCTGGTTTGGTGCTGGTCTAGCTGGCGGACCTGCATAGCCACCAGCAAATAATGCTTGGTCAACTACCGAGGGAGGCATTGGCTCAGGGGTATAGAAACAACCAGAAAAGTGGGGAAAACACATTCTAAATTTCATCAGTCTCTCTTCACATTATGACAGTTTTAAATAATATATATATATATATATATATATATATATATATATATATATATATATATATATATATATATACACACACATATATATTTTTTTAAGGATATGTGATATATTTTTAAGAACATGAGATATCATTTGAAGAAAGCATATCAACTAAACTTATCAGCCAATCAAGATTTTTTTATGATAGAACTTTAATGAGTGGTGGTGGCAAAGTGGGCTAAGCGCATAACTTGTAATCAGAAGGTCGCTGGTTCAATCCCCACAGCCACCACCATTGTGTCCTTGAGCAAGGCACTTAACTCCAGGTTGCTCCGGGGGGATTGTCCCTGTAATAAGGGCTCTGTAATTCGCTTTGGATAAAAGCGTCTGCCAAATGCATAAATGTAAATGTAATAAGAAGGACTAAAACATAGCAACCATATATGAATGCAAATTTTCATATTAAACAGAAGAATTATCATACAATTTAATGACTGCTTTCAAACATTTAAAACATTGGTCAAGTCAGCCAGAACCAAGGAATCAAAGCATTAAAGCTTGTTTCACCTCTACACTGTTGTCACTGACCCTTTTTTTTTCTAAAATAAATATGAAATAAACATCACCATTACCATTAATTTAAATTCAATATAATAGCCAAATAATATATTTTTTGAAGAAATATACTTTGACATGATTGTTGTCTAACACATGACCCTACGAAATGATTAGTTATTTCTAAAAGTGAGGGGGACAAGTCCAGTTATAATAGTTACTACGCCCCTGTATAAGCTATTTAAGAAGCCTACCAGGCACACCAGTACACACACACACAAACATGTTCTGGTGACCAATAAGGCTGGCCTTTTGAACAGGGATGGCACTGCCTGAGAGGAGGCATTCTTGAATATCAAAGTCAGCAGTGTAATTTGATTAAATCATTGTGAACTGATAAATGTCTAAGGCTGATTAATTGAAAGATCTGCGGCGGTCACATCGAGGGGTCTGCAATCCACCCACAGAATGAGAGAGTACACAGACAATCATTACAGCATAACACCCAAACCAAAGAACAGCTAATTTGTGTTTACAGCTCTGCCTGGAACAACTCACTCTGTTGTGGCTTCTGTGTTGCGTTTCAAGCATCACCTCAACTTATTCATCCCACCACATGTGATCCATTATGATCCAGATCCACACAATCTGTAAAGTTTTTATAAAAGCAGATCAAAACGGCTGCTTTGTTATTTTTTACGCTCAACCATAAATAATCAATTTAGCTGAATCAGGCGTAATGCCCCTTTATTAGATGTAGATGTACTTAGTTTATAATATACTCCAAACCTATGATACTCCAATGTATTAAAAAGCTGTTGTGGCTGCAGTCATTATGAAGGCATGCAATAACCTTGAAGGGAGTGACTCATGAAACTCACATTAATTATTAATTCAATTATGTAACAGAGGATTTTATAATACTCAGCCAGGTCCAGTATTTGATTAAGCCTAATGTTAGGGTTCCTGCAGAACATAAAGTTTATTTAATGAGGAGAACAATTGTCAAAACTGCCTATTTCATGGAATTTGCATGTGCCCTTAAGAGGTATTATAATACAGAACATGTACAGTATCTAAGCTTTTCTAATTTAAAAATTGTGTTCAAACAAACTGATGAGAAAAGATTCATCAGAGAATTGTGGCAAACAAATAGCTCAGCAGCTTCCCTGCACTCCCAAGACACACGGTGAATTATGCAATTGCGTTAGTCTCCCTATACTCTCAAAATACTTACGTACTAATAAAAAATAATAACATGCATTACATCATTGTGGCACACAAGTAAAGAAATACAAATGTCAAAAAGTGGCTTAAGTACACAATATATGATTTATTTCCATATATTTGAACATAAACCTATCATTGGCCTACAGATCACAGCAATCCATTTTGCAATTGAATTTGTCTATCAGTCATAGATGGAGTTATTATGAAGGCTTGCCTAAGAATGCCTCAATGTACACGTGCGTGTCTCATACGCTTTTGGAGAGTCTCGGTTGCATCACGTCATAAACGTTTTTATGTCGGTGTGTCAAGTGAAACATAATTTGAAAACACGTCTTGAGATCCCATCGTTCGGATTTGCAGTCCAATGCCATAATGTGTTCTCATGATCTCATCTTGGGATCTTGTGCGTCCTTGTTTCCTGTCCTCGCTTCCAAACTCCACCTTCTTAGGAAATGAGGAAAGGATGAAAGGAAAGGAAACGAGGACTGAGGAATCAAAGCAAGATGTGTTTGTAAAACGAAATGTCCTTGCTCACTCGTGCGTCACTTTTTGTATGCGTTTTGGTGCAGCTGCAGTACCTCGGCATGGTTGTCTTTATGTTATTGACACTTTATGGATTAATATATTCATAATAAATACAAATAATTCAAGATGCACTGTTTAAGTACGTGACAATTATTGTCTATTTAAACCACAAAGATGAAACATTAAATTGTTGTGTGGGATGTGAAGGGGAAGGAGAATTTATATGTGCGTCTGGTGCATCGACCAAAAAGTCTTCCGTATTGAATGCTCTGGTGTTTCTTCACTCAAGTGTCCTTGATAAGCTTCCTTTCCGGTCACAGGCTCAAGGACGGAGGAGCGAGGAAACAAGAATGCACAATTTAGGAAATGATAAGCACCACTTCTGTGCTGTCTGCTGTAGGTGAGTGTGGTTTGTTTTCTGTATAAGCGCGTTGCCTAAACTGCTGAAGTTTCGCTTACTGCCCCCTGGAGAATTGAACTGCTCAGATGGAAGTAATATTCCGGTCTGGGGACATGATTAAATGTGATATTGTTTTAAACGCATTCTTTTTTATAGAATTAATCGCACTGAATTAAACGCATTAAATAGTCATCCCTATATATATATACAAACAGAACTGTGCAAAATTTTTAGATCTTGTGAAAAATGTTGCATAGAGAGGATGTCTTCAAAAATAATGCCATCAATATTTTTCATTTATCAGTTAGCATCAAACAAAGTCCAGTAAACATAAAAAAAGCTACATCAATATTTGGTGTGACCACCTTTGCCTTCAAAACAGCAACAATTCTCCTAAGTACACTTGGACACAGTTTTCCTTGATAGGATGTTTCAAGCTTCTTGGATAATTCTATAATTAATCTATTTAGGCTGTCTCAAATGCTTCTGTCTCTTCATGTATCCCAGACTGATTCCATGTTCAGTGGGCGGTGGGGTGGGGGAGGGGGGCACTGTGGGGGCCATGCCATCTGTTGCAGGGCTCCTTGTTCTTCTATTCTATTCTATTGAATCTTTACTCTGTTTACCTCAGCACCACATAACTACCACCTCCTCAGATCTGAGAGTGAGCGTCATTCTGTTAACTCCAACCTGGAAGCCTAATCTCCTTCACAATGGACCACTCTGATTACTTCTCTTAACATATCTGATAACTATCATTTTGAAATATTCCTTCAAACATTGTCCCAGAAGCTGTAATTTTCCTCTGAATGTGTGGTTTAGAAAAGGTCAGGTGTAGTCTAGTGTTCATATGATGCTGCAGGCTGGTCTTTCAAAGCACTGTCTCGCTTGCTCTATGAGTCTGCAGTCTCCCCCGGAGGCTGTGATCTGAACAGAGATTCACACAGTGAGGTCAGCATGTCTGGCCCCTACAGATTCAAAAGACATGTACTCCCTTTTTCAAAAAGAAGCACAGAAAATGGGAGCTGGCTAACATTTACGGTACTCATAAAAGCCACCTGACAATTGCTCTATTATGTTTTAATTAGCTGAATCATTGAGTCAATCGACCAGTTCACTGCATCCAGCGATTGTGCTGAAGGGAATTTACATTAGTTTACAGAAATGAAAATGTTCCAGGCATTTTCTCAGAAAACTGAATCAAGGCTACATCTTCCGGATGATGAGAATTATTAACATAGCCAGAAATCATCCGAATAGCAGCCGCTCCGAGAGGACAAAATCCCTAAACAATTAATCAGAAGCGCACGCTTTATGTCTTTATCTCTTTTTACACTAGCAGTACAAACCGGAATCTCTTATTAAAATGATTCCAATAAAAGGGACAGTCAACCAAAAATGAAAATACCAGCTTCATGTAGTTTCAAATCCGTATGAATATTTTGTTTTCTCTGTGTAACACAAAGGGAAATGTTAAAGCACAAAATCACCATTGACTTTCATTACATCTTTTTTCCATTCAATAAAAGTGAATGGTGATCACAGCTAACAATCTACCTAACATCTCCTTTTGTGTTTCACTCAAGAATGTCTTATAGGTTTGGAATGGCATGAGGGTAAGTCAATGATGAGAATTTCTTTCTGGAGAACAATCCCTTTTTCTTGCTACTCTTTGGATATGTCAAGCATTTTAAAGCTCCTCCGCTACATTAAAATGTCATAGTGAATCTGTAAACATTATTAAGCCATATTTATTCCTATCCACAATGTTCCATAAAGCTATTAGAAAGGCCATCAAGTTCAAGACCCAATATTCCAATCCATTTCAGGCAGTGTGGATTCCAGCCATGCTTCCATATACATGCAGAATGACCGGCAAGTTCCCACATACTCAGCAAAATGGACTGTAGCGAATATTGATCGTGGCAGATGCAAGACGCCCGTCCCCAGCCTCATTCCCTGGATCCCTCTGGCGGAAATCACCGCTCAACACTAGGATGGAGTTTTGGAAGGGATTAGAGTTGGTGAGTGGCCGAATGGAAGCAGCAGGGTTTTAGGAGGCCAGGTAAACAGCTTTGTCATGATGACAGGGGGCTTCAGAGGGTAGAGCACAGGGGAAGTTAATCTCTCTAGCAGGAATGGATGGTTTCGTTATAGACAGATTCATCATGTGTCTAGAATGGGGCTCCGACGGATAGCAGGGCCTCTTTTTTGGGTCCCTGTTCAATAACCAGACAGGATGTAATGGAGTAACACTCCAAAAAGCAGTGCATTTTAACAAAAAGACAGCTGCTCCACATGTTGTTAATGCATAATTAAAACAATTATAGATTTTCTTTTAGGTTAAAATGTATATGAATGTATTAGGGAAAGTGTAATTAACTGGTGTGACCAGTCACCATTTCTTTTTACCTTTTGAATTAACTAGTTAATTTGAAATGGCACTGTGGTGTGACAACAGAATTCTTAAAAGGTACAAAATTTTTAGCTATGCACAATGTATCTCATTTAAAGGTGCACTCAGTAATGTTTTTCTTCATTTAAAAAGTTTTACTTCTAAAGAAAAGAATAGTGATTTTGAAACATATGTATAAAATTATGACCACTCTTGCAAGATGAAGAGTTCAGTTAACAGTTATATCAGTAACCTTACAAAAGCTATTTTATTCTACATGGAGCAGGGGTGCCTCATGAGGGCAGCCATGTTAGCATCACATGACCAGCTGAATACTATTTCAGTAACTGCCTTGTTATTGGGCACTTTCATTCATGGATTCAATTAATCCTGTCTTAATGTGCATATTGAATTTCTACAATGGCATTCGTAACTGAAAACTACTTTGTTTGAATTATGCAGCATCCTTGTCACTAGGTGTCAGTGCAAGACATACTGCAAAACATTACTGAGTGCACCTTTAACCCTCTGGGGTCGACGGACACGCTGGTGCATCCTGCTGGATTTCTTCGTCATTACAGCGGAAACAACATAACAATTCTCCGTCATTTTGGGGCATACAGATAAGTATAAGTCATCATTAGAGACTATAAAGGGTCTACTTTTATTTGTGTACACTCACAATAACAACAAAACCTTGTGCTTTTGTCAAGATGGGTGAGCTGTAAGTAGTCTCTGGGTTCACGAGCATATTTCTGAAACACGTCAAAAAACGTCTCTCTCGTCGCACCGCCGTCTGTCATCGGCCTTTATCCCTCTCGGAGGCTTAATTAGCCTGATAAGGGACCGGGTGTGTATAATCACAACCCGGCCCCACCCTCCGCCCTGCCACACTATGCATACATGTTATTTTCTCAAAAATACAAACATGTAAACACATGTTGCTCACATATTATTGTAGCCCAGTTTGTGCCAAATACAGTGTTATCAGACAACAACAACAATAAATAATCAGCAAAATCCTGTTCAAAATAGTTTTAAATGGATTATAGCATGAAAAATTTGTTGATATTTAGTTGAAATAGCTAAACTGGAACATTTAGGGCACATCTACACTTATCCGTATTGAGTTCCTAAAGTCATCATTTTCCAAAGTCAACCTGGTTCTATCGAAACATGTTACTCTATCTGCATATTTATACATGGCTAAATGTACATATCACAGCATTTTCTTGGTAGAATGAACACTAAAGACTAAGAACAATCACTTTATTTCCTTTCACACAAATCAGAAAGGGTGGATTATCAGTTCATAAACACTTCCTTTTTGTCCTGTATGTTTTGTTGATTTACAAATCCATACAGCATTCATCTTAAAAACCTCATCTGTTTGGGAGGAAATTAAACTCACCTTTAGCACCACCCAATGGCCATTTCTCCTCAGAACTGCAGTGTTATATTTAAGGAGCCATGTCATTTTAATAATTTTTCAAAAATGTCACCACCGTCAAGTTATTTCATGAAGGCTCTCCCTCAAGTATGCGGTATTAGAGATGGTTTTTGAAAAGTGTCGGTTTACAGTGGAGGAAAATACAATTCCAATGTGGATGAGAGCCGTAATTGTCGCAAAAGCAATGCATTTTCAAAAGAAAATGTATTAGTGTGGACATGGCCTTACAGAAGTGTTTATTAACGTACACAGCCCCAGCAAAATTAAATTGAATAAAGTAAGGGACATGTCAATTACCCACATGCACATAATAGAAGAAAAATAAGTGTTTGAGTTAGCACTGAATACTAATGCAAGGCCTGTTCAATTTTGATGCTGCTTAAAACTGCTACTTTAATCAAAGACATGCAATATAAACATTACAAAACAGCTGAGATAAGCGCACACCCACAAACACAAGCAGCAACACACATGCAGCAGCCAGACGCACACCAGCCGCCCACAGATTCCCGACAGCACTCAGACAGAGTTGGAGGTACAAGCTTATATTTCCCAGTAGCCCTTGTGCAGCAGAGAAACAGAGACAATTGTATCAGAAATGTCCTGCCTTTTCAATGACTTTGTAACACAACATTGTAAAAAATAATTTATTAATCAGTATTTATTGTTTCCCAGTAAAAATATATGAATATCCTTAAAATAAGTTACTGCACATTTACATCTGAAGCAATAAGGCATAAGATATTTAGACTTATTTTAAAAGAATATACTTTGAATTAAATAGATTTTTCCCTTTTTTAAACATATATTTAAAAAAAAGTTGGGTATATTCTTAAAGTCACCATGAAATCAAAATGAAGGTTTTGATGCTTTTAGTCTATATTTATTCCCTTTAAGTTCATCAATATGCTAGTGTACTTCCAAATGCTGACAAAATTCATTTTCAGAAGATAAAAACATTTAAAATCAGCAGTTCCCCTTCTGTCGCTCTCTCCACGTTGTGTCGGAGAAGCGACACTAGGGGTCTCTCTTGAGCGCCGATATTCACCTCTGATCTTATTGAAAAGGGCCAATGGGAGTTGGCAGTCGGTATTTGCATATCCCGCCCCCGGATATACGGGTATTTAAGCGGCGCAAATACGGGAGTTCATTCAGAAAATTTCTTCGGAGCCGATGGTCTGTCTGCAGTTTGCTGCGAGTTACACGCCACTTAAACATTCCTGTTTTCCTCTGACGATCTGCATGCTGTTGGATCTTGACGGCGCACAACAGCAGCTTTCTCCTTCTGCCCCTGAGCGCTTCGACAGCGCAGACACGTACACACACACACTGTGTATTAAAAGAGTTTTTTACTAAGAGTCATTTTCTCTAAAAGAGCAAACACAGCGGCGTTGAACGTCCTTTTAAGGACGCGTCTTTTTCAAGATGCCTTTCCGCCCCTGTGTCGTTCATGGATGCGGTAGAGTGCTCTCTGCTTCAGACGGCCACAGGCGCTGTCTCGTGTGTTTGGGCCGCGATCACACCGAGGCAGCGTTTGTGGATGGTTCATGTTCTCACTGCGAGAACATGACCATGACCACGTTGCGGTCGCGGCTCGCTTTCAACAGAAAGCAAGCCACCCCAGCTGCACCCGCATTGCTCCTTCTTCCCACGGGATTAAGGACGGTGCGGTTGGCGCTGGGGGCGATTTGGGGCGGCAGCGCGTGCAGTTTCGCCGGGTAGCCCCCGCGAACCTCCTGTTCCCGACACGCTCGCTGGTCTCCGTCCACGCCAGCGGCGATAGCGGCTCGCCTCACGGCCCGGCTGTCTATCCTCCCGAGTCCGAAGCAGATGAGCTCGCCGCTGCATCGGAGAGTGCGGTGTCTGATGCTGAGGACTCCCTGGACTGCCGCCTCGGGCCAGCAGGCCCAGGCTGAGGCCGACAGCTCAGATGTCCGACATGCTTGCCCAGGCCGCCTTGAGCATGGGGTTGGACTGGAACCCTCCATCCTCCCCACAGCCTTCTCGGTTGGATGATTGGTTCCTGGGGGCAGCCGCCGTTCGCGGCCTCGCATACCCCCGGTCCCTTTCTTCCCGGAGGTGCATGATGAGCTGACGCTCACGTGGAGAGCCCCGCTCTCCGCTCGTCTAGGTGCCACCCGCTCCACTCTCTCCACCCTCGACGGCGGAGAGCGCCACGGGTACGACGCGATTCCCCAGGTTGATAGGGCAGTTGCGCACCATCTATGCCCCGGTAGCCCTACCTCCTGGCGGGGTCGCCCCGTACTCCCATCCAAGCCCTGTAGGACAACATCCTCGCTTAACGCGAAGGCCTACACTACGGCTGGACGCGCTGCCTCCGCCCTACATGCAATGGCCCTCCTGCAAGTCCACTAGGCCAAAGCTCTCAGAAACATGCACGGGGGTGGACCTGATCCTGATGTGCTGCAGGAACTGCGCTCAGCGACCGACCTCGCCCTGAGAGCGACGAAGGCCACAGCGCAGGCACTCGGACAGACGATGGCCACCCTAGTGGTCCAGGAACGCCATCTTTTACTCAACCTGGTTGAGATGCGTGAGGCTGACAAAAACCACTTCCTGGACGCACCTGTCTCCCAGATTGGCCTTTTCGGTGACACCGTCGAGGACTTCGCCCAACAGTTCTCCACAGTGAAGCAGCAGACGGAGGCCATTTCACACATCATGCCCCGCCGCAGACCTGCCGCTACGGGCCCTGCCCCATCTGCCCGCCGAGGGCATCCCCCTGCGAGGAAACCAGCTCCTGCTCCGCCTCAACCCGGGCCCAGCTCTCAGCCCCAGCGTCGAGCACTCCGCAGGCAGCGCATGCCCCCTGTCTCACGAACCCCCTCCAGGACCCGGAAGGCTCCCAAGCGTTCCTGAGACAGCCGACCTCCACAGGTAAATCGAGCATGCTCAGTCGGTGCTGGACTGCCTCGCTTCCTTCAAGCCAGGCACAGTGGTCCCTCTAAAACTTTTACAGAGGCTCCTGGGGCATATGGCGTCCTCCGCGGCGGTCGCGCCGCTGGGGTTGATGCATATGAGACCACTCGAGCACTGGCTCCAGACTCGAGTCCCGAGACAAGCATGGCACCGCGGCACGCATCGGGTAAGGATCACCCCCGCCTGCCTCAAAACACTCAGACCCTGGACAGACCTCTGCTTTTTACGGGCAGGAGTGCCCCTGCAGCAGGTGTCCCGACGCGTCCTGGTCACAACCGACGCCTCCCGGTCCGGGTGGGGTGCCGTGTGCAGCGAGCACGCAGCAGCGGGCTGTTGGAAAGGGACCCCGCTGCGTTGGCACATCAATTGCCTGGAGTTGCTGACCGTCCTTCTTGCTCTCAGGAAGTTCCTACCGTTAGTTCGGGACAAACATGTCCTCGTGAGATCGGACAGCACCACGGTGGTGGCGTACATAAATCGCCAAGGCGGCGTACGCTCCCGCCACATGTCACAACTCGCCCGGCGTCTCCTCCTATGGAGCCAGCAGCGACTCAAGTCGCTGCGTGCCACTCACATCCCCGGCAAGCTCAACGTCGTAGCGGACGCGCTATCACGACAACGCCTGCCCGGCGGGAGTGGAGGCTTCACCCCAGTCGGTCCAGCTGATTTGGGAACGGTTTGGCAAGGCCCAGGTAGACCTGTTTGCCGCCCAGGAAACCTCCCACTGCCCGCTCTGGTACGCCCTAACAGAGGCTCCCCTCGGGACAGACGGCTGGCACACAGCTGGCCCTCGGGGCTGCGCAAGTACGCATTTCCCCAGTGAGCCTTCTTGCACCGGTGCTGTGCAAGGTCAGGGAGGACGAGGAGCAAGTCACGTTGGTGGCCCCTACTGGCCCACTCGGACTTGGTTCTCGGAACTCAGGCTCCTCGCGACAGCTCCTCCCTGGTGAATTCCCTGAGAAAGGACCTCCTCTCTCAGGGACGGGGCACGCTCTGGCACCCGCGCCCAGACCTCTGGAACCTCCACGTCTGGTCCCTGGACGGGACGCGGAAGAGCTAGCCGGCTTACCGGCGACCGTTGTGAATACCATCAACCAAGCCAGAGCCCCCTCTACCAGGCACCTTTACGCCCTAAAGTGGCGCTTGTTCGCAGATTGGTGTTCTTCCCGACCCGAAGACCCGCAGAGACGCGCGATTAGGTCAGTGCTTCTGTTCCTACAGGAGAGGCTGGACAGGAGGCTGTCCCCGTCCACCCTCAAGGTGTATGTTGCCGCTATCACCGCCAACCACGATCCTGTAGACAGCAAGTCTTTGGGTAAGCACGACCTGATCCTCAGGTTTCTGAGAGGCACCCGGAGGTTGAATCCCTCCCGGCCAGGCCTAGTTCCCTCCTGGGATTTCTCGGTAGTCTTGGCAGGACTCCAGAGACCTCCCTTCGAGCCGCTCGAATCAGCTGGACTCAGGGCCCTCTCTCTTAAGACGGCCCTGCTGATCGCGCTCGCCTCCATTAAGAGGGTCGGGGACCTGCAAGCGTTCTCTGTCAGCGACACTTGCCTGGAGTTCGGTCCGGCAGATACGTCTGTGATCCTAAGACGCTGACCGGGCTATGTGCCCAAGGTTCCTACCACACCATTCCGAGATCAGGTAGTGAACCTGCAAGCGCTGCCCGGGAGGAGGCAGACCCAGCCCTTTCGTTGCTGTGTCCAGTCGCGCGCCCTGCGCATTTACCTGGACCGCACACAGAGCACCAGACGCTCTGAGCAGCTCTTTGTCTGCTTTGGGGGCGGCAGAAAGGGAATGCCGTCTCCAAACAGAGGCTCACCCACTGGGTTGTCGATGCCATCACACTGGCTTATCACACCCAGGCCGTGCCCCTACCCTTACGGGTCCGAGCTCACTCAACAAGGGGTGTTAGCGTCCTCGTGGGCACTGGCCAAGGGCACCTCCCTAGCAGACATCTGTAGAGCCGCGGCTTGGGCAACACCCAACACCTTTGCGAGGTTTTACAACCTCCGCGTTGAGTCGGTTAGCGTCTTGTGTTTTCTCAGGTCCGAGCCCGTGAGAACTTCGGTAACACGTAGACTGACCGGCCGGGTGGATCGCTTGCGCTCAGCGCCCTTTCCTGACGTCAAGGTAAAGTAGTGCGCCTTCTTCCCAGGGCACCCCACTCCGAGTCGGGCCCCTGGTGATTCCTCCCCAGCCCTCCGGGTCCGTGGTTCAGCGGAGGAACTCGCCGACCCAAGCCACTGCGGGTACCCTGATGGCCACCCCGTTCTGGTATAGGGGCTCCACAGGTAAAATAAGAAGGCCTCCTGTTCGGACTCCCCTGTGTGTAATTCCACGGTTCTGTCCCCTTACGAACGGACCCCCGTGTCTCCCTTAGGCAGTTACAGCTGCCTCGGTCGCCGTGCTGTAGCAACTCCCCCCTTTCAAGGCTGGATCTACCACCGCACCATACTTTCCACACGAGCCCTAAGACGGCCGTGTGACGTGTCTACCACTTTTCCTCCCCAAGAAAAAGGGCAGGTGTGGTCTCCGCAGGGTCTGGGTAAGACCCCTTCCCTATATGCGTGTAAGGGCCCCGGCCATGATTGCTCTATGCGAGAAACATAGAGAGAAAAGAGGCCCAGCCAGGCTGGCCCGTTCCCATGTTGGCAAACATCGCCTTGTTCCCCTCCCAGGGTAACTAGAAGGACTCGATGTTCTTATGGGGCATTGGGGAAGAGTACGTGCAGCCAGGTACAGACGATGCGTGGCACTGGATGAAATCCCTGCCCGCCTCTGTATCGGCGGTCCACGTACAAGGTTCAGCGCATGGCAAGATTGGAATGGGTCCCCTAGTGTCGCTTCTCCGACACAACGTGGAGAGAGCGACAGAAGGGGAACGTTTGGTTACGTATGTAACCTCCGTTCCCGAGGGAGGAACGACACGTTGTGTCTTTCCTCCGCCATGTCACTGAACCGAGCCACTGTTGTGGCCGGACCATTTCCGGCTCCTCAGAAAAATCCTGAATGAACTCCCGTATTTGCGCCGCTTAAATACCCGTATGTCCGGGGGCGGGATATGCAAATACCGACTGCCAACTCTCATTGGCCCTTTTCAATAAGATCAGAGGTGAATATCAGCGCTCAAGAGAGACCCCTAGTATCGCTTCTCCGACACAACATGTCGTTCCCTCCCTCGGGGAACGGAGGTTACATACGTAACCAAACGTTTCTCTCTTCCGGCTTGACAGACCGAGGCGCAGTCATGACGACACAGATGGCATGGGAACCGTTTCCAATCAAATGCTTTCTAGAATGAGAACACTCCCTCCCCCTAGCGTGTCTGGTGCTGATCATGCCTTCGCAGGGTACTTCGAAAGGAGCACAATTCATGTTGTAGGTTAAATTCCAAACAGATTTTACGATAAGAATCTCTTAAAATTAGTTTTGACTTACCATTATCACCTTTCAGCCTTCTAAAGCTCTCACAGTGGAGGGTCATTGTCTTTGTATGGAATAGGGAATAGGAATGATTACTTCTAAATAAGACACGCTGACGCCAAAACTGGACGAAAGGAAACTCGCTGGAGTTTATTTATATTTTTCTGCACACAGAGGTTTCTTGGATATACCGCTTGAGTAAGTGTTCTTTATTATTTATGCTTAAGTGTATTGCGATTCAAAACGTGGACAAATTAGCTTCTACTCGCTTGTTCACATTCATCTGCATGTTCATAATGTAACCAAAGTCCCAGCCCTACGCTTTTTTTCCCCATTCTAAAAGCCGTTGCACTGGGAAATACGTCACAATACATTAATAAAGTCGGTCATAACTTCCGTTTCATGATGACTTTAAAACAAGAAAAAGCTATTTGCCAATGGGGCAAAAAATCTATTTCAATGAAAATATTCATTCAATATAAATTCTCTGAAAGTCTTAAAATCATGACTAATGTTGGTTCAAAAGTAATCTCATTTAAAACAAAATTATTTTATTGATTTTTTTATTTATTGAAGGTTCTGTTTGGAGACATATTGGATCATTTGAAGCCAATTTAAGTGATCTACTAAGTTTTGATCCTAGCGTAACTTAAGAAAACTGCATTAATAAAGGGTAAAAATTTAACATTAATGCATCAGGCAGACCTGATCACTAAGGGTGTGTAAAATATTGTTTTTCCGATTAAATCGCAATCTTTATCTGATCTTGATATCGAATTTCATGCTATGCAGCTAAAGTGAATATATTTGGCAACTAGTTTAGCCATCCTTTCACAGCGTGTTGAGAGTAAAAGTTGTTCCGTGTAATGTGTCCCCAAAACGAAATCCATGCAACCCATTTGTCATTGAATACAGTCTCATTTAATACCCTTTCTGTTCTTTACAATCAGTTGTTGATGAAAAACAACTGCAAAAAAAAAACATTTATTCTAATCATGCATCGCACAGATAAGGAAGGTAAAGCCACTAGAGCCCTCTCTATTTAACCCGTGCCCATTTAAAGGTGTGGTTTACAGAAATGCATTTTTTTGTTTGTTAGTGAGACAGTACCAGTTTTAGCACGTGTTCAACAAATCAATGTAGTAGTAAATAGTACTAATTATGCAATTTAACAATAAATATGTAACAGAAATAATGTATGAAATATAATATCTTATGTATTGATTGAATACATAATTATTTGTTCATTTTTAAAAAGCTAAAATCTGACCAAAATGATGAAAAAGTACTAAAATACAATTAATAATAATAATGTACCTAGTTAAAAGGTCCCCTGTATAATTAACAGCAATAGCTGGGAGATAATTTATTTTATATGTAAGCAAAAGGGACATTATAACTTAAATAAACCCATATGAATCAATATTGAATCTAATCGGAATCGAGAGCTTGTGAATTGGAATTGAATCGGGAAATCTGTATCAAAGAATTTCCAAATTCAAGCAAACCACTAATATGCCCCACCAGGCGAATTGACTTTTAGACACTCAAATAATAGTAAATTTAAGACATAAATGAGTCACAACATGCTAATATCTGCCACAGGTGATGAATCACAGGAACAGTGGGTGTATCCTCTCTTTGGACTTGTGGCTATAAATGAACATAACCACCAGCAAATTCAAAGCTTCCCACACTGTCATTTGATCTAAAGGACACTCAGACATTATGATTCAGAAATGAATGCTGCATCTCACTCATTAGCATTACAATTTCATTTCTTTCTTTCTACAGCTTTTTCCTCTGAGCAACAAAGAGGAAAGATGGAACCTGTTTACAAATGGTATTAAGATTCGTTCGATTATATTTATTTATTTATTTTTGTAGTCCGATTACAAGTGGACAACACTAAATATAGGTGTCAATGGGTTTAGTGATCAGATCGTTTGATCCATATTTGGAGGTTGTCGAATGTATTCTTTTTACAATTTATTTGGGAGAAATGGTGCATTAATTTTTTGTGCTTTAGTTTATTTTTCCTTCTTTTTTTTTGCACATGCAGTAACATATTGACATTGCTTGTTTGCTTCAGGATTGCGTGAGTGTACAGATAAAAGCGTGGGTCACCTTCAGGAGATTATGACTGCAGTGTGTTTCTCAGTGCGGGATAAATGTGCCGGGAGTATCTCCTTCAAGCTTCATCTATCACCAGCCTTCAGCATTTCTCAACATCTTCCCTGCTCAGTCCTATATTACCCAAGATTCTATATTAATTCACGAGACTTGGCCGTCCATCTTGCTAACCACAAGTTTACAACAGTCACTGCTATTTTAGTAATAGTTCACTCAAAATGGTCTTTTTTACCCTTTACACTTACATTGTTCTAAACAATTATGATTATTTTCTCTCCAGGAAAACAAAATATTTTATTTTATTAATTGTTGAAAAAGGTTAGCCACTATTTTATATACAGGTGAAACTCGAAAAATTAGAATATCGTGCAAAAGTTCATTAATTTCAGTAATTCAACTTAAAAGGTGAAACTAATATATTATATAGACTCATTACAAGCAAAGTAAGATATTTCAAGCCTTTATTTGATATAATTTTGATGATTATGGCTTACAGCTAATGAAAACCCCAAATTCAGAATCTCAGAAAATTAGAATATTACATGAAATCAATAAAAAAAAGGATTTTAAATACAGAAATGTCGGCCCTATGAAAAGTCGGCCCCTTTTGCATTAATTACTGCCTCAATGCGGCGTGGCATGGATGCTATCAGCCTGTGGCACTGCTGAGGTGTTATGGAAGACCAAGATGCTTCAATAGCGGCCTTCAGCTCTTCTGCATTGTTTGGTCTCATGTCTCTCATCTTTCTCTTGGCAATGCCCAATAGATTCTCTATGGGGTTCAGGTCAGGCGAGTTTGCTGGCCAATCAAGCACAGTAATACCATGGTCATTGAACCAGGTTTTGGTACTTTTGGCAGTGGGGGCAGGTGCCAAGTCCTGCTGGAAAATGAAGTCAGCATCTCCATAAAGCTTGTCTGCTGAAGGAAGCATGAAGTGCTCTAAAATGTCCGGTAGGCGGCTGCGTTGACTCTGGACTTAATAAAGCACAGTGGACCAACACCAGCCGATGACATGGCTCCCCAAACCAACACAGACTGTGGAAACTTCACACTGGACTTCAAGCATCTTGGATTGTGTGCCTCTCCATTCTTCCTCCAGACTCTGGGACCTTGGTTTCCAAATGAGATGCAAAATTTGCTCTCATCAGAAAAGAGGACTTTGGACCACTGAGCAACAGACCTGTTCTTTTTTTCTTTAGCCCAGGTAAGACGTTTGACATTTGAAGCCCATGTCCAGGACCCGTCTGTGTGTGGTGGCTCTTGATGCAGTAACTCCAGCCTCAGTCCACTCCTTGTGAAGCTCCCCACACATTTGAATGGCCTTTTCCTGACAATCCTCTCCAGGCTACGGTCATCCCTGCTGCTTGTGCACCTTTTTCTTCAACACTTTTCCCTTCCACTTAACTTTCTATTAATGTGCTTTGATACAGCACTTTGAGAACATCCAACTTCTTTTGCAATTACCTTTTGAGGCTTTCCCTCCTTGTGGAGGGTGTCAATGATGGTTTTCTGCACAACTGTCAGGTCAGCAGTCTTCCCCATGATTGTGAATTCAACTGAACCAGACTGAGAAAGGCTCAGGAACCCTTTGCAGGTGTTTAGCTGATTAGAGTGTGACACTTTGAGCCTACAATACTGAACCTTTTCACAATATTCTAATTTTCTGAGATTCTGAATTTGGGGTTTTCATAAGCTGTAAGCCATAATCATCAAAATTATAAAAATAAAGGCTTGAAATATCTTACTTTGCTTGTAATGAGTCTATATAATATATTAGTTTCACCTTTTAAGTTGAATTACTGAAATTAATGAACTTTTGCACGATATTCTAATTTTTCGAGTTTCACCTGTATAATGAAATCGAATGGGGACTTGGGCTGTCCAAAAGTTCCAAAAGGGTGGGAAAATAAGTATAAAAAGTATCATTAACCATCATAAGAATAGTTCATATGACTCTTGTACTATATTCAAAGTCCTCTGAAGTCATATTATAGTATGCCATATTTAGAGCTACACTAAGTAAGATGTTTTTGTTAGAAATGAACGCAATTTCATTAATAAGTGATTACACCAACAACCCGTCTTCAAAAGCATGTTTTTGCCTTATCCCGATTCACTACGGTAAGTCTACAATACAGATTTTTATTTAGAGCTGTCAGAACGGATACTAAATGGCAGGCATACGTCATTTGTCCTTGCATGGTTACGTCATGTCCATAAGCACAGAAACAAGATCCAGCTGAGGTGCGACTCGTGCGAGAGTCGGAGAAGTTTGATCTCATTTAACGTAACATGAGATCACATTAAACTGTAATGATGACTCATGACTCATGAGAGCAGCATTGCAGCTCGCACCTGACTGAGGAGAGGAAAAATTACACAGATCACAGTCCAGATGCACTCTAAACCTTCCAAACAGCTTCATCTTATGTAGATCGCAAAGTACAAGGGAATTATACAAAAATAACAAATAAGTGAATATAGAAGCACTCTCGTTGTGGAATAAGCAGAGCCGGAGCTTTTTAAAGGAAACATCCCGGTGTTACATCTTAAATGCAGTTATATTTAATGTTTTATAGCTTTATTAAAGTTCAAATAATACGGAGGCAGATCATGTAAATAACTACAAACTCAGAAACTGGCATTTCTCTGTGCGGTCTAAGGGGCAGAGATTGAAAGTGTACCCAGCTGAGGTGCACTCTGTTGCGGGGACGCTCATCCCTCGAGCGCACACACTTAATGCAGCTAGATTATAACACGATGGCTCGTGACTTATCAAATCATAATATATGTCACTGTGCATTTCTTATTGTGAAGAAAATTGGCAATATGCAGCTTTATTAATAATAGAGAGTTTGTGTTTTGTGAGTTAAACATGGATTGTAGTGAACAGAAAGGTGAGAGAGGAAGTCTTCGCCCGATTATACACTGCAACAAAATACGTTTATGATTTGTTTTGGCTTGTTTTCCAATAAAATTATCTAAAACAAATGTACATTTACTTTAGGAACTATACTGCAGAAGAAAAAATTGTTACCTGAGAATGTTTATTAAATCTCGAAAAATACCAAAATAAATGTAAGCGCATCGTAGTTCAAGCGGGAAGACTAACAGCATACATCATCGCACCATTAGCTAGGTAACTCCTAGCCAATCACATGAAAGCCATTGCTTTATAAGTCTGCTCACAATCTATCACATTGCTTTTTCAGTGTGCTAACACGGCAACCAGTTGAGTCCTGTCATGCACGTGGTAGGCTCCTCGTCCATGCCTCTTATCTCAGGCAGGATTTGACAATATTTTCAGATCGCCAGACGGGGATTACGCCAAAGAGAGACATTACATTTCTGTTTTATATTCATCAAATAAATGTCATCTTAAATTTCACTCAAGTCTGCGAGTCTTACTGATAATAATAATAAGATATTTTTGTCTACAAAACAAATTTCAAACACTTAAGCGTACGCCTTCAGATCAAAATATTTTTAAGATCATGAGAAACATTTCAGTCAAGTGTTTCAAAACTTACAATAATATATTATTATATGAACATATTTTAGCAGCGTTCGAGAAGATATCAAATTCAGTATATATAGGAAAGTACAGGAATTTGGACGCAGCTTTTGTCTGGTTCATCAGTACACTGATGCATTAGACCAAATAACACAGCAATCAGCAAAAGCCCACAGGCACTTGCAGAGAAGGTCTGTGCAATAGTATACATAATAAATGAAGCAGGAAAGCCATATACAACCCAGACAAGCTGTCAAGCTCTTACTCCCTTGACATTTAATGGCATTCACCATGACAAATAGCTTACACCTTAAATCTTTCGGACAGCAACACTTTTAACCACACTACTGGGTTAGTGGGGCTCTGTATAGATGCAGCTATTATCTGTGATCTTGCTACATGATGCACATGGTTAAGAGATTTACTGCAAGTGCTTGGGTGTGGAAGGACAAGATGAGTGGTTTTAAGCATGTTTTTACTGCATGCAGTTGCTAGAGTGTTCTGGGTGGTTGTTTACTGGCACAATTCAAAAAGCCCACCTCTAAGTCTTTATGATAATCTGGTTCCTAAATATGAATCAGATTCCTCCTTCAATGTCTATGAGATTTTTCCCTCTGTTTTATCATCTACCAGGTAAAAAAATAACTTTGATTGCTTAAAGTAACTGCACACCTTTCCTCAAAAAGCCACAAGATTTAAGGTATCGTTTGTGTACATAGAACAAATGGCATTGGGCAAGTTACACACTGAAGTTAATACTCATGCTAAGGGGTTTGTTCAAATCCCTAGCCCTAAGTATGAGCAATAGTAAACGTGACATTTAAATGCTCACAGGTTGATATATATATATATATATATATATATATATATAGGGTTAGGTTAGGTAGGGTTAGGGGACATTCTCTCAAATATTGGAGGAATGTGAGTGAACATTTTACCACTGAAGATTTCAGACCAGACCAGAAACAAAGGGTCAATATCTGAATTCATTGGCTGTGCATGTGCTGTTTTTCCAGTGAAATCAGGTATGTGTGAAAACATTGCCATTGTCACTCCTCCCTCAGCACTCCGCTCCTCTAATTCACCGCACCTGCACTCAATTCACTGGCTCATAACTGCCTGCATAAATAACTCTCCTTCATGCCACTTCACTGTCAAGTCTAACACAAAGGACAGTTGGTTTCATTAACTACAACTTGTGTGGCTTGAAATCCTGACTGTCATATTGTCTAAATACAGTATTTCTGCTAAAGAAAAAGCACAAGTAGATAACGCAACGTCATTGCTCCGAAATAAAGGTTGGTTATTTACTGCAGTAATGTTTTTTTCCTATTATTATTTGGAAATGTTTTATTTTATATTGTTTTGGACTGTTTTGGTTTGTGAACGGCACTTGGTCTTTGAAAGTTTCTCTTGTAAACAATGACGCGATTCCTGCCTCCTCCACGTGACGCGTGACCTTACCAACAAGCTTACGTCATCCCTCTCATGAGCACGCATCGCAGAGGTGTACGGAAGTGAACATTTGTAGTTAAAAAGTATATAAGTATTGTTTTGTTTCTAAAAATAATCAATTGTCTGGGTTAAGAAGAACTTTATTTGTCCTGTGGATTATTTTGTTGCATCCTAAATATGTATTTTGGACCGTCAAAAAAATTTACATTCACTTGCATTGTTTAAAGGAGGAAGCTTGAAAGGAAAAACTAAAAATCTTAAATTCTGTTTTGATGAAGAAAGAAACTCTGATACATCTTTGATGGCCTGAGGGTGAGTAAATTATCAGCAAATTTTCATTTTTGTGTGAACTATTCCTTCAAGTAGAATATTGGGTTATTATTATAATTTTTTTAAATACTTTCCTAACCTAATGCCGAGTTTACAATACAAAATTTTAAACCTGATTTTCGCTCACTGACAGTTTTGTGGAGATCGGCAACAAAAGCCTGAAATCGTAGGCAAATCGGAGCTCGCTCCATTGAGAGATGATCGCAATGTATGAACTATCAAAAGACGTGATCTGAGAGAAGCGCAGACGCGTCGCCGATGTCAGCGAGATATCTAGAATGTTAAATATCTGGACCTGTCTGCTATTCCAAATCGTGCAATTTGAAATATGTTTTGACTGAATTCAACTGCAGCGTTGACATGCAGCCAATGAGAGAGCAAGAAACGGGGCACAGAAAGTTTAAGTGGGAGGAGTCCTGATGTACCTGCAACTAGCATGGCTGCGATATCAAGAAAGTCTCATTGGACCGAAGAAATTGAGGAACAATTAGTGGAACATTGGCAGGAGCACAAGTATTTTTGTCTTGTTTTCCTGTCAAATTCTCTAAACTTTCTTAACACATGATTTATTTACTTGTCAAGTAAAATGGGATAAGATATTAAGTCTTGTTTTAAGATAATCTGACTAAATTTAGTGAACTTCAGACTCAAAACAACAAAAAAATCTGCCAGTGGGGTAAGCAAAATAAACTTGTTTTCTCTTTAAATTAAGTTTATTTTGCTTACCCCATTGGCAGATTATTTTTCTTGTTTTGAGTGCTTGATGTTTCATCTGAACTGTACCACAACCAGGTGGAGAAAGAGAAGAGTTGGAGAGAAATTGCCAATTCTCTTGGACAGTCAGATAAGTAAATGGGTAGATTTTTCAGTAGGAGCTACTTTTTCATATTGTAACCAACAAAATATATGATTAACAACATACACATCATATTCTGAAATGCATAACATAAGATCATGCATTTGTTTTCATATCTTGTATCACTTTTCACGTGTATTCTGTTGTGAAACGTACTTTGTAGTCCAGGCAGATTCGTCGGGGATTCGTCAATAGTGAAATGTTTTGTAATGTGTTCATCCCTGTCTGGATTCGTTGTGTAATTTGAAAACGCTACGACTTCCATGACAAGACACACAGTTGTGTAATATGAACGGTACCACGATCCGACATCTTTGAAAGTCGTGTAGTGTGTAGGAGGCATACAACTTTTGCCTGAACCTAACCAATAGTGTTTTAAAATATAAATGAAATGTTTAATCCTTACATCCTTACCAAAACAATGCCTAAACCTACCTGTTAGTGTTTTAAATATACTCTAAATAATTGAGAAGTTAAAAAAGACATACTTACCTTATCAATGCCTAAATCTAACCATTAGTGTTTTAAAATGCAGAAGCAAAATGAAAAAGCAAATTTTCTGAATCAACCACCTCGTTTTATGCTGCTTCTATGACTCTGTAATGTCACGTATCAGCTAAGTTCATGGCTGGATTTGAACCGCGGTCCTCGGCCGCCCTATTAGGTGAGCTACCATGCAAACTAACCATGCTGGAATAAGGGTATATATGCAGGTAAGGCTGTAATAATCGCATTGAAATATATTGTTTTTTAAAGATGTGTTTGAGAGAAAGTGTGTTGATATAATAAAATAGCAGGTTCTGACTAATAGAAAGAATATTTTTTATTTATAAATTGATTAATGAGCCATTAAAGTCATGATTTGAGTGAAAGTGAATAAAACACGCAGTTGTTGTAGCACCTCTAGTGTTAATTTCTCCTGGAAACGGCAGGGGACTTTACCTGGAGACACGTTTAACAGGTTTTGTAAAAATGTATAGTCACATTTTCACTACAGGTTTGAGCTACTCTATACTCTGTATACTTTCACATACATTGACTCACACAGACACACACACAGCTGGAGTGTAAAGCAACACTTCTAGTTGAAGCATTAAAGAAAGACAGCATTTCTTTTAAGTTCATCATAGATTCAAACAGTGCAAAGTGAGAGCAGTGCGCACAAGGGGATCACTGCAATGTGACTTGTCTTGGAGCTACAGCCCACAAAGATATCTTCCTTATCCTACTCATCTTAGCTCTTTTTTCTCTCTCCTCTTTTCAAACTATAATGTGTTTTAAGGTCAAAACTCTGCCATGAGCCACTACAACTGGGCAACAGGACTCTGAGCTGAAAATTTACTAAAAACAGGAGGTAAACAGCCTCTTCAAGAGTTGCTGGAATATGGTATGATATTAATCTTGATGTAGCTGTAAAACAAGCTCTAGCATGGGTGATTCTGCTTAAAGTTATTGTTATACAGTGACTGTTAATGCTCACAAATGTGGTTGAAAGCCATGCAATTTAGATCCAATGATTCCTGTAAAGCACTCATAATAGTAAATCAAGCTTCCAAGACAGTAAATCAAGCAAGATTACTTAAGGAAAAGGGAAGAAAATGAGGGCTGATGTTTTAGAAAACCAGTGGGACATTAGGAGGAAAAATAAGTGTCTGTAGGTAGTTGACTTAACATGGTGTGCAGTCAGTATGTTTACATGCACAATTATGATTGAGCTACAGCATCTTTTTGCATAGCCAAGCTAGAGTTTTCATCTGTCAGTCAAGTGTATTTGAAACAATGTGTAATTTAATATTTTAAATAAGGACATCAGCCAGGGAAGAGCTAGTTGCCCATCACCTCTGTCTTTTGAGCGTGCACACAGCGTCAAGGCCAGTTGAGGTCCGATTAACATGTATAGCCTACATGCTACACGATCTACCATCAAAATATTTAATCTGTTTGTCCGACTTTGCAAAAAGCAGACAAATTTAGGTTTACCTAAGGCATTTATAAGACATTTAAAAAGACAAATGTATGTGAATGGCATATGAGTGGCAGTGTCCTACAATATGACATGCCATACTACATCTACAGTTATTTTAAACTCTTGTATAATTATTATTATACGTGCATTCTTTGTTCTCTTAATAACTGAGAATGTTTATATTTCTAAAAAGAAATTTGTCACACATCAAGACTAAAAGGTGGAGCTAAAGGGTATTTTCGTTTCTGAGTAAAAGCCTGAAACTAAAATTTTAAATAAACTTTTGCTTTGATGATTTGATTGAAAAATAGTTTTTATATCATAATCAGATCAGATCAGCTTTATTGCCAATTGTGCTTAAACATATAAGAAATTTGTCTCGGTGACAGGAGCTTCTAGTGCATAACAATACAAAACAGCAATAAGACATAGATAATAATAAAAAATTGAATTAAAAATGTTAATAGAAAATAAAAGTATATATAGAACACACAATAAGACATAACTGTTATGAGATGGATAGCCTGAGGGAAAAAAACTGTTCCTGTGCCTAGCGGTTCTAGTGCTCAGATCTCTGAAGCGTCAGTCAGAAGGCAACAGTTCAAAAAAGTAGTGGGCAGGGTGAGTGGGATCCAGAGTGATTTTTTCAGCCTTTTCCTTCACTCTAGAAGTGTATAGTTCTCATTGGGCAACCAGGAATCCTATCAGCAGTCCGACCTGTCCTTTGTAGTCTTCTGATATCCAATTTCTTAGCTATTGAAGTGCAGAGGACAGACTCAATGACTGCTGAGCAGAACTGTATCAGCAGCGCCTGTGGTAGGTTGAACTTCCTCAACTGGCGAAGGAATTACAACCTCTGCTAGTCGATGTGGGTCACCCACTTCAGGTCATGTGAGATGGTAATGCCCAGGAACCAGAATGACTCCACTGCTGCCACAGTGCTGTTTAGAATGGTGAGGGGGGACAGTGTTGGGGTGTTCCTCCTTAAGTCCACAATCATCTCCATCTTTTTGAGCGTGTTCAGCTCCAGGTTGTTTTGACTGAACCAGACAGCCAGCTGTTTAACCTCCCTTCTGTATGCAGACTCATCGTCTTCTTAAATGAGGCAGATGACAGTGGTGTCATCTGCAAACTTCAGGAGCTTGACAGAGTGGTCCTAGGCAATGAAGTCATTGGTGTACAGGGAGCATAGTGGGGTTTCAGCTGCTTCATTTGGCAGATTTTAGTTCTGTCTACAGATCGGAAGAATATGAACCAGACAGTGATCAGAGAGTCCCAAATCTGCTCTAGCGAGCAATATGTATCCTATATTGTTGTGTAGCAATGATCCAGAATATTTCTGTCTCCGGTGGGACATGTTGTTTGGACATTGTGGCAGGGCGGAGGGCGGGGCCGGGTCATGATCCTACACATCCGGTCCCGTATTAGGCTAATTAAGCCACCGTGAGGGATAAAGGTCGACTGCAGAGGATTGTGCGGGAGAGAGAGATCGTTTACGGACATGTCCGTCATGTGTGTGTTTATGTTGTCTTTTAAGTTTATCATTAAACTATTATTTATATTGAAAAGCCGGTTCTCGCCTCCTCCTTTCCATCGATCACTTTACAGACATGTTGACATGCTGTTTGTATTTGGGCAGTTCACGTGTGAGGTTTGCTTTGTTCAAATCTCCAAGAATAACAATAACTGAGTCCAGGTAATATTGTTCAGTGTCTGTGATCTGATCAGCCAGCTGTTGCAGTGCAGCACTCATGCACACGTTTGGCAATATAAAAACGCTCACCAGAATAAACGAAGAAAACTTCCGTGGCACGTAGAAAGGATTACAGTTAATAAAGAGCGATTCCAAATTAGGACAGCAAATCTTCTTTAACTTTGTTACATCTGTACACCAACTTTCACTGATGTAAAAGCATGTTTCATCGCGTTTTCCCCATTAAATCGGCAATGCAATCCGCTCTGAATAGCTGAAAGCACGGCTGGTGTAAAGCGTTGTCCGGAATGGCTTCACTCAGACAGGTTTCTGTGAAGCACAAGGCAGTAGAAGTTGAAAAGTCCTTGTTTGTACAGTTGAGGAGATGAAGTTCATCCGTTTTGTTAGGAAGAGAGTAGAGATTTGCTAGATGAATGCTCGGCAGCACCATTTGAAAGCCGCTCCGACGGAGCTTGACCGAGCTCGTCTGCGTCTCTTGAACAGCAAAGCTGCACCTCTGACTAAAATCTCCAGCATCTGAATATTCAAAAACTGGGAAAAGATTGTATGGTATATGCTGCCGAATGTTCAGCAGTTCGGCCCCGGTCATGCTTTTTGGAACAAATTACTAAACACAGGACAAACAAACAAAAACAACAAAAGAATAGGAGCACTGCACACCAAGATGGCCATCTGTGGCACCATCATGATGTAATCAGAGTATAATAAAGAGTATAAAACCAAATATGTTACTTAGTTATCAATAATCAATAAATTAATAATTCATGTTAAAACCTGATGACTCACAGAGTCAGAGACTTCTAGTACATCAATTACTCTAAAACTCCAGAGTAGTCTGTTTTAGGGCAAATTACAAAAGGAGCATGTCAACAATTTTTGCAGCACCTTTGTTGGTAGGTTTAGCAAACAAATTCTCTTTTTATCAATAACTATTTTTCATTGTATATAGTTCTTGAGTTGGCTATATGGTACTTTGGAGGTTAACCTGTTGATACCTGTTGGCACAAACCATGAAAATGACATACCTGAACTTAAATGGTTGTATTTACTGGACCCTTTGGAGTATGGACACAGTTGTAGTATCTTTTGAAAGAAGACACTTTGGGCTTTATTTCCCAAGTTTAAAGTTAGAGAAGCTGAAGTTTGAAGTAATGGAAATATTTTGTGCTTAAAAAAACAATAATTAAAGTGCCAAGACAACCCAGAAATACAATGTTCTCAAAGCCACAAGTCTAAAGAAGTAACATTTTAAATGTGAAGATGATCTAACATAAAATTTGGTTCCTGCAAGCTTTTTTCTCTGTAAAATTGCTGGAAGCCTACAGAGTAAAAATAAGGTTTTGCCTTTCAAGGCGACACAAAATCTGACTGCACTGCTTGGCATATTGATAATATACAGATTTACAACATGAATGCTGCTCAGATTGCATAGTTTGTTGAAGAACGATGACGAAGGGTAATTCTCTCAGGCAAGATCTCATGTAAACAATGGAGAATATATCAATATGGGTCGTTTAATTTATGATGGTGAAGAATTCCAGGATCGCAAAGGTTGTGTTTTTCCTAGATTCAAATCATGTCATTTAATTTCTTCTTCATGTATAATACTACAAATATTTCTCAGATTTATCACTTTTATTGACAAAAAGTGCTATTGGATGTTTTTCAATGAATGCTTGTCATGGACAATTGACCCAAGTGTAGCGAACTGGCGATCGCGTTTTCATAACAAAGGTATGAAGTCCTGTTTTGATATTGCATGTTTTCATTTGTACTCCAGGCACAAATAACTAAATTGTTGTTTCTGAAGCATTGCTAACATGAAACAGAGATCGGATATCAATGTTGAACCCTTAGACCTTTGAAAAGATGTATAATTTGTTAACATTAATTACATTTATAGACGGTAAATCATATAATAAACGTGAGTAATGTCACTACGGGGGATTGCGTATCAACAGGTTAAAAACGTTCTTAATGTTACATTACAGGTTCTTCAAATCAGTGTATTAGTTTCTAGGTTCTTTAAAATATCATTTTTCTAAACAACTAATAAATAATAAGACTCCCAGCATGTGCAGGCTCATGCTACTTTCCACGATCCACATGCCCCATTGAGAGCGAGAACCATCGCAACCACAAGGATGTTACCCCATATGACTCCACCCTCCCTAGCAACAGGGCCAATTTGGTTGCTTAGGAGACCTGGCTGGAGTCACTCAGCACACCCGGGATTCAAACTCGTGACTCCAGGGGTCGTAGTCAGCATTAATACTCGCTGAGCTACCCAGGACCCCGCACAGTCATTCATCCTTGAATGTTTACCTAAATGTTATATATTGTATTTAATATTGTTGTTATAATAATAATAATAATAATAACTTTATTCTTATATAGCGCCTTTAAAGCAGCTTCTCAAGGCGCTTTACATAATAAAACAAGCAAAACAAAAATACATCACAGAAAAAAAAACAAAAAAAAAAACAAGATAAAATACAATAAAATAAAAGTCAAATAAAAGCTAGCCTAAAAAATGCGTTTTCAATAAAGATTTGAAATTACTTAAAGACTGTGCATCTCTAATATTTGAAGGGAGTGCATTCCAAAGTCTAGGAGCATAGGATGAGAAAGCCCTATCCCCTACAGTACGCAACCGAGTCTGTGGGACTGCCAATAGACCAGCTTGTGAAGAGCGTAAATGACGCTTGGGTGTGTATAAAGTTAAAAGCGCAGACAAATACTGCGGTGCCAGACCATGCAGTGCCTTATATGTGAGCATAAGTATTTTAAAATCGACTCGGAACTTGACCGGGAGCCAGTGCAAAGACTTTAAAATAGGTGTAATATGCTCATTTCTTCTGATTCCAGTCAAGATCCTAGCAGCAGAATTTTGAACACATTGTAATTTGTTCAGTGTGGTTTTGGAACTCCAGCAAGAAGTGCATTGCAATAGTCAATGCGAGAAAAACTAAAGTATTGATAAGCCTTTCAGTCACAGAGAGGGATAACATAGAGCGAAGTCTGGCAATATTTCTGAGATGAAAATAAGAGTTCTGTAACAATGTACCGCACATGAGAGTCGAAGGACAGACTAGAATCAAATATAACTCCCAAGTTTTTTAACTTAGTCTGTGCCTCCAAGTCAGTCCCATCTATGTTCAGAATTAGTGAACCAGCCTTACGAAGCTGATGAGGAGTGCCAATAAGCAAGAACTCAGTCTTATCATTATTTAGACACAAAAAATTTTGAGACATCCATGTTTTTATCTCAGAAATACAGTGTGTTAAAAAAGAACATCCAGATTTTGACCAGGCTTAGAGTGAATATAAATCTGAGTGTCATCTGCATAACAGTGATAATTAAGTCCAAGTGATCTTAGTAGCAGTCCGAGTGGAAAGATGTAAATGCTAAAAAGTAAGGGACCAAGAATTGAACCTTGGGGAACACCCGTACGGACAGAACCAATCTCAGACCGAAAACCATTCATACAAACAAACTGTTTACGATGCGAGAGATAAGATCTAAACCAGGTTAATACAGTCTCAGAAACACCAAAGACATTTTCCAGACGGTTTAGTAGAAGATTGTGATTAACAGTATCAAAAGCGGCACTAAGATCGAGAAGGATAAGAATGGAAAGAGAACCAGAATCTGAGGCTATCAACAGGTCATTGGTGACCTTAACCAAGGCTGTCTCAGTACTATGAAATTTTCGAAAACCAGACTGAAGGGGCTCAAAAGATTATTTACTGAGAGATGACTATGTAGCTGCAAAGCCACAACACGTTCCAAAATTTTTGCCAGAAAAGGAAGATTTGATATAGGGCGATAGTTATTTATGTTATCCAACTCTGCATCACGCTTCTTCGGAACAGGCGTTACAGCAGCAGTTTTCAATGCTGCAGGGACAACACCAGAACACAAAGATTCATTGACAATGCCAAGAACAACTGGACACAATGAATCAAAACAGGATTTAAACAGGCTTGTAGGGAGGGGATCAAGTATGCAATTGGTAACTTTCATACCTGTTACCTTGTTAATATTATTTTAAATTGTTGTTTAATTTAATATTGTTTTTAAATGGTTTAATGCCGATATAGTAAAGGTAAAATGGTAGTCACCATCCACATTTACTCACACAGTGAGAATTCAAACAGTTTATTTTGATACTTTTGAATGAGAAGTAATTTGGTCACGTTTTGGCACAGAATCAAACATGTTACTTATTTGTGGTCTTGATAGTTGTCATAACTTAACAATCAAAACAAACACTTTACTTCCATTTACTTCTGAAGAACACAACATTCCACTGTAAAATGCAGCATAATCACAATGGTTAGTACTACAAAGATTCAGACTTATTTTAGTTTTATAACTCTAGCTGTAAAATGTAGATTATTATATAAACATATCTTTGTTAGAGCTGATAGCCCAAGCAATAAATTCCATTACAAAATGACACGGTGACAGGAACTAACAGCGGCTTATCTTTATTTCTGATGCCAGATGAGGGAGGTGACTTCTGGTCACGCCCCTCTCATAGAAAGACAATGATCAGTGACTCGTCTGCGCTTACATTTATAAAAAAAACCTGTTGGATGGGCTTGGACTGCATTACGAGTGAATTGCAAAATACTCTATAAGGGGATTCATGGACAACAGAAACTTGTCAAATAATGGTAAGACTGCGGTGTTTGGAAAGATTGCTATAACAAAAGGCTGAGCAAAAAATATTATATTATTACACTGACATGCAAGCAATCAGAGAAAAAGACTATATTGTTACAAACAAATGGGCTTCAATAGGTAGAGGCTGGCTGAAACTTAGTGACATACAATATTTTGGGGAGGTGTGGGTTTTGCTGGGAAAATTATGACTAAAGTCAAAAGACTATAAAGTCTGGTCCATGCAACAATCAACTTAGACGTAAAGCAACCAACCAAATTTGATTTAGTTTTTACATGTTGTTTAGGGGCAGGTTTATCTGTAATAATTAATACCACAATAACCGACAAGTCTGGGGAAAATAATTGTGGAACTATGTGCAGATTACTGATTGCTTTCTGATTTTTGTCTGAAATGAAGCAAAAATTCAGTTCTGATTGTGGATATCTAGTTAACTTGCAACAACATGCCTCAAACCACACCATAGAATCCGTAAAAGATTTGATACCACTAACTAGGCAAACTTTGGCAAATCCAAGACTTAGCTGTTCCTCATTGCATCAATCTAATCCAGGTTTAAAACAATGTGTTGATCTCATAAATTGTGTAAAGTCAGCCAATCAGATTAGAACATGCCTGATTGAGAAAGCTCTTAACTTATTCTTTGTAGTATGTACCAGAGTCATGTAAAATGTTTGCTTGCATGGGTGCGTAAGAATACTGAACGGAGTATAACATAGCAATTAAAGCAGTTTTAACTGCATAGTAACAGAGCTGGTGAAATTCTGTTCAACATTTCTGAATGTAAATTGTATTTGTCCACACAAAATCATACTTATCAATTTTCCATTCACACCTGGTTTCAAACAGGCCTTCATCTGAGACTGCTAATCATAGGGCAGAAACGGACTGGAAGGAGTTCTGTAGGCAACACAATCCTGGGCAAGTGTGTGTTCGATAAATGGGGTGGAGCAGATAGCGCTGTAGCACTTGGAGAATCTGAGGGCCGCCAACTGTTGGTCGTGGATGCCTGTGGGTGGGGAGCAGAAGAGAATCTCATCCCTAAACAGGAGAAGGTGGATCTACATAACGCCCTGTCACTATGCGAGCCTGGACCCCATGTTCTGCTTCTAGTCATTCCCTTACTGCACTTCAGAAACGCAGAGAGAGCAGTCCTAAAAAACCGCATGGAGCTCCTTACAGAGGGCGTATGGAGGCACACCATGGTTGTGTTCACGCTGGGTGATCGGCTGCGAGACTGCAGCATACAGGATCACATTAAGGCATCTGGAGAGGATTTACAGTGGGTGATGGAGAAGTGCAGGTACAGGTACCGAGTGCTGAACAACAAGACTCCACAAGACAGACAACAAGTCTCTGGTCTACTAGACCGTGCAGAAGACATGCTGATGGAGAACGGGGGATGGCACTTCTCCCTACACATGTACTGCAGGCTGGAGGAGGAATGGTGTCGAAGAGGGAGAGAATTGAAAGAAAGGCAAGATGGAATGGAACGAATGATCCAAGGACTAGCTGTAGTTCCCAATCAGACCAGACAAGGTGTTCTGCATTTGAACGATACTCCAGTGAAAGTAGTTTTCCATGGGTAATGTCTGCCAAACAAGTTACGCTGCACAACTATTGTTTTGGCATGAACTGAAGTGATATTTTGAGCTGTGGAAATGCAAAAAATTACCATCTGCTGTACATGGTAGTTGACACATAACATGTCCATGGATTCTTTTTAACATCATCAACATTTTAGAGTAGAATTTAGAAGACAAAGCATAGACTTTATGTTCTACGACTGTTTATAACAGTTTTTAAACACCTTTTTGATTCCAAAATTATTTTAAACCATTCTTTTAATTTGTGTGGTGTGACAATAAAATTTTTACACATACAAATATTCCATAAAGTCACTCAATTAACCACAAAAGTTGCATGCATAATATTAGGAATTAGGACATTTTTGTAATTAGTTTGAGTGCAGCATGCCATATTGCAGAACATGTAAACTTTCCAATAGTATTTCCTGTCACCTACCCACATTTCTTTGGTTTTAAGTATTTTTTTTTTGTCTCTTTTGTTATATAATCTTTAATGTAAGTTCACATGTTATATGGTAACTTCTCACAGTGGAAAAAAGTGCCATCCATTGTTCCTGGCAGGCTACTCTGCCTTGCAGGCTGCATTTGGTTAGGATTAGGTCATGTACTGCCTTCCAGGAACAAAACGTGGCACCTTTGTACAATAGACTCACATACAACTGACTCATATTGCCTCCGATGGATTTTCATGACAATCCTGAATAAATGTTAAATTCTTAAAAGATATCATCTTAAGTGGTTTACTCTTTTGGTCAGTTAGATTTCTGCAACATGCCTCCAATTCATTTAATTGAAGGGATAGTTCACCAAAATGTTTTGTTTCAAACCCATATGACATTTCTTCTGAGGAGCACAAATGGAGATGTTAGAAACAATGTTAGCCTCAGTCACATTCACTTATTTACTTATTTTTATTCAAAGAAAGTCACATTTGTTTGGAACAACACACGGGTAAGTAAATGATGGCAGAATATACATTTTTCCCTTTCCCTTTAATTACTCATTAATTTGTTTATATCAATTTTGTCTTTATTGTAAATGGAGAGTGCAGAAGTAAATTGTAGGATAAAGAGAGGGGGAATGGGATTGGGATATGACACAGGCCACATTTAAATCTCTGCCTCCATGAATACAACTGTTCTTATGTGTCATGAGTACATGACACGTAAAAGTTATGTGACTAATTCAGTTTCCATGTACGGCTGATTTCACTTCTTATCACTGTTGCATACACCCGTATCTTTCACCTTTACCTCTCTATCAACATTTTGCTCATATGACATCCAAAGTCTCCCTGTTCCCACCCCTCTTGCATTAATGCTATTTAAAGTGACTGATAGGTACATCATCACAGCACTCAGCCCCAAGCATACACTTTAATTTATTTGCAATTTACACATCATCTTAATCTGGTGGTGAGTTCCTTTAATGTGCTACTCAGGATGAGGCACCTCATTTAATAGATCAAAGAGAGAGAGACGTTAGAAACTCTACTTTCAATGTGAAATTCTCTTTCCTCTTCACAGGGCATCAAACACCATCTTACATACAGGTAAACAAGCCTGAGTGGAATGATGAGCGAGACATTGAAACAGCATCACGCTAAATATGCTGTCTATCCCAGAGCCTTTAAAGACAAACACAGACTCCACCACCACATATCTAGCCAGTCACAAGCAGTTAAGCAAAAAGCAAAAAGGTTCCATTCATTAACATTAGCTAATTCATTAGTATCATGAACTAACAATGAACAATATTTTTAAACAGCATGTGTTAATATTGGTTAATAATAAAAAAACTAATTTGTTCATTGTTTAGGTTAGTTCATATTGCATTAATGAATGATAACATAGAAAACTTTAAATTTAAAAATGTATTAGTAAATGTTGAAATTACAAAGTACGCCTTGTTCTATCCATAAAGCTAGTCTAGTTGCTATATTTTTGAAATAGTGAGCATTTTAACATTCAAAAATGGGCCCCATTCACTTCCATTGTAAGTGCCTCAATGTATCCCAGATTGTTTGTTTCTTTTTTTTTTGGTAATCAATATTATGCCAAAAATGCCACATATTACCAGAATTTAAATAAGAGAATTAAACTAATGTGAACATGTCACACACATACAGGACTTCCTGGAGAGTTCAGAATGCCAAAATAAAAGCGTGAGGGTTTAAAAGTTAAAGGTGTTATGGAGAGACTCACGAAGGCCGAGATAAGAACTCAGTAGCAGGGTTTATTGAACAGATGATTGAAACATTGATGTAAACTTTGTGAGTAAATCCAGTTGAGCAGAGTGGCAAAATGCAGATGAGTATATCCAGACAGGGTATAGACACAATGAACAGATAACTCGCAACATTATGATACTTGCAGGCAATAATTCATTTCATTTTCATTTCATTTCATTTATTTATTGTTCAGCCTTGGCTGAAAATTGGTCTTTGGTCTCGCCATACAATCAAAACAATTAACAATACACAGTATACAATCACAACACGATACACAATATACAATTAAAATATTCAGATCTCTTTCCTCTTATTCAAAAGACTTATTGCATTTGGTACAAAAGATTGTTTATATATCACTTTAATCACTTTTGGTGTTCTATAGCGACGACGTGATGGCAGTAATTCAAAGACATGATTCAATGGGTGTGTTGTATCTCTTGCTATAATCAAAGCTTTCCTCTGAACAGCAATTTGATATAACTGTGCGACTGATTTTTGTTTAGATCCTACAATTTTTCCTGCAACTCTTGTAATTCTCTCTAACTTTACTTTATTAACAGATGTAACTCGTCCAAACCACACAGTTATATTATACCCTAAAACACTCTCAATTAAACTTATATAAACTCTTTGCAGAACATCCTGACTTACAGAAAATTCTCTCAACTTCCTTAACAGGTATAACCTCTGATTTGCTTTCTTACAAATAAGGTTAATATTATCAGAGAAATTCAATTTACAGTCAATCATGGTTCCCAAATACTTAAAAGTCTTCACAATTTCAACTGTTTGATTACATAACATTAACTCTGTTAGAGGCTCTGAATGATTTAAAATCAACTCTTTTGTTTTACTTACATTTATCAATAAGGAACTTGCCTCACACCATTCTTCTAGTTCCAAAACCTTCTTCTCATACTCATAATGTGCACAATCTTTCCATAAAAGTGCGACAAGTGCCATATCATCTGCATATTTGTATAATTTATAATTCTCATGCTGCACTCTTATACTACTTGTATAAACAGAAAACAAAATAGGTGACAGGACGCATCCTTGTGGTGCCCCGTATTTAAAAACATAGTATCTGATTTAAACCTCCCAACACAAACTCGCTGAGGTCTATTTGTTAAAAAGTTCTTTATCCAGTGCACTATTCCTCCATTTACACCTAGAACCAGGAGACGTTCCAGGAGCGAATGTATCTGCATGGTATTAAAAGCAGAGGTATAGTCGATAAAAAGAACACGCACATAAGCCTTTGCTCGTTGTAGATGACTAGCAATTGTATCGACCATGGTAAGCATGGCATCCTCTGTCCCTCTTTTTGATTTGTATGCAAATTGCAGTACATCTAATTGCTCTAATATGTATGGTTTAAGGTGGTAGCTAACTACTCTTTCCATGCTTTTAGCTAGTATTGATGTCAAAGCCACAGGATCGAAAGTCCTCTAAATTTTTGCTGTCACTTTTTTCGGAAGAGGTCAGTATAAATGATAACTTCCAAGTATTGGGAACGATCTGTAAGTCTAATAAAAACTGAAATAATTTTGTTAAAGGGTCAGTTAATTCATTTGCGCATATCTTTAAAACTTTCCCTCTAAGGCCATCTGGACCTGGTGCTTTATGGGGCTTAATGCATTTAAGGGACCTTCTGGTTTGATCACCGGTCAACCAGATCGGTGGCCCCACTGGAATCCTATCACTTATTTCTTCAATCTTATTGTAATTGTCAGCTACGTCATATCTTCCATAAAACAAATTCAAATCATTTACCCATTTAAAACCATCTGTCCCTATAGGAATATCATTATTTACATCTCTTGTGCCACGCCCCATCATCTTATTCAAGCCTTGCCAAGCACTCCTTGCATCTTGATTCGCTAACTTATCCTCTACCTTGCATTTAAAGTCAATTTTTGCTTTTTGTATCATAGCTCTCAATTCCTTCCTTTTCATTTTAAAACCCTCATAATTATTTTCACGAAATGCCCAATTCTTTTCATTAATGAGTTTCTTTAAATCTTTAGAGAGCCATGGTTTATTATTTGAGAAGACTTTAACCACTTTAGTATCAATAACTGTTTCTTCACAGAATTGAATATAGGAGGTAATACTGTCAGTAAGTTCGTGAGGGTCTCTGCATGAATCAAAAAAGACATCCCAGTTTGTAGTACAAAAACAATCCTTTAACATATCTTCTTTGTCCTTACTCCAAACCTGAATTCTCTTTTCCACTGGTTTGTCCCTTCTAACACATTGTCTATATGTTGGCAGTAAATGGATAACATTGTGATCCGATCTACCAATTGGTGCTCGACATACTGCCTTGTATGCGTCGGAAATGTTACCATAACACAAATCCAATGTGCGTGAGAAACGTGTTGGACAATCAATATATTGCTGCAAGTGTGGAAGAGTCTCTGTTAATGAAAGTGTATTAAAATCCCCTAGTATGAAGACTGGTTGATCTGCCGACTTTGTTAGGATCCTAGTAAAGCACTCTGCAATATGCTCCGCTGCCTCGTTATTATTAGATCCTGGTACATACACTAGGAGTATGGTTATTCGACCAAATTCCGCGGCAGATAAAAAGGTCTAAAAGATACAACCAAAGTCTCATAGTCCGGTGTACAAGTCTGTTCAATTATGGTAGACTGCGATGACCAATTCTTATCAACATACATACAGAGTCCCCCACCAACCGACTTCCGTGATTTTACCTTGTCTCTGTCAGCTCGTATTGTGGTAAATCCCTCGATATCCACACTATGATCTTCATTTAGCCATGTTTCAGTAAAACAGATGAGATTACTGCTCCTAAATTCCTCCTCTTGTTTCACTCGGAGTGCAACCTCATCCATCTTATTATTAAGAGATCTTACGTTAGACAGCGTGATCACTGGAAGGGATGACGGCTTCCTCGCCTCACGAATCGATTTCGAATTCCTCCTCTCGACCCTCGTTTCATAGTTCTTGATCTCCTTCTTTTGTGCAGACATATACTTGATGGAATCGTCACATCGACAGCATAGCTATTATATCGTAAAGATAGCAAGAAGTCTCTTGAATAAATCCGGCTCGACACCATAGAAGCCAATTGATCTTCAAAGGCTTTGCCCGCCAACACCAATCCAACCAGCGCCGAGACCACGCTGATCATGAACACATTCATACTGTTTGCAATTTAAAAGAGCAAAAATAAAACGAATAAAACAAACAAAAAAAAAAAAAATAAAAAATAACAACTTAGATACACAAACAAGACGCCACGAGACAATAGCGAGACACAGGGTCAGCAGCAGGCCGCGCCCCCGGACTTTTTAAGGGAATGAATGTATAATGAAGATACAGGTATGTTTGACATAGTATAATATCGATGAGAACAGACAAAGAGTGTGTGTGAAAGCGGGTATATATGCAGTCCTTGGTTAGCCTCTACTGATATGCAGGTGCGTGTAATCACAACTCGGGGAGAGTGAGCACTGACGGCAGTGAGGAAGAAAGAGAGAGACTGGTGGATCCATGACAAGGTGCACGATTGAGATATATTACTATATATTACTATTATATTAATATATTATTATTATTATCATTTGTTTACAAATTATAATATATAGGTTGAATGGATTCCAGAAAATAACTGTGTGAATGAAAAGTGAGCTGATATCTTACAACTAAATTGAACAAAAAAGAGATCTGAAGTCCAGATACAAGCTGAAAAAAAGGCTTCTTTTCTACTGTTGACTAATACTGGAATAACGGTTAATTTTACTGCTACATTATCCAGTAAACTAGTTAATAATAAAGTGTTTTGTATTATAAACGTAATAAGCTATACATTTATATTGAAATAATGTGTAGTTAGAGGTTTGTGTTTCTTTACATATTAAAGAGTACACCCAATTAGTTCCACACAATAATGTATTCTAAACTGATTATGCAAAAAAAAACACTGGTATCGGATCGGGATCAGCCGATATTGAGATTTATAATATCAAAATAGGATCGGAAAAGAAAACGTGGTATCAGTGAATCCATAATAGTGATCATTGTATATTAAACATAAAACATGACAAGTATTCACTGAATCAACATTAGCAAATATTTAACAAGAAAATTTATTAAAAGCAATTGAATGAATAGTGCAGGACCAATAGAGCAACCCAGCCTGTTCTCAGCGGAATTCAACAAGTAGAAGTTAACATATTAAAACAGTCAGGACATTGCTGAAAATAATTAACAGGTAGGTCAATCAAAATCTACGAGAGAAAAAAATGTGCTGAAAAGTTGTGCATTTTTTACGACGTGTTGACATCTGTTCATAAAAGACCATTAACCAATAACAGTTACGATGTAAAAAAAAAAAAAAAAAAAGTAGCAATAGGATAAAACAAAATAGGCCTGTGATGTAGCCTACAATAGGGATGCGTCCCCTTCACTTTCAATCAAACCAAATTTCGTCCCACGCACTTTTTCACAGGGCAATGTGTAAACGCAAAAGGTAAAATTCACTGGTCTGTCCCTCTCACTTTTGAAATTACTACTATGCCCTTGCAATAAGCCTAATGTGTCCAAAATTAACGTCAACATGGTCTGGTGAAAGATGGGACTTGACTCACCTGAGGAGGAAATCCTGTGCTTGAAAAAGCCTGCACAGCGGAAAAATTACTTACAAGCACACACAGATTTAAAGAATATTAAAATGTGAGAACATCCATAGGGACTTTGAAAATCTGATTCCAGCACCACCACCAAAGTGATTTCATAACTACTTTGCCGAGTTTGCTTGTCTAGCAAGAGGACATTTTCCTGCGCATGCCACAAGTGAGAGAGGGAAGAAGCTGAGGTGAAATGAAACTTTGTATCTGCTTCAGATATCTTCTTTTTTTAAATAATATTTGTATTATTAATTCTATTTAAAATATGTAACATTAATATGACAGTAATTTAAGCGCAGGCTCTGTAAAAATATAAAGCCAAACGTAAATGTGTACAAATGTTTGTAGGATTATCCACAAACAAAGCCATCAAATGAACAACACTACATTCCACAGATCTGAGAGATCCCCTACCAAGCCACTAGAGTCTCATAAAAACGAATCCATGGTGCCTAAATTGCTGAAGGAGACCATCTCTCCCATGCCTGCTTAATCTCAAACTAGGGTTTGTAATGACAGAGCTGACCAATAAAGAAGATCCTTCTTTGTTCCACAAACTTAAACCCTCAGTAAGACCAAATGGCCATGTAACACCTTGTGACCTTTAAATGCATACATGTACGGCCATATCAGAAAACGGATACTCGTGAAGACAGTCCCAAGGACCAAAAACAACAGTGACATCTGTTTCTCCCCCGGGACACATCCTCTCCCCTCTGCACATTACAAAGACATACTCTCTTAGCTCAGCAGATACTGCATGGATCCTCCTGAATTAAAATGAACAAAACAAATGCCAATTCTATGATTCTATATTCTGGACGATAATTAGTCATGCGATCCTCATGAGATCCTCATTATTCTGCAAACAGCAGCTAAAAAAGGAATCCATGTATGTTGTATTTCACTGAGTTAACCCTCTGAAATATAAAGAATTTATTTAAAACCACAATGTACACAATATCTTGTCATGCTAGATAATTCTGAAAATGACTATGACATATGATCACTCTTATAACTGACAAATGAATGATTAGCGCCTGATGTACCTTTTAAAATATGTGTAATGATTTGTAATCAGGGATTTTCATGTTTTGTTACTTACACGTATAATATTCATGAAAGAATGTCATATTTAGTATGCAAATGCTTGCTTGTTTATGTAGAGAATGTTGATGACAACGAATGTCAAGTCTCTTGCACCGTTTTCAAGATATAGAAGTTCATGATTAAACATGCACTATTTTTGAGCGGGAAGTCCCAAGTATCCTCCAAACAAAGGATTGGTTCTTGGAACCGTCACATGCTCTTCTCTCTTCGGCTCTCTTGCTTCTTCCCAATCCTCCGTGCCATGTAGAGTCCAAGGAAAACTCAGGACAAAAAAGTCCAGAGGAAGCCTCTCACTGCTCTACGGTTCACACACCCAACAGGAGTCGCGAGTCTTCCTTGAAGAAGACCTCGCTTCATCCAGATAATAACGATCCACGATCATAACACAGTCAAAGACATCAACGGAACGAACTTTCTACAAACGCCAAAGAACCAAGTAACATGAGGAAATGCAACAAGGAAATGAAACGCATGTACATCTCCAGAATTTGCTCAAAGTACTGGTGTATTAGTTGAATACTTTGGGTAATTCAATTGCAAATCGATTTAGACTCAAAGAAGGTATTGTTTATTTACTACACATTCTGTCACTTAAATCACAAACCTGTTTCATGTTGTATGTGTTAGATTAGTATATGTTTAAAATAGCAATAAAGTCTGTCTGTATTCAAAGATATTTTGACTGTGGTATATTTTGATAAATAATCTCATCCCTGTTTATAAAAGATTTAATTTCAAAGCTATACCTAAATATGTGTGATATTATTTTCAATAAGACATGAGAATAAAATTACTCAAATAAATGAATAAATCATCATTCCATTATTAAAGCGAATTCCTTACAACAGAAATTGTGAGTGAATTGTGTGAGACATTGTATTACGATTTTAATGGTGGAGAATTTTATTCAGACAAATAATCTAGTTATTTGTCATTTAGATTTCTTACAATGGTTGTCGAACACAACTTATTCCATTATAAATTTCCTTACATAATAATGATGTAGAATAAGGACAGTGTAAATTAATTACTAGTTCACATACTGTTTTCCTACATATAATGGTGTGAGAATTGCAGCACTTCAATCCGTACCGTGTACATTTATACTACCAAATTTCCTACATGTTGATCAGTTTAATTGTATGGAAATATTAACCGACTAGTAATTCCAGTGATGACTAGCAACATCAGAACCGTTTAGTCGACTAGTTGACTAGACTCACACATCCCTAGTAAGCAGAGACGGAATTCAGCTTAAGATGCTGTCTCTGAATTCAAAGTGTCATCATATAATAGCCCATGTCAATCTTCTATAATCAAGCTCATCTCATTCATGTTTGATGTTTAATATAAATGAGAAGTGGAATTCTAGTCCAATATGATTATGCAATCTACCATTGTGACTAAGCAGAAATTGAAATAGAGGCTGGCTTCTATTTGAAATAGTACAGAAATAGTAAACTATTTTTTATTTAATATGAAAGAGATACATTTATAGCTTGTCACATTATCACATCTTAACTGGTTAGGACACAATGTTACTGTATAGGGATTGAAGATATGTAAATGCTACTGAAGATAAAACCAGAGCTTTAGTGGGATAGATAGATGTACCGTCTTCATTTCAGGGCTCTCTTGCAGAAACTTTGCCCATTAAACCAGGTGATCTACTGACCCCGTTTCCACCTACACTTCATTGACCTTGAACAAATGTAACAGAGCCAGAATGGATTGCAGGGATAGATTGTCACACACAAACAAGCTTGCGCACACGTGCACACACACACACACACACACACACACACACACACACACACACACACACAGCCCCGCTGACCTGATCAAAGACAATTGAATGAAGAGACAGAGCAACTTAAATTTTATGACCTAAAACTAATAAAAAACACAGATAAGAGACCTTACAGGTAATACCTGATAAGACCTTTAAAGACACCTCAAACAAGCTTGCCCACTTTAGGTCAAAAGGGATTCTTTTAAATTAGTACACTGTGCCGAAGCCTGTGCCATACAGGTTTGGAACAACATGAGAGTGAATAAATGATGACATAATTTTCATGTTGGGTGAACTATCCGTTGAAGCCGTGGCACTCACGTGGGTGATTTGATTTCGCAACATTTCCAAGTAATTCTCTTCTCTAATAATTCTATACTATGAAAAACAAGGCCAAAAATAGGTGGTGTGGTTGCTAAGAAGGTACAGAGGAACTCTACTAAAAGCCCTAAAGATAAATAATAAAACTGCATGGATAGGTGAGGGTACATAATGAAGCCATCCTTAGAATAAACCCACTCTATACCCAACCACGGCACCAGCTCGGCTCAATCAGCAATTTCCAGTTGGCAGTATTTGTAATGCTGTAGCCCAGCCAACCAACAGTTTCAGTTTGGTTATTACTATGAGGTTTTCTGTGCTCTAGACAGCATAGATACCATACATTCACTGTGATATCTATACTGAATATGCAAAGCGTGCATGTAAATAAAATGGAGGAGGAAGGAAGAAGGTTGGAGGAACAGGGGGCGGCTGTATTAAGATGTTTCCATGGATTTTGTGTAAAAAATATATAGTGCAAAAGGACTGAGGAGGCAGAGGGAGAATCAATAGATCAGAGAGCAGAAAGAAAAGAGAGATATAGAGAGATTGGTATCCTGTTGGAATACGACTTGATTTTTGGTTGGGAAGCTTTTTCCTCTGAGGAAATATACAAAATCAACCTACAAAATGAAAAAAATGTGCTTCATCGCCAGGTGAATTTTCACACACATTTTAAGTCATCTTATTATAGCTAATTTTAAGAACAACTTTACATGCATTTGGCAGATGCTTTTATCCAAAGCGACTTACAGTGCACTTATTACAGGGACAATCCCCCCGGAGCAACCTGGAGTTAAGTGCCTTGCTCAAGGACACAATGGTGGTGGCCGTGGGGCTCAAACCAGCATCCTTCTGATTACCAGATTGCCAGTTATGTGCTTAGACCACTACACCATCACCACTTTAGGTTTTGAATAATCCACCAGAATGCCAGTAAAGGTGTTTAATTTGATCTGTGTAGTTTTTCAGAGTTTTAAATATTCACATTCTTTCTGTAGATATAAATATGTAAAGCTGGCCTCAGAGATCCTAAACGATGGCGTATAATTGGGAAAGGTTAAAAAAACTAAAAAAATGCAGGTAGAGCTAAAATGTCATTGCTTAATCTATTTGTTTTGTACATGCAACATGTTATGAACGCATCACTGTGAGCTTCCACACACAACAATCATCCAAGGACAACACCTAAAACTGTGCTCACAAACAGTAAAAGAACTGCAAACAGCTGAATGTGCATTGTGAAACATAAATATTGAATACCTGCTATGGAATACCTATTCCATATCTATGTTTTTCATTGCCAGGTCAGCAGAAGTCTATAGAATAGTGATTCTCAACTCCTTGGTTGTGATTAAAAAAATGCATAAAACAATGTTAAATGCAAATGACAAAATGCAACTATAAACATGTAATCGTGCATAGTGAGGATAGCAAAATAAATAGGTAAATTCATTTAAAAGGGTGGAGAAAAAATGCTTCCCATGTTTTTTGTTGTTAGGCAAAGGCTAACTCTACGGTACTTTGGTGCAAATTCATGTCACTTAGTAAAGGCTAGCCACAGAAGTCAAATTTGGCAGATGCCAAAATGACACATTGTGTGACATGTCCTCATACAAAAAAGTATGACCCAGACTACATCAAATAAGTAAATATGTATCAAATATTAATTTATTTCAATACATTTGGTTTACTTCTGTAAACTGAAAAATGATAGTGACTGTGCTGGGTCACAACTCGATGTCCAATGCAAAGTCAGCGTCCTGAAGCAGAACCACAGCTGTAGAAAGTGTTTTTAAAAGTTGTAAACCTAAATGATGACATACAATAGACTTACATTTTTATTAATGTATGAATCACTTTTTCTAAATGAGGACATTTCAAAATGTCCCCAATAACAGGTTTTGTCAGATTCAACTCACTTCTGGGGATAAATGTATCCCCAAACTATAGCTATGCACAAAGGAAGACACAGTGAGAGTAATAGAAGGGAAGCCTATCTCTTAAACACTGTGAATAACAATGCTTAACAAAATCCAAATGTCTACATATTTTCGGTCATTCTGTCCTCTCATTTGTGTGGTAAGGCTTACTGCTGGATAAGGGTGTGGATAAGGAAAGGCAAAATCTAATGAGCTGCAGACAGCAAGGAACCAGCAAGCAGGCTTATTAACAGAACTCACTCTGCCTCCACAACTCAATCACAGAACGTACTGTCTCACTTTATTTTGTCTTCTCTCTCTCTCTCTCTCGCTTGCTCTTTTTCTCTCTTTGTCTATGCCAGTGGCTGAAGGATGTCTGTTTCCACAGAAAGTCCTTTAGGCAATTAGGTGTGCAAATATCGTGGAGCACTTTTAAAAGGACAGAAAATGCTGGAAGATTGGGTGTGGAGGGAACACAATGAAAAAGAAAATCAAAGAGTCAAAATATGGCAATGCTTGGTTACACCTACTATAATGGGGTTAACCATTACAATAAATCTGGTGCCAAAACAAAATTTTTGTGTAAGCCCATATTACTAAAACATTGCCCATGGGTCGAACAGCACAGAGACCAAACTAAAGGCCAGAATATATACACAGAGGTGTGCTGTGGTGTCCGATTTTGCCTCTTTGGTATGTAGGTGCAAGTGAGAAAGCCTGGTTTATATTGTATCGTTAATATTGATCAAAATTTTATAAATCATATAGCAGTAAATGTGGAACTAGTAGAAAATGGTCTAAAATTGTTCATGACCAAGGGTGGTAGTAAAGAGGGGCTAGAGGGGATATTGCACCCCTAGATTTTTACTTGTGGCACCCCTGAAACTTCTGACACTGAACAGTGTAACATTATCAAGCGAGACCAATCCAAACAAAATTATCAAGGAGGAGCACCCCCTGGACCAAAAAATAGAGATAAACAGTTTCCGAATGATTCATCTCTCATCTAGAAGCCTTCTTCCTTGTTGTCGACATAAATGAGTTAGCAGGCAGGATCTTTTATATATATATATATATATTTATATAGCCACTTAGGTGTTCATGTCTTTTTAAAGATGTCGTTCCATAAGTGTTCCTTATGAGAGGACGCATCCCTCCATCAGATCAGCATGAGAGCTGAATTTGCTGTCTGGGCCGCACCCAGCATAGAGACAGCCTGCCTTCTGAGGGATGATTTAGCCTACCACGCCCTCCCACAAACCTCTTCTGTGACTGATGAGGAGGCACAGCGGGGCTGTTGTTACGTTTGGCAGTTCTTATGCGGAGGATGATGATGTTATGACTCTCGCTGTATCTGGCGAGTGGTCAGTGGAGGACGTTGCCACCCCTTCCCCCAGCGAGGGTGATAAGCGTGTACGCACCACTGACAAGGAGATGCTTCACGTCCTATCAAGGGCAGTAAAAGAGCTCAGTCTCAAGTGGTTTCCTCTCGCTTTGATGAATGGTTCTTGTAGTCCGGATGCTGTCAAGCAACTGCATTCGCAAATCTGCCCTGTTCTTCCCGGAAGGTCATTACCAACTGACAAAATCCTGGCGTGCACCCTATTCAGCTCACTTGTACAGCGATTCCACTCTCCCCACTAATATGTACAATGGGGAAAGACAAAGATTATGCTCAACTACCCCCTGTGGAAGAGGCGGTAGCAGCACATCTCTGCCCGGCGAGTAGCAGGGCATGAAAATGTTCGAGGGAACTCCGTATCAATTCAAATTCCTGCCCTTCGGACTGTCCCTGGCAACTCGCACATTCACAAAGTGTATAAATGCGGTACTCACCCCTCTAAAAGTGAGCGGCATGCACATTTTGAACTACCTCAACAATTGGCTGTTACTGGCCCAATCAGAGGCTCTATTGTGCCAGTACTGGGGCTTATTGCTCCAACATCTGAACAGCTTGGGCCACAATGTCAACAGGGTGAAGAGCACGCTCTCACCCAGCCAAAAAAAATCTCCTTTTAAGGAGTGCGTCTTGACTCCATGATCGAGTGCATTCATCTCACGAGTGAGCGCCTTCTGGCCATTCTCCAGTGCCTGTCTCAGTTCAAAATGGGGAGGTTTCAAAAAGCATTTGGACATATAGAGGCGGCATCCGTCGTCATTCCATTAGGTCTCTTTCAACCCTCTTCAGTGCTGGCTCAAGTGCCACGGCATACCTAGCGCCAAGGGGGCATGTGCATCACTATATCTCACTGCTTTCTAGATGCTCTAGCACATTGGATGTCTACTGCCTTCTACCAGCAAGGTGTCATTCTGGGACAGATCAGGTGGAAAGTAGTGACCACAGACACTTCCAACACAGGTTGGGGGCAGTGTGAGATGGATGCCTGGCTTTTGGCACATTGACAGATGCACAGAGGGTGTGGCATATCAATCAACTGGAGCTGTCAGCTGTTTTCCTAGCCTTGAAGGGTTTTCAGCCCGAAATTGCAAATTATTATGTTCTAATTCGCTCAAACAACATGACAGTTGTGGTGTATATAAACCACAAAAGGCGTCAGTCTCATATTTTACCAATGATGAGACTGACGTGTCACCTCCTCCTGTGCAGCAAGTGCCAGCTCCTCTCCCTGCGAGTGACATATGTCCTAGGCCATCTGTATTACAGTGCGGATCTAATGTCTCATCAAGAGGTGATGTCGGGCGATCTGAGACTTCATCCTCAAACTGTAATGAGGATTTGGGAAATATTCTGCAAAGCGCAGATCAATCTATTTGCCTCCGCAGAGAACACTCCAAGTCCCAAGCTCTGCTTGAAATGGAAGCAAATGGCCCACAAATGGCCTGTGAAATGCAAATATGCATTTCCCCCTGTATGCCTCCTTCACTCTGGAATATGCAAAGTCCAAGAGAACAAGGAAAGGATTCTATTGGTTGCGCTGAAATGGCCGAACCAGTCCAGGTTTCCAGAAATGATAGAGATTTTAGATGGCCCTCCATGAGAAACAAAATTCTCTGGTCTGATGAAACAAAGATTGAACTATTTGGCCTGAATGGCAAGCGTCATGTCTGGAGGAAACCAGGCACCGCTCATCACCTGGCCAATACCATCCCTACAGTGAAGCATGGTGGTAGCAGCATCATGCTGCGGGGATGTTTTTCAGCAGCAGGAACTGGGAGACTTGTCAGGATCGAGCGAAATATGAATGCCGCAATGTACAGAGACATCCTTGATGAAAACCTGCTCCAGAGCACTCTGGACCTCAGACTGGGGTCTGAGGTCTTCCAACAGCACAACGACCCTAAGCACACAGCCAAGATAACAAAGGAGTGGCTATGGGACATCTCTGTGAATGTCCTTGTGTGGCTCAGCCAGAGCCCAGACTTGAACCTGATTGAACATCTCTGGAGAGATCTGAAAATGGCTGTGTACCAACGCTCCCCATCCAACCTGATGGGAGCTTGAGAGGTCCTGCCAAGAAGAATGGGAGAAACTGCCCAAAAATAGGTATGCCAAGCTTGTAGCATCATACACAAAAAGACTTGAGGCTGTAATTGGTGCCAAATGTACTTCAACAAAGTATTGAGCAAAGGCTGTGAATACTTATGTACATGTATGTAATTTTTTTTCATTTCTATTTTTTATAAATTTGCAAAGATTTCAAACAAACTTATTTCATGTTGTCATTATGGGGTATTGTTTGTAGAATTTTTAGGAAAATAATGAATTTAATCCATTTTGGAAAGGATATATAAATATATATATATATATATATATATATATATATATATATATATATATATACACATACACCAACCGACCAATCAAAACTTGGTCGACAAAGACTCTTCTCATCGACTAACATTTGGTCGTCTATCAGGGAGCAGCCCTACATTTTACACAACCGCCTGCATTTAGGCCGTTGTATCTCCCAAAGTCACAAGCACATTCATTATAAATAAAACTTCCTTCCTGACTGAACACTCCCTATAGCGTCAACTTAGTGACGCAATGTCTCATTCCCTTCATCTCAGGGAACCGAGGTTACATACGTAACAGAGACGTTCTGTCTGTTCTTTGTTTTTCCACAAAATAACCCTTCGGGGAGATTACCCAAGATGCTTAGTAATCCATCGGCGCATTGTGGAATGGAGTTTTTATAGAGTACACTCACACAGACAGGCGGATAAGTCACACAAACACTGTTTACACATACAAACTGAAAAACACAGGGTGAGCAATCTGGAAAGTAAGCCTCGCTGTTGATGTGCTTAAAAACACTCATATCTGTCATTCCCAAATATTTGTAGGGCAGAAAAAGACATCAAAACACCAAGATTGCAGAAATGGGCAGCTCGCAAGCTTTGTCAGCAAAATAAAATGCTCAACAGTTTCCTAATGTCTCCAGAGTTTCAGAGGCATTCTGTGGATGTGCTTAACATCCGCTTAACTTCACAGTTTGTGTCTGTGTGTGATTGTTGTAGTTTAAGGATGAATGAACAACTGTGGCATATAGCTGAAACTTGATACAGCAAACTAATCCTCTAATGACCAGCTCTCAATTAACACAGAGCCAAGCTGTTTGTCCTCAAAACATTACAGACCATTTTTCAGCTTTTTTCTGTCCTTTCTTTATCCATTTGTTTGCTCCCTTCCTACATACATCCCAGGTGCTCTCCATCCATGCTCTGCATCCATACAAAAAATTTTAAATTTTTAAAAATTGAAATATATTTATATGCATGGAGGGAAGAAATATATATATATATATATTTCTTCCCTCCATATATATATATTTCCCAATAAAAATATATTGCTTAAACAGTTAACCTTAAAAATTTTAAACATCATCTACAACAGGGGCAGGAAAAACTGCTAAAACATTGGAATAATGTGACCATTTTCCTTTATTTTCTAGTTTACATTTTGGTCAATGTTTATATATTTAGATTTTACATTTTTAAAAGAAAAGCCAAAAAATAAAATAAAATGTTATGAAATCACAACACATTTATAAAAATATATTTACAACAAATCTGCAAAATGTTTATTTATTAAACAAACAAAAAAAAAAGAGGGATCATAAAAATAGCTTTTTTTATTTATTCATATATTATTTGTTGTTGTTTTCCTGCCCTGATTTGACATAACAGATATTTACAGATATTGTATTAATTCTGAAAGGGGTGTGTAAATGTATGACACAAAAGGCTGATTCAAACTTATGTACTCAACTGTATATACACTACAAATATATATGTTTGCCATATGGGTCAGATATAGGTAGCAGAATGCAGGTGGGTGCAATGCCACATCTGATATTTGATATCTTCGCATGTGACACAGCAGGTGTCCCGCTCCGTCTGCTGATTGACGGATGCTGATGGGCCAATTAAAAAAGCACAACAGCATTGCTCTAACTCCCTTACCCAAATGCTAATTTCCCACAAGCCTCTAAAAGATTAACATACAAAATCTGAGCCAGCTGTCATCAACCGTTAAAAGACAGAAGAGGAGAATAAACACAAACTGACAAAACACACATTCAAACACAACTACTGTCTGGATGTGATGACATCAAGGCAACGTCCCATACTTTTTCCAAGGAGGTTTGAAGTATGCATCTATGAATGCTTTTTGGACTAATATTGCCAACAACTCTTTCTGCCACAGAGAAGTGTGTATTGGTTCGGTTGAAGAAATATTTCACCAAATGTGGGCCTGACGGTACCTCAGCAGTTTTGAATAATTCAAAACTGCTGATATAATCCTAAAATGTAAGTATTAATGATTTTTCAGGTAAGCTAATTAATTTAGTGGCTGACATGCAAACAGTATGCAACACGGGGTGAAAATACATAGTGTGCCAATACTGGTGCACTCACTACAAACCCAAAACTGACAGTATGCGTCACCAGTGTAGCATTTACCATTAGTCAATAGTACAAGAATGTGAACTGGGATGCAGCCCAGGACCCAAAAAGGCTGTTTATTGGTCAAGTTAATCAAGTATCAGCTAATGCCAAACCATAGTAACATCTAAAATGTATTTCTGACTGCAAATCGGTTGAAATAAGGTGAACAACAGAAGCCAACAGACTGAACAAACCTTGTAATACCTCTCTCTGTAGAAATAGTTTAGGTGTCTTAAGAGATTTGCTCACATCAAAGGGAAGAATATAACACAGTTTAGCAAACAAAGCATAGGTCTTAAGGAACAGATGTGGCCCAACGGCTCTAGTGCATCAGATTTGCCCATCATACTCTCAAATCAAAGAGAGCCTGAGAGGATACTAATCGCTCCAATAAGAGGCAGACAACCCTGCAGACTTAACACGCAAGTTTGCCAGTGGCATGATGCAACGATCCTGACCCATATAGCAGCCTTCTTTACTTAGCCAACCCATCTTACAAAAACACTGAGACATCACTCTGCTGCACAGACACACTACCGGTCAAAAGTTTTGAAACACACTCATTCTTTATTATAATTTTTTTTCTTCACATTTTAGAATAATAGTAAATTCATCAAAACTGTGGAATAACATAAATGGAACTATGGGAATTATGTTGTGACTAAACAAAATCCAAAATAAATCAAAACTGTGTTATATTTTAGCATTTTCAAAGTGGTCACTAGCTTCTTGAGGCATCACCCTGGGATGCTTTTTAAACAGTTCCCATCTATGTTGGGCACTTATTGGCTTCTTTTCTTTATTATTTGGTCAAAGTCATATATTTCAAAAACTTTTTTTTTATTACATTTTAGTTTTGTAGTTAAATAAATAATAATATGGTGGCAAAATTATATTTGTCTACAAAACTAATTTAAAACATTTAAGCATACACCTTCAGATCAAACGATTTTAAGATCATGAGAATCATTTCAGTCAAGTGTTTCAAAAGTTTTGACCAGTAGTGTACATGCACTCTCAAAAATGAGAGGCGCCTGAAGCAGACTTTGTCACACATTAATAATAGAGGGGGGATGGGGTGTGTGGTTGGTGGACGAAAGGTGATATTTTGAAGGATCACAATATTTTACCTCATAATACTGTATAGAATTTCTAACACAAAGAATATTTTTTAGTTTAGTAGAAAGTTTGTGAGAAGACCAAACTTACTGCAGCATTAGGTCAATGAACAGTCAATTATTTATATTCTACCACAATGCAGAACAAGCTTAGAATGTACATCTATAACTTGTTTCATTTGTAAGGATGTCTATGCACTTCCTCTGTACAGCTGTTTTTACATTCGCATTTACATTAATAATCTTACCCAGATTATACTTTATAAGCCAACAATGTGTATGGTCATGTAAATGCCTTAAATGGAATTCCTTTATCAGGCTAAGGTTATAAATGGTTCAAGAATAAACAGATCAGCACAGACAGATTTTTGCCCATTAACCTTATTTCGGATTTCCTGTAAACACCTTCACCATGGTCTTATAAGTAGGGATGGGCATTTTGAATAATTTTGTTGTTGAGTACTATAACAAATAAAATAAAATAAATCGAGTAATCAATCATTTGAAATTTAGAAATTAAGTAAAAAAAAATAATTCTAATGAAAAAATTAACACTATGCATAAACTAGATTAAAAAAATAATAATAATAATAATAAAAATAATAATAATAGTACTATTCCTTTAACAACTTCAAGCATCCACAGAGCCAACCAATTCACCAGCAGTCATATCACCCTGCAGCTTTAATATGGTTGCCCACTGAAGCTGGGATGCGCTGGTTTACCCAGGGTTGCCCCTGGCAAGTACCTGGATGGGAGACCTCCAAGGAAAAACTAAGGTTGCTGCTGGAAAAGGTGTTAGCGAAGCCAGCAGGGGATGCTTACTCTGCGGTCTATGTGGGTCCTAACACACCAGTATAGTGACAGGGACACTATACTGTAAAAAGACACCGTCTTTTGGATGAAATGTGAAATGTTAAACCGAGGTTCTGATTCTCAGTGGGCATTCAAACCCTTTGGGCAAATCTTGTAAAGATACCATCTCTCACACCGTCCTTCTCAACAGATTATCTTCCATTGGCATCACCCACACTCCGTTAGACTGGTTCACATCTTATCTCTCTGGCCGCACTCAGTTTGTTCAACTTAAGTCTTTTAAATCCAGTCCCTCTACTGTCACTTCAGGTGTGCCCCAGGGCTCTGTCCTGGGGCCCCTACTTTTCATCATTTATCTCCTTCCCCTGGGCAATATATTCTGCAAATTTAACATTCAATTCCACTGTTATGCTGATGACACCCAGCTCTACCTCTCGACCAAACCTTCGTTCACTTCCCCGCCCACCTCCCTCACTGACTGTATTACAGAAATAAAAACCTGGTTTTCCCAAAATTTTCTCAACTTAAACAGTGATAAAACTGAGGTTCTCCTCATTGGCACTAAATCTAATTTATCCAAAACCGACAGTTTTTCACTCACTATTGATAACTCCTCCGTTTCACCCTCCCCCCAGGTTAGGAGTTTGGGTGTCATCATTGACACCACATTATCTTTTCAGTCCCACATCAATAACATTACCCGGTCTGCCTACTTCCATTTACGAAACATTAATCGCCTCCGCCCCTCCCTTACACCACACACTGCCGCTGTTCTTGTCCATAGTCTTGTCACTTCTCGTTTGGACTATTGCAACTCTCTCCTTTTCTGCCTCCCTCACAAATCCCTTCATAAGCTTCAACTGGTCCAGAATTCAGCTGCCCGCATCATAACTCGAACCCCCTCTATTCACCACATCACTCCTGTTCTTCAACAGCTTCACTGGCTCCCGGTCCAGTTCCGTATTCAATTCAAAATCCTTCTGTTAACATTCAAGGCCATCCACAAACTTGCCCCCCCATATCTGTCTGATCTTCTCCATGGTCCAACATCCACCCACTCCCTTAGATCCTCTTCCTTCATACACCTGTCTGTCCCCCCCGCCCGTCTCACCACTATGGGGAGCAGAGCATTTAGCCACTCTGCTCCCCGTCTCTGGAACTCATTACCACCCCAACTTAGAAACATTGATTCATTTTTCCACTTCAAATCGCAACTCAAAACACATCTGTTCAAAAATGCCTATCTCACATGATATCAATTGCTCTACCTCTTTTATTAATGTTGTTGTTTATTTAATTTTGGTGATTTTAAATGTCTTATGTATCCCTGTATGGTGTCCTTGAGTGCCGATAAAGGTGCCTTTAAATGAAATGTATTATTATTATTATTAAAGAGCAAAATTTACCAGTATTTTCTAAATAGCTTGTGTTCACACATGACCTCTAACCTGAAATTTGCATGTAATTTTTTTAGAAAAGGCTGTAAGTATGAAAGGGGCTTTTGTTGCTCACAGCAGGAAAAGGCACAATGGAAAATCTAACTGAAATCTCCAAATAGTGTTTTATTAGTCCAATATTTAAAGCTACAGTAACTGAGTACTTGAGGAATTAATTACCAGTGAACATTCCTACTTACTAGGGATGTAAATCACAAGTTTCCTCATGATATGATCTTATATCGATCCAGTGTTTGCTGATAACTCTGCTGTGATTATATTTCCATTTGATTCAGGGGGGCCTGTGATTGATATGAAATTATGTACCTCTTTTACAGAATCAGTTACATTTCTATTAACTCACAAATGCAACAAAATTATAAAATGAAAAGTATAATGAGATTTTAATGAGATTAATGAGATCTCTGAAATGTGCAAATCCAGTGTCCGTAATGGGAAATCTACAAATATTTGTGTACTAGTAAATGAGCTCACTGATGTGTCTATGATATATGCTACCTCTATGTCTCTACTATGAAGTAGAGCAGTGAGTTTAGTACTTGCTGGGCAAATAACAAAGTCCAATGAAGACCTCATAATGTCACTGTTTTGAATCAGTACTGATTTCCAACCATGGATGGGCAGAAACAGGAGGGACACAGTATACTTCTCAGGTATTGTGTTTACATGACAGTTGGCCTTTGTCTCGTTCCCTTTCTGTAGCTAAAACCAACATAATTATTTAATGTATGTAGAGCTCATTCCACATTCTCTATATACCAGCCCTCGTCCTCATCTTTCCCTCTCTGAATGCCGAGAGAGCACGCTAACAGAGCAGCAATGTGGATCAGACACTATTATGTGATGAATCATAGCTAGAGCTAATTGGTGTTTTAATCCCTGACAATACAGGGCATAGTCACAACAGCCTTCTGCCAGACAGAAAGAGAATGAGAGAGAGCTGACAGATAGGGGGGCTCTCTGCCATCTCTCAATTATATCTACTATGCATTACACATTCACAATGGGTTGGCACGTGTCAATTTCCTGCTTGTTGCTTTGTTGGACGCTGGTAATTATTTCCCGTATACACGCAGTCAAATTGTTCTCTGTTCATCTTCCTCATTATGGATGGCATCAAGGCGCTGTATGCATACAGACTGGCTGACCTCGTAAACTCAAGGGCTTCTGGGTCACAGACATAGCATGGAATGCTAACTGTCCTTCTTGTCTGGCTCAACTCCGCCGCATCTGCACAGTGCAGCCTTTCTAGGCCATAACCAGTGCATCTCGTAATATCTATGAGATTTACTTTAGTCAATGTCATGATGGTTACAGGTGTTATTCATGGCTATCGTGAAAACATAAAAAGGTGCTTCACTACGGTTATTTCTTCATACAGACAATTTTCCAGCCATTCTTGTAAGTTGTTGTATGATCAAGATAATTTGAGTCACATAAGTAAATACAGTTGTCAATTCTTAACACTGACTTTGTGAATGTAGCCTGTATGTTCTGACATGATGCTTGTTCAGAGCCTGCCTGCTGCTTTTCATTTGCAGTGCGATGAATCATAACGGCAGTGATAAACACTGTTCCATTGCCATGCAGATAACTTCTCAGAATTCTATCACTCATAGGCGAAAAGCACAGAACGGAGCTGACAGACGTGGGCTCCACCGAGGCAGAGAAATATCTTACTTCTTGGTGATTTCTCGCTCTCTTTCACACTTTAGCTACAGATTTGATACATTATAAAATTTGATACACACACTCACATAAACAGACACACAATAACATCTCTTTCCCACACTGTCTTGAGTTCCTGTTCTAGCACAATGAGTATTTTAGGCGTTCCTCCCAGATGTCCATCTGAACTTTTCAGTAGAGTTCCTCTCACCCAAATACATCACAGACCATGTTTCAAAACATAATGAGCTACCTAGACAATATTTCAAAGCCGGAGTGCAATCCCGAACAAGCCTATGAGGCCCAAATATACCAAGTAAGTAGCTTATCACATTTCGAGACACCATGTGTACAGTATGATGGCCAAAATACTTTGTAGGCACCACACTAGATTTTTAGAACAGGGACTAAAAACTAAATGTTTTTCATTTCGGTTGGTTCTTAGCAAAAACAGTATTCCTTCATTCCAGAAGTTTCACAGCCTAAATAAAAGTACAGTTATTAAAGTTATTTTTAAAATGACAGAACTCCGAGCTTAAGCCCAAAGTATACATCGGTACAGGACGTGTGACGCAAATCTTGTCATCAGCAGAGTGTGCGAGCATTGAACATGCGCAGCCAGATTTTTCTAACTCCGCGTGTTTGAGCGTGCAGAATGAGCAGTTTTCCACAAGGTGGCAACACTCACATTAGAGTCGTTGTTGTCTAAGAAGTGCTAGAAGATGATGTAATCGCCGCTAAACAACAGGAGACAAAGATAAAAACAAAATAAATGGAGTCTGAAGGACAATAAAGACATCTATATAGGTCTAAACTCCTGAAGAGATATAGTCCAGTGTCTCATAACAGTCACAGAGTGCATGCGCCAAACTCCTGTGTACGCACATACTTTGGCAGGATTGTGTTCTACTGTACACAGAAGCTGAGCATTTACATCAAAATCGAAGTATACTTTGGGCTTAAGGATGGGTGAAATACCAGTTGCAGTGTTGACAGTTCTTGCAAGAGAAACAACCAATGTGGTCTGGAAAAACAAGCCCAAAATAAGCCACTTGTCTCACCAAAATAAGTGAAAATAAGCCTTTTTTTCTTGTGTGATGAATTTATTAGCATAGAAATCATAACAAGCATACAGTTAATTGAAGTATAATTTTCATTACAAATCTGCTTCTCAGTCAAAACTTGGCAGCTTAAAATCTGTATGAATGCATCATATCTAAAAAATAATCTTGAACTCCCGGTCAGATTGGGTCTCTTCCGCAACTTGTTGAATCAGCTCTGACCGCATAGAGAATGACAGTTTTGGAGTTTGTGCTTATTTACATGTCACGCTCCCGTATTATAATAACGTGAATTATTGATGAAATAATGATATATCTGTGATACACACGTGCCACTCTCTAAACTGAAACTGACTGGTCATCTTTTTATTAGTGGTGTAGAAAATGGGCAAACCGCTCTCAGAGAGAATGAGCTGTCATGTTCACACATGCACACAATAAAATCGCAGAATTTAGCCGTCATATAATCACACAGGCTGACATCGCGATTGCAATATGATTAATCGTGCAGCACTAACCAGCATTTAAAAATAATTTTTCACTCTGGAACAAATGAGAATGAATTAGTTCCCATTTTCAGTTACGTTCTGCATAAAAAAAAAGCAAACCATTTTAGTCCCTGTTTGAGACACTGTGCCTAAAGTCCAAAAATGCTGTCTAACTAGAGTCTGAATGAATATAAAGACATCTTTATGGGTTTAAACTCCTGAAGAGAAATTGCCTTCCGTCTCATAGCAGTCTTAGCGCATGCGCCAACCACCTGTTGGAGTACACTTTGGCCTTTGGATATCCAAGATGTTAAGTATGCAACTCACTTGGTTTTTTGCGACACTATGTCTATAATCTCCAGGAATGCTGTCCAAGTAGGCATCTCACTAGATTTTCAAAGACTGCATCTATGTTGTCCAAATATGCCATCTAAGTAGGCAGCTCACAAGGTTTTGAGAGTTTGTGCCTAATAAGTCCAAAAATGCCTTAATAGACAGCACACTAGGTCTTGAGACACTTTACCTATGATTTCCACAAATGCAGTCTAAGTAGGCAGCTCACTAGGTTTTGAGACTCTATGCCTGATACCCAAGCATGCTATGTAAATAGTGCATCAGGTTATGCAACAGCATTACTATTATGCCCAAAAATGCTATGCAAGTAGGCAGCTAAAGGTTTTGTAATACTGCACATATGATGCTCCAAAATGCTGTCTAATTAGTTTGTTGTAGCTCACTACGTTTTGAGACACCATGCCTATGAAGCCCAAAATGCTGTCTAAGCAGGCAGCTCACTAGGTTGAGACATCACAATTATAAGGCCCAAATATTCTGTCAAAGTAGGCAGCTCAATTGGTTTTAGACCCCATGTGTATGTTGCCTAAAAATGCTAAGTACGCAGCACTAGGTTTGAGACACTGCACCTATGATGCCAAGAAATGCTGTCTAAATGCCAGTTCACACTAACAGCGACTTGCTGTCTGTGAACAGCACATTCAATGCACAAAAATGCTGTCTTAGTAGACAGCTTGCTGGGTTTTGAAACAGCCATGTTTTCTCTCTCTTGCAGAATAATACCTTGGAAACATCAAACTCATAAGTAGATATTCTAGTACCACTGAGGCTGCTTCTTCAATCAGACAGATGTGAGCATTTGTAATAAAAACATAGCTTTTGTCCTTGGAGATGTGTAATATGCCAGTGTAGGGAACATGCTTGTAAACTGTATATATTAAAATTAAGGCTAGGGTTTAAATTGTGCTGCACATATCTAAAAATTCCACAACTTATATTTTCCCAACCTAATTTTCCTTATTGAATTATCGCATTACCTGTGATTTTCTCTCTCTCTCTCTCTCTCTCTCTCTCTCTCTCTCTCTCTCTCTCTCTCTCTCTCTCTCTCAAAGCAAAGGTTCTTAAAAGCCATGCACATGACTTAAAACGTGCAGAAAACCTACAGTGTGCGCACAAACATATAAACCCCAATTTAATCACAATCTTAATACTAATTTGAAAAGCTTTAGCTTCCAATAAAAGCTCTGCGATCAGGTCCAAAGATGGCATTACCAAATACCTCTTGACATTCACAGAATTCTCTCCCTCTCTTTTGAGCATTACATGGTGCTTACCTCATTTCATAAAATTTTCCAGCAAATAGAGATGTTCTTACGAGAAGATTTGAAAAGGTTTCAAACAGACTTAGGGCCACTAACTGAGTTCCTCTATTACAATTTCTTCAGCCAATCTCCATCTGAAAAGCAGAAAGATGACGCTTTCTACTTTAGATGAGGGGGCCTTTGAGTGTGTCCCACTCTGCTCTTTGTCCCTTGATATGGAGGCACGCCAGGGAGCAGCAGACTCTGTACAGAGACACCAAGGCTAAGCGGCCTAATCCATATAAACAGGGCTGAAATGACACTGATAGGATTCTGCTTATGGGCTTTACTCCTGCTTATTAAGTTAACACTTAGAAGTCAAATACAATAATGGATTTTAGAAAGGGATATCATGCTTTGTCCAATGTTATATTCACATTAATGTCTACCAAGAGAGGAGTGCTTCCACATTGTGGTCTTGAATTAACTGGGCAGAAGACAAGATGTTATTTTCAGGCTACCTTACCTTTAAAATCCATCTCTATGCAGAAATGGTGTAACAGAAGGAAGCAAACAATCTAGAATATTTATTTACTGACACACAACCAGCTTCTTAGAGACATACCACAGGAAAAACCTGGGGTTAATGCTTTGCTTAAGGACACAATGAAGACAGCTAATTATAGTAAACATGTATACAAACTACATGTAGTATATATATATATATATATATATATATACATACATATATATACATACACACACACACACACGTATATACATACATACACATACACACAAAACTGTTAGTTCCGGTCCTCGAATCTGATTGGACGAGAGAAGTTCCATCAGCACTGATGCTCTGACACCATCAGCACTCAGACACTTCACTGTGTGTGTATCACTCCGCTTGTGTACATGCCGATCTAAACTAAAGTGTAAGAGCAGTACATATGTGTTAAGAGCTATTGTTTGTCTTTTTTTTTACATTACATATGTTAGCCAGCATGTGGTGGCAAAAGATCATTTTTGTATGTAATTTGGAGCCAGTTAGGTGATGTGAAGTGAATCTGCATCAACCAGTGTCTACATAAAACAGCTCTTCACTTGTATTACTACTAGACTACTAAAGCTAGGAAGTAGCTTTAAAGGCTTTAAACGAACAACTTCAGAATTACGGCATCAGAGCTGAGAGGCACAACAGAATGCTTAATTACACAATGGGTGCCATTTAAAATGGCAGAGGACACTGCGATTTCTATAGTGATCGACTCTTGCGCATACATATATATATATATATACATATATATGCAAGTATACTGTATATATAAACTACTGGTCAAAACCTTTGAAACACTTGACTGAAATGTTGGTCATTTTGTCTACTCGAGTTCTCTGACCTATTACACGAGTACTCGTTGAGTACTCAAGGGGCAATTACATTTTCATAACTGTATATATAATAACATGTCTAACAAACGTCTATGACTGCTACATTGCATTTTGTAGTTCCAATGTATCATCTATTCATTATTATAGGCTGTTTTAAAATAGTATGTTACAAAATGTACAAAAGATTGCATAATCAAAATATAATGCATCATATTTTGTCATTATGTGAAGATTTGCTGCACAACTGTGAAAGAATGTGCACAATGTGCATCTGTCTGTTCTTCCTTCAGGTTACCATAGTGATCTTAGAAAGTGCACACCAGTTTTTTTAGTGACTGTCTGAACAGTCTCTTTTCAAATAACAGGAGATGCCATAACCATTGCTTTTTAATACTCGTGTTAAGTTGAAGTTCAGTTTTGAAGATGCCGCATTGTGTCCATTTAACTGTGCTCTGTCTAGCTGTTTGAAACACTCGCCTGCTGTATATGTGCTGCTTATGCACGCTGTGTCCACTGCCACACAAGCCTGGTGTGTATGTGTAAGTGTGTGTGTCCCCAAATGTTCGCTCTTGTGAGGAAAGCTGCGATGCTCTGTATTGTTACTGTGATTCATGAAGTGTTCCATTCAACTCGGAGTGTCTGAATTTCCACCTTTCAACTGAGGAAAGTGCAGCAGAATGACACTTTATATTGGATATCAAACTTAAACTCGAGGGGAAATCTTAATTTCGTTGAGATGCAGGTGTGTGTTGCAGGGCAGGGAGGTTTAGTCAGTGATAATCATTCACTTTTATTAAATAATATCCATTAACGAGTCAAAGTTTTTACATTACATGATAATAAAGCGTGTTTAGCAAACGGTTTACAGAGACAGGTTTTTTTACACTCTCTTTGTTTTGATGATCGTAACGATAGCATTGCAGTCGTATCAGTTTGTTAGCCATAAGAAGTCTCTGATTATCAATTTAACCCTCAAAGTCACACCGTAATCAATCTCAAAATTAAAAATAAGCTCCCTCTTTGACACGTTTGTGTTTAGTTTCAGGTAATTGGCACTGAATTTCGAATTAAGTGAAAAGTCGTATAATGCGTGATCACTATAGATCATCGTTTTCATGATCGATCATTGCTGCCATGTCAGAGTACCCAAATTCTTGAATACTCGTGCCCATCCCTAGGATATACATATACAAAATACAGCATATTGCATGTTTGAGTTAAAAATTGAATTATCATCCACAGGTATAAATGTGTAAACTAAGATTCTTTCATGAGAAAACATGGCTAAATCAGATCTGTGACTTTCTGAATCTCTGTTCAGATGTGACAAGGAAATCACTTTGAGGTTGCGCTATCAAATAAAGCTCAGAGGGTCACAAAAATACATTTGGAATAGCTCAAAAGCTCCAAGTGCTTGAAACTAACACATAATCACTTACACAAACATGTTAACACTTACAGAATGCAGCCCTACATACATAATGACAAACCAGAACGTCACTTGCCTATAAACAACTCAACGTTTCCTGTGAAATTCAAAATACAGAAAAATAACCTTTCCTCACATTAGCTTTAATGATAAACCAGGAGAAAACAGAGCCAAGTAAACTTCCTGCCTCTAGTGCCATTGCATGTCACCAGGGTTTGGAGGGATACTTCTGAAATGTATTCCACTACAGATTACAGAATACATGCTGTAAAATGTCATTTGTAATGTATTCCGTTAGATTCCTCAAGTAACGTATTTTAAATACTTTGGATTACTTCTTCAGCACTGGTAGATTTTGTTTTCACTGGTTTTGACTAAAAAACTCTGCCAGTACAGTAAGACAAAATACACATGTTAAAAACACATTCTCTGAAAAACATAAATATCTTATGCATTGTTGTTTCTAGACAAGATTAATCAAATCTTGTTTTAAGGATTTTTTTATATTTTTACAGGAAAACTTGTTATTAAAATTATTATTAAGAATACGTTTTATGCCCAAATAGCAAAAGGTCTTTCTAGAAAAAAGAAAGACCGTTGATATGATCCAACGTAAATTTTCTTGATAAAAAATATGTTCGTGTCTGGTAACGTGCATATAAAATGGCTAGAAATATAATTTTAGCTTAGCATAAAGCTGACAATTTACACAAGGTTTATTTCTATTTCTTCTGCTCCAAACTTACTTCAAACTTTCTTCTCTGTCTGCTCATATGAATGTAACACATCATAAGAAAGTGTTTCACCACTGTTCACATGCACTTTGGTTCGCATCATTTATATGTATCAATGTTTTCCATCTGAAAGGACTAAATATTAAATGAAACAAATGAAAATAAAATGCAAAGTAATCTCTTCGGTAATCAAAATACTTTTTGAATGTAACTGCATTCTAAGTACCAATGATTTAAATTGTATATGTAGTGGAATACTTATATTTTGTATTTTAAATACGTAATCCTGTTATATGCATTCTGTTATGTCCCAACCCTGCAAGTCACATTGTTCCTCACATTAATTATGAATGTGTGCTTGCAGCAAAGGCCAAGCACCCTGAGCGAGAAGAACCAAGCTCCATCTCTTCCACACTGTGGTCTTGAACTAACAGAACAGAAAACAAGATGATGTTTTCAGGCTACCTAACTTTTAAACTCCTCTACCTTACTCTCTATGCAGAACTGGTGAAACAGCAGGAAGCAAACAATCTAGAACATGTATTTACTGACACACAACCACATTATTAGAGACAATACCACAAATCAAACCTGGGGTTAATGTTTTGCTCAAGAGCACAATGACGTCAGCTCATTGCAGGGACTGAACCAGCAAACTTCCGGTTACCAGCATTGAGCCTTAAAAGGGACAGTTTGACAAAAAATGGCAAATGGTTTTCATCCTCATATTGTTCCAACCCATTCAAAAAGTTAGCCTAAAACACAAAACAATTAGGCTAAATATCAGCCTGGGTTACCATTCACTTTCATTGCATTTTCTGCCATTCAATGTAAGTAAATGATGACTGAGACTAAGATTCAGCCAAGCATCTCCTACCTCCTAGTGAGAAAAGATAACCCATTTCTCCATCAGGCCGAACGATTCTAAGCACGGAGATTAATGGTTCCAGTGGCATTTCCACTGTTTGATACAGTACAATTACAAACCATTAGTGGCCCGGATACTCTGGACAGGAGAACCATGCTGTTGGAATGGCTGTAGTGATGTGGCATCTCACGACTGGTTACTTGCCCAGTCAGTCCTGATTTCACAGCACGACAATGTAAAAAGAAACTTTAACTGTGCTAACAAGTGAAGATTGGTACAGAACAGCACCATGGTGGAACCGTTCAGCCCAGTGTTGAGGGAGAGGAAATGATGACAGAATTGTACTTTTGGGTGATCTATCCCTTTAACCAGCATACTTTCAAAAAAGAAAGCATACAATTATTCAAGAGGATGAATAATGAATGTAACACAGCTCTGGAGAAAGCATACAAGAAGTATTTGACTTACGATCTAGGCCATTGATGTAGCACATGGTGATCTCACAGTGGCCCCACACCGCACTGATGATGGGGTACAGCTTTTTGCCCTTAAGGCCTCTGAAGGCCACTCCAAGGTACTGTCCATCCACCATGAAGCTCAGCGTGCCCTCGTCCATGTCCAGCACCACCATCAGGGCATCTGGCAACACAAATGCCTCCTCTGGCTCCAGGAAGCTCGGATAGGTGGGGGCAGAAGTGGCCGGCCGGTTCTTACTGTTGTGGTAGAGCTTGTTACGTCCCAGATCCCAGCCCCAGGACTCACTATCACTGCCAACTAATGAAGTGTAGCCAACCGAGTGCAGCGGGGCATCTGCTGTGGCCACGCCTAACACCGCATGTGTGCCCCGTTGCCTGGTCGGCCAGTGGATCCTCCAAACGTGGAGTCCTCGTGTGTATCCCACCCGTCCTCGTATACCGTCAGTGCTCTGAGCGACAGGATGCCGATGGAAGGTAAGTTTGTCATCATCCTTGATAAAGATGTTGAGAGAGCGGTCGTCTGGGTTCCAAGCATGTCGGAGCTGCTGTTCATGTGAAGCAGGAGGCATGTCCAGGAGTAAGTCCAGTCTGGCTGGCTTGAAAAAGTCTGGCCCTCTCAGTTCCCTCCTCAGGGGCCTAAAGGACGGCTGCCCACGTGCATCTACTGACTTTATACTCCCTGAGATCTTCTGGCCCATGGCTTGGCTGAGTCAAGAGGCAGGAGGGGAGAGGGAGGGAGGTAGCACGAGGCAGGGGTTGGGCTTCCAGGGACTGCCGTTATCTCATGAAAGTGCCAAGATGTCAGCCTGAGGCCCCCAAACACACGTCAGCGTCTGGCAGAGGCAACTGTGCCAGTCTTACTGAAGCCCTAGGAGGAAAAACATACACAAACACACAATGTCATTAAAAGAGTAATAACAGAGAGACCAATGTGTAAGTGAGGGTGTATTTACACCATGCATTTTTTACAGATTGCATAGCAAACATAAATAAGAGTTATTGCCTACCAAGATCTTTTGACATAACAAACAAATCACTCCTCAGGAGGTGGTTTGAGATGCATACAAGACGTGACTCAGCCAAGTGTAAATGCATCTGGTTGTTACATAAACTTTAACAATCCCAAATGGAACTACGTCAGATTACAGAAGTTTAGGAGCCCAAAGATGAAAAAGAAAATAAGCCCCATAACATCTGTTGGGTTTTGTACCCCAATTGTGAAAGCAATTTTAGCCACCTCCTGGTTTGAGTTATATCAAGTGCAGCAAATTTTGCTACCCAACATTACCATTATCATGGAGGTAAAGTCTGTTATTCTGGGAATAGCGGATCAGATTTATATCAGTGTTGCAAAGGCACATTTATATTTCCAAGTGTCAATGGAATATGCATACCAAATCGGATAGCAATTTAATCAAGACGCATGTAGTGACAATGTAAACAGGACCTTAGATGGTCACTTGAGTGCATGCAGTAATAATACCAATAATATCAGAGGTGTTGAGGATGAGGCCATAGAGGAGGCATAAAAGGCAAATGATAGTCAACAGACTCAAGATGAGCTGAAGGACAGGACCAGGGCTTTGCTGCTGCTAACGGAATCCTGACAGCGTGTGAGAGGGCGCCGTGGGGAATGTTGCAATAATGAGGGCAGCAGGTGAGAAAGAGACACAATCTGTGTGACATACAGGGACACTCAACACACAAACACTCACATACACACACACAAACATATTCACACATGACAACCCATGTCTCCTTCAACTTAAAAACTACTGCTTACAGGTGAAACTCGAAAAATTAGAATATCGTGCAAAAGTTCATTAATTTCAGTAATTCAACTTAAAAGGGGAAACTAATATATTATATAGACTCATTACAAGCAAAGTAAGATATTTCAAGCCTTTATTTGATATAATTTTGATGATTATGGTTTACAGCTTATGAAAACCCCAAATTCAGAATCTCAGAAAATTTGAATATTGTGAAAAGGTTCAGTATTGTAGGCTCAAAGTGTCACACTCTAATCAGCTAAACACCTGCAAAGGGTTCCTGAGCCTTTAAATGGTCTCTCAGTCTGGTTCAGTTGAATTCACAATCATGGGGAAGACTGCTGACCTGACAGTTGTGCAGAAAACCGTCATTGACACCCTCCACAAGGAGGGAAAGCCTCAAAAGGTAATTGCAAAAGAAGTTGGATGTTCTCAAAGTGCTGTATCAAAGCACATTAATAGAAAGTTAAGTGGAAGGGAAAAGTGTGGAAGAAAAAGGTGCACAAGCAGCAGGGATGACCGTAGCCTGGAGAGGATTGTCAGGAAAAGGCCATTCAAATGTGTGGGGAGCTTCACAAGGAGTGGACTGAGGCTGGAGTTACTGCATCAAGAGCCACCACACACAGACGGGTCCTGGACATGGGCTTCAAATGTCAAACGTCTTACCTGGGCTAAAGAAAAAAAGAACTGGTCTGTTGCTCAGTGGTCCAAAGTCCTCTTTTCTGATGAGAGCAAATTTTGCATCTCATTTGGAAACCAAGGTCCCAGAGTCTGGAGGAAGAATGGAGAGGCACACAATCCAAGATGCTTGAAGTCCAGTGTGAAGTTTCCACAGTCTGTGTTGGTTTGGGGAGCCTGGTGTTGGTCCACTGTGCTTTATTAAATCCAGAGTCAACGCAGCCGTCTACCGGGACATTTTAGAGCACTTCATGCTTCCTTCAGCAGACAAGCTTTATGGAGATGCTGACTTCATTTTCCAGCAGGACTTGGCACCTGCCCCCACTGCCAAAAGTACCAAAACCTGGTTCAATGACCATGGTATTACTGTGCTTGATTGGCCAGCAAACTCGCCTGACCTGAACCCCATAGAGAATCTATGGGGCATTGCCAAGAGAAAGATGAGAGACATGAGACCAAACAATGCAGAAGAGCTGAAGGCCGCTATTGAAGCATCTTGGTCTTCCATTACACCTCAGCAGTGCCACAGGCTGATAGCATCCATGCCACGCCGCATTGAGGCAGGCATGTATGCTATCAGGGGCCCAAAACAAGTACTGAGTACGTATGCATGATTATACTTTTCAGAGGGCCGACATTTCTGTATTTAAAATCCTTTTTTTTTATTGATTTCATGTAATATTCTAATTTTCTGAGATTCTGAATTTGGGGTTTTCATAAGCTGTAAGCCATAATCATCAAAATTATATCAAATAAAGGCTTGAAATATCTTACTTTGCTTGTAATGAGTCTATATAATATATTAGTTTCACCTTTTAAGTTGAATTACTGAAATTAATGAACTTTTGCACGATATTCTAATTTTTCGAGTTTCACCTGTATGTCATAACACAGAGGAAAACAGACCCACACATATTCTATTTTAAAAAAGGTTATACATGGCAGTCATTCAAAACAGCTATTTAGCAGAAGCATTAATAGTGCACTCAGTAAATATCTGCTTGTGTTATCTTTGACTTAGTGACACCTAGTGGTGTGGATGCATCATCATTCAAAATCAATAATTTTCAGTTACAGATGCCATTGTAGAAATTCACTTTTGACAATCAGCCATGATTCATTTAATCCAAGAGTGAAAGTGTCCAATAACAAGACAGTTACTGAGATTAAGCAAGAAGTATTCAGCTGGTCATGTGATTCTAAAATGCCAGCACCATGTAGAATAAAACAGCTTTTATAAGGTTACTGAAATGTGTTGCCATGATATTATGGAGCAGGTAATTGTACAGTAGTAACAAGCACCACTATTTTTTACAGCTTCCACATATATAAAAAGAAGGAAAGCTGAGAAAAAGAGCGGTTCGGTTTGTAGCAGCCTATATGTCACAGAAATACCTCCACATTAAAAGCCCATTTCAGAGTTGGGGGGTGGTATGCTGGAGGTGAGATAGTGATAGGATAAATATGCAGGGCTGTGAAATACAAGCGGGCATATCCTGCAACGGAAAGTGACGCATTGTCTTTTCCAGGAATAAAAGGGGTCTTATCCCAGGAAGCATTCCAAAATCAGTTGTACTCACTGATGCACACATGTCAGCAGCCCAACCACTTAGGTCATAAACACAAAGGAAAAAAGGTCACAAAAGCAGTCACACAGACACAAACACACACACACTTCAGACAGTCTCAACATTAATTAATGTTCTGTTTGGGGGCTAAGTGACCCCAAACAGGTGATTTTAGTGGCTAATTTAATACTTAACATTAAAGTACTGTAGCTGCTTGATACTGGTTGAGACTTTTCCTTAATCTTATGATAACTGGTTAAAAAACAAATTTAGTATTTGGTAATTTGATAACAAGCTTCAACCATCCTCCATATACACTCACCTAAAGGATTATTAGGAACACCATACTAATACTGTGTTTGACCCCCTTTCGCCTTCAGAACTGCCTTAATTCTACGTGGCATTGATTCAACAAGGTGCTGAAAGCATTCTTTAGAAATGTTGGCCCATATTGATAGGATAGCATCTTGCAGTTGATGGAGATTTGTGGGATGCACATCCAGGGCACGAAGCTCCCGTTCCACCACATCCCAAAGATGCTCTATTGGGTTGAGATCTGGTGACTATGGGGGCCATTTTAGTACTCATTGTCATGTTCAAGAAACCAATTTGAAATGATTCGAGCTTTGTGACATGGTGCATTATCCTGCTGGAAGTAGCCATCAGAGGATGGGTACATGGTGGCCATAAAGGGATGGACATGGTCAGAAACAATGCTCAGGTAGGCCGTGGCATTTAAACTATGCCCAATTGGCACTAAGGGGCCTAAATTGTGCCAAGAAAACATCCCCCACACCATTACACCACCACCACCAGCCTGCACAGCGGTAACAAGGCATGATGGATCCATGTTCTCATTCTGTTTACGCCAAATTCTGACTCTACCATCTGAATGTCTCAACAGAAATCGAGACTCATCAGACCAGGCAACATTTTTCCAGTCTTCAACTGTCCAATTTTGGTTAGCTCTTGCAAATTGTAGCCTCTTTTTCCTATTTGTAGTGGAGATGAGTGGTACCCGGTGGGGTCTTCTGCTGTTGTAGCCCATCCGCCTCAAGGTTGTGCGTGTTGTGGCTTCACAAATGCTTTTCGGTTGTAACGAGTGGTTATTTCAGGCAAAGTTGCTCTTCTATCAGCTTGAATCAGTCGGCCCATTCTCCTCTGACCTCTAGCATCAACAAGGGATTTTCACCCACAGGACTGCCGCATACTGGATGTTTTTCCCTTTTCACACCATTCTTTGTAAACCCTAGAAATGGTTGTGCGTGAAAATCCCAGTAACTGAGCAGATTGTGAAATACTCAGACCGGCCCGTCTGGCACCAACAACCATGCCACGCTCAAAATTGCTTAAATCACCTTTCTTTCCCATACTGACATTCAGTTTGGAGTTCAGGAGATTGTCTTGACCAGGACCACACCCCTAAATGCATTGAAGCAACTGCCATGTGATTGGTTGATTAGATAAGATGTAAATGTTGCATATGTTATGATAGGGGTCTCGTGAATAAATGTCATACAATTTGACATGCTTCTACATGTGGCAAACTACATTTTTGGTCTGCACAACGAAACATAAAACTCTGCCTAACATGTCCTTTTGTGGTCCACTGAAGAAAGTCAAATGGACAACATGAGGGTTAGTAAACGATGACAGAATTTAAATGTTTGAGGAGCTGTCCCTTTAATTACATTACAACTATTATTTTTACACTTACGTCAAACATAAAACAGTAAAGTCAATGTCACCAGAACAGGAGAGTTAAGGTAACAGAGTGGGAGAGGCAGGAAAAGAGAAGTCTGAATTCAGACGACAGGAAGTAGGGTGGCCAGACAGTCCTGGAATCCTGGGAAAGTGTTGCAGCAGATTAGGGCTGGGACGACGCGTCGACGTAATCAATGACGTCGACGCAAAAAATACGTCGACGCAAAATATGCGCGTCGATTCGTCAGACCAAAACAAAGATGGCGGCGCCGGAGAGTAGAAGCAAAACGAGTGGCTCCTCAGACTACCAGAAGTGCAAGGCGGCACGCACTCGTTCATCTAAAGTGTGGGAATTCTTTAATTTAAAAGGAAAAAATGATGTGATATGTCGTCTTTGCAAAATGGAGATGGCTTTCCATTCTAGCACCACGGCAATGCACCAGCACTAGGGCTGGGATGACATCGACACAAAAATTACGTCAACGCAAAATATGCGCGTCGAATTGTCAGACCCAAAACAAAGATGGCGGCGCCGGCGCCAACACCAACACGAGTGGCTCCTCAGACTATCAGAAGTGCAAGGCGGCATGCACTCGTTCCTCTTAAGTATGGGAATTATTTAATTTAAAAGGAAAAAATTCCGTGATATGTCATCTTTGCAAAATGGAGATGGCCTTCCATTCTAGCGCCACCCGGGAGCAGCCGCAGATGACAGAGCACCGTAATTCAATTCAATTCAATTCAATTTTATTTGTATAGCGCCTTTCACAACACACATCGTTTCAAAGCAGCTTCACAGAACATCAGCATTAACAGACGACAAAAACTGCAACGTCCATAAAGTCGATTAATCATCATTGTGTAATTTAGACAAAATTTGATTTTAATGGTTTAAAAATAATTAAATGATAATTATATTAACTCTTTCCCTTCCAAACACGGAATTTTCCGGGTTTTATGAAAAAGCTTCCGACAAACACGGAATTTTCCTGGTATCCGTGTTTTAGGTGGAATACTGATAAGAAAGACCCATACGCATGTTTTGAAAGAGTACGCTAACTCTTTGATCAAAGAAACAGACTGCGATCGTCTTAAACGTAAGTGGAGTTTTGAGAATGTAGCTCAAAATGTAGATAGAAATGCCTTTTCTCAGCTTTTTGTCCGAAATGTTGTTTTTGACAAAGCCTACCTTTAATGCCTTAATGGCATTAAAAATAACAAATGAAGATAAAATAAAATCGTTTTTTATTTGCCTAAAAGCAGAGGCTCAGATCTTTATTTTGATATATAGTATCTTCATATATTCATGGAATTAAATATTCTGCGGGCCATTAAAGTTTTATGAAAATCGTCAAAAACCCTGGCGGTGGCTGGCAACTTTTTTTTTTTTAAACGCTGGCGGGAAAGAGTTAATAACCCCAGTGAGCAAGCCGTAGGCTGACTGTGGCAAGGAACACAAAACTCCATAAGATGTAGATTAATGGAGAAAAATAACCTTGGGAGAAACCAGACTCACTGTGGGGGCCAGTTCCCTCTGGCTAACATTATGAATGTAATGTAAATATTAATTATGTATAGGTAAAATCATGTTTTAAAATCATTAAACTAAGTGTTAAGGTGTCAGTGAGTAAAAATCGATTGTGTTTGAACTAAGATTAATGACCAAAGTCTTTGAAGTCCATCTAGATTAATTGTAGAGGTTCACATAGATGCAAGTGTCCCTGTCAATTGGCCGACGAAGGCTTTTGTGGGCAATAGTTAGTCTATGCATTCCATTTCACGATCAGTAGTCCATCAATCGACCGCATTTAGTCATCATCATTCAGCGACATGTAGCAGTGGAGTCCAACATGAAGCAGGAATGGTGCTGGATCCAGCCGGTTCTGGTGACCTCAGGATAGGAGTCCCGAGGTTGAGACAGGGAAACAAATAAAAAGATGTAAGCGTAGATGCCATTCAATTTATTGCAGAGTTTGAGATCATGCTCAATGTTTCTAGTTCCGGCAGACTCAACTAAAGCAGCCTAAGTGTGGGATAAATTAGGTGTATGCCTGGCTAAATAGATGAGTCTTTAGTCTAGACTTAAACTGAGAGAGTGTGTCTGCATCTCGAACAGTGTTTGGGAGATTATTCCATAGTTTAGGAGCCAAATATGAAAAGGATCTTCCTCCTTTTGTGGATTTTGATATTCTAGGAACTATTAATAGGCCAGAATTTTGCGATCTTAATGAACGTGTTGGAATATAGCGTGTTAGAAGATCACTTAAGTACTGCTGGAGCTAGACCATTCAAAGCTTTGTACGTAGATAACAGAATTTAAAAATCAATACTGAAATTTAACAGGTAGCCAATGTAGCGATGATAAAATGGGGCTAATATGATCATATTTCTTGGTTCTCGTCAGCACTCTGGCTGCTGCATTTTGAACCAATTGAAGTTTATTTATTGATCTTGCTGGACATCCTCCCAGTAATGCATTACAATAATCTAGTCTTGAGGTCATGAACGCATGAATTAGTTTTTCGGCATCAGCAACCGAGAGCATGTGCCTTAATTTAGCAATATTTCTTAGGTGGAAGAATGCTGTTCTACAAACATTGGTAATTTGATTTTCAAAAGGACAGATTGCTATCAAATATAACACCTAAGTTCTTTGCTGTTGAAGATGATGTAACGGTACATCCATCTAGAGTCAAATTATATTTTAGTGGCTTATTTTTAGAGCTTTTTGGTCCAATAATTAGAACCTCTGTTTTGTCAGAATTGAGTAGAAGGAAATTTCTGGCCATCCAATCTTTTATTTCATCGATACACTCTGTTAATTTTGATAATTGTGAAATCTCATCAGGTTTTGAAGAAATATAAAGTTGTGTATCATCAGCATAGCAGTGGAAACTTATTCCACGATTCCTGATAATATCTCCCAGGGGAAGCATATACATGGAGAAAAGCAGAGGCCCTAAAACTGATCCCTGTGGCACTCCATATTTTACTTTTGTTTGGTTTGACAATTCCTCATTTACATAGACAAAGTGGTAACGGTCTGCTAAATATGACCTAAACCATGCTAATGCCACTCCACAAATTCCAACATAATTCTCCAGCCTATTCAAGAGAATGTCGTGATCTATCGTGGTCGAATGCAGCACTAAGATCTAAAAGCACTAGAAGAGAAATGCTGCCGCGATCAGATGATAAGAGCAAGTCATTTGTAACTCTGATAAGTGCAGTCTCTGTACTGTGATGAGGCCTAAATCTAGATTGAAATTCTTCATATATACTATTTTTCTGTAGAAATGAACATATTTGGGAGGATACTACCCTTTCTAGTATTTTTGACATAAACGGGAGATTTGAAATCGGTCTATAATTAGCAAGTTCTCCAGAATCAAGTTGTGGCTTCTTAATTAGCGGTTTGATAATTGCCATTTTAAAGTTTCTTGGGACATGTCCTAAGCATAGCGAGGAGTTAATGATATTAAGAAGAGGTTCTGATATTACAGGAGATACCTCTTTTAAGAGCTTAGTTGGTATTGGATCTAACAAACAAGTTGTGGCTTTTGATGTTTCGATAAGTTTTGTTAGCTCTTCATGACCTATGATAGCTGAAGGATTGAAGATGCACATGAGGGAAATTAGTCGACTCTGATTTCTGAGGTGCTATGACAGATGATTGCATAATTCCAATTTTATTTCTGATTATTTCAATTTTATCTGTAAAGAAATTCATGAAGTCATTACTCTTGAGGTGTGACGTAATATCTGGTTCGGTTGAGGCTTTATTCCTAACCAATTTAGCCACAGTACTGAATAAACATCTAGGATTGTTGTGGTTATTTTCTATGAGTTTACTAAAATATGCTGACCTGGCAGCTTTTAGTGCGTGTTTGTAGCTACAGACACTATCCTTCCATGCACCCTGAAATACTTCTAATTTTGTATTTTTCCACATGCGCTCCATTTTCCGAGCTGCTCTCTTGAGAGCATGAGTGTGATCATTGTACCATGGTGCAGGGCTTATTTTTTTATTTTTTTAATCGAAGTGGGCGACAACATCAAGGGTGCTAGAGAAGACTGCATTTAAATTTTTTGTTATTTCATCAAGTTCTTCTGGGCTTTGCGGTTTATTGAGTATATGAGATAGATCTGGAAGAGTATTAGTGAAGCTATCTTTAGTGGTCGAAAGAATAGTTCTACCTAAACGATAGCGTGGTGTAGATTGAGTAACAGTAGCTGATCGCAGCATACAAGAGACGAGGCAATGATCCGAGATGTCATCGCTCTGCTGCAGAATTTCTATATTATCAACATCAACTCCATATGAAAGAATTAAATCTAGCGTATGATTATGGCGATGAGTTGGTCCTGTTACATTTTGTCTGACTCCGAGAGAGTTGAGAATATCGATAAATGCTAATCCCAATGTATCATTTTCATTATCTATGTGAATGTTGAAGTCACCAACAATTAAGGCTCTATCTACAGTAACTACAAGATCTGATAGAAAATTTGAAAATTCACTAAGGAAATCTGAATAAGGCCCGGGTGATCTATACACTGTAGCAAGGGTAAAGGACGACAGAGATTTTTTATTTATATTTGTATTTGTATTTGACGGTGTCACATTAAGCATTATTAGTTCAAAAGACTTACATTTATATCCTGTCCTCTGAGTAACACCAAAAACTTCACTGTAAATTGTAGCAACACCTCCTCCTCGGCCCTTCAGACGAGGCTCATGTTTATAACAATAACCTGGGGGAGTAGATTCATTTAAACTAATATATTCATCCGGTTTAAGCCAGGTTTCAGTCAAACAGAGCGCATCCAATCTATGATCTGTAATCATTTCATTGACAATTAGTGCTTTGGTAGCAAGAGATCTAATGTTTAGTAGCCCTATTTTTATATGATGTTTATTTTTAATTTGTTTGTTTTGTTCAAGTTTGACCTTAATCAAATTTTTTCTAAATGATTTAGTGAGGGTATTGTGTTTGGTAGTTCGGGAACAGACACAGTCTCTATGAGATATCTAGGTGATACTGTCTCTATGTGTTGTAGTTTATGTGACCTGTGTGACGTCTCATGGCAGCTAGCAGACGTTCGGATTAACCAGTTTGTCTGCTTCCTGACCTGGGCCCCAGTTAGTCAATTAATATCATTAAGTCTATGAGCCAAATTACTAGAGAGGAGAGCGGCACCTTCCCTGGAGGGATGGAGTCCGTCTCTCTTTAGCCGGTCAGGTCTACCCCAAAAACTTTTCCAATTGTCTATAAATCCTATTTTATTCTGCAGACACCACTCAGACATCCAGCCATTCAGTGACACTAATCTACTATAAACCTCGTCACCACGTCGAGCAGGGAGGGACCAGAGCATATTACAGTGTCTGACATCGTTTTTGCAAATTTGCACACCTCTTTAACATTATCTTTAGTGATCTCCGACTGGCGAGCCGGACATCGTTAGTGCCGACATGGATAACAATTTTAGAAAATCTACGTTTAGCATTAGCCAGCACTTGTAAATTTGATTTGATGTCAGATGCTCTGGCCCCCGAAATGCAATTAACAATAGTGGCTGGAGTCTCTATTTCCACGTTCCTTACAATAGAATCACCGATAACAAGGGCTCTTTCAATATGATTCTCAGTGGGTGTATCACTGAGTGGGGAGAATTTATTGGAAACCCTAACAGGAACGGGAGAGTGGTGTCTCTTTGCTGAACGAGTATGCCGCCGAGACGTCACCCAAATGCCCTGCTGCAGGGGCTCTATAGCCGGAACCAAAGTGTGTGTCTTGCTCTCTGTACTGCCCGCATCCGAAACAGTATCTACCGGCTTCTCTTTCTCACTGACCTCTACTAGCGTTCGGATGCGAGTCTCTAACTCATTAACCTTCTCCGTCAGCCTGACTAATTCCTTACATTTATCACAAGTGAATCCCTCACTGCTGACGGAGGAGGCTATTGTAAACATGTGACATGCAATGCATGAACAAATAACATGAGCCGATGCCATGACTTACCGCAAATTGTTCGTTGTTCCTGAGCGGTGAGGGTTTTGAGGTTGATTTGAATCCCTCACAAAATTGTTTGTTGTTGGTGGTGGTTGTTCTTGATAAGCGGTGCTTTGAAATCGATGCAATAATCTGTGTACCGCAGAGGAGAAAAAACGGGTGCGCGCTGTTTAGGCCATCACAATGATTTTGCTGGTGATATAAAATTAGTAAGTTTTTTTTCAACTCCCCACTTTGCACTCGATGTTGGAGTAAGCTATAATACGTTGTCGACACCTAAAGTTTTCGCTTATAGCTATTAATAATGCGCTTATAGCTATGAATGTCGTGAAAAATACATAGAGGACACTGACAACGCGCTGACAGACAGGACCAAGCAGGTAACATTTAATAAAGTCTCAACTTTCAAATTTGGTCATTCAAAGAAAATTAAACCATAAATAGGCGTACTATTTTGTGGCTCTTTAATGTGTCGTGACAGATTGCCTCAGTTAAAGCTGCTCGTGAACCGATCATCTTTTCCTTGGTTAATTTATAGCATCAAATAGGCTAAACATGAATGTAGACTACATCAGAAGGACTGTTGTTTTAACCGCGGAAAGACGTCAGTACAGTAGCCTACAATCCATTATTCAAATTCAAATCCACAGACGTTAATCTTCTCTCTCCTGACTACTTTGTCGGACAAAAATGGCGTATTATGATTGATTGATCAGATCGCCAGTCAATCAAACTCCGGCAAATGTTTTTTTTTTTACATTTTATACACCCCTACCCCCGATGAAACAGGTATTACCGGTGTTGTCACAAGTCGATTAATCGAATCGAAATCGAATCGGACTGAAAAAATTAATCGTTAGATTAATCGATGCATCGAAAAAAATAATCGCTAGATTAATCGTTTAAAAAATAATCGTTTATCCCAGCCCTACAGCAGATATTAAAGAGAAAATAAATTAGGTAATAAATGAAGTGGGATAGAATGTGAAAGTGTGTGCAAGAGAGAAAGATAATGAATGAGAAAGAGAGAGAGTCCTAATATGCCACTCACACCTATCATAACGTGTACGGAGTCTAGGCATTAGGTTTGCTGTTTCCGATTTCGTGAGGCACCTGCATCAGGACACAAAGGATTTCAAATATTTGCTGCCGTGCAGACACAGTAATGTTTCATTCAGGTTGTATTTGTAAGTGTCAATTTAACTAACACTCCCTCACTCAAATTGCTGTAGTCACTAATAACTATAATAAACACCAATGCAAACATAATTATTCTGTTAGTCTGGGAGTTGTAGAGAGACTTTTAAACACTGTTCTCACATTAGGTAATTGCATAAAGGCTTGTAAAACAAGGCCTGTGAGAATGGATAAAAAAAAAATAAAAAAGCCAAACAAACTGATGCGATGACAAAAGCCTGTTGCTGATCAATTAATTCCATTAAGAGCAAAATCCAAAGTGCATGAATGGATCTGGAAATGTCTAAAACTACATTCTTACAATCTTTTGCATGACTACTGTTATTCTATTTATTTATTTAATTTTACATAAAACAGGGATGGATGGTTGGATGTTGTCCACAAGCTATATTCGAGTACACACACAAACATCAACATGATCAACAGCTTAAACTGGTAGCTGTTTGTTTTTTTTTAGGTTTCTAGCTGCTGTTATTCATTTATGTTCGTTAGCACAAACACCACCATGATGACACACTCAACCATACCAATACACGCACTCATGATCACACACAAATATAAACATGCACAAGCACATGCACACGCACACACAGCATGTAAGGACAGTGTCCGGTCTGTTTCAGTGTGTCACTACAGAGTGCCTGAGTCACTATGAGATAGGGTGACCACATGGTATGACTGTACCATGCCTTCAGGCACCACACTGCAGATAAAAATGCAGAGCCGAAATGGCATGAACTGCATCGATTACACTCACACTCCTCGGGGGTAATGATCCCCAAACATCTGAGACACTACTAATGTAACTATAACAACCTCATTCTAATGGATCGTTGATGAGCTGTCTCCATCTTCTTAGCCACACAAGACAATGCTACATATAAAAACGTCTACCAGGGCCATTTGTCCCAGCATGGGAAAATGCCCATTTGTGCTGTCTTGCCTATTAGAAACACAAAAGCCCTCCATTGGTGTCCATGTCACTGGACTGGGGCTAATTTGGATATATGTCAAAGTGAAGAAGTAAAAGTTTAAACAACCCTGGCATAATTGTGCCCTGTGGCCCTGCTATGCCATACTGTGGCATATTCTCTTGAATCATGATGTGTTTTTTAGTAGATTTAACAATAAAGGACCGTATTCAGTCTGCAACATTTCTGGGTTGTAAACATTTTCCTCAATTTGCCATTCAACACTCAGGAATCTATTTGTTTTGCAGATTCTATCAAAGATAGAACACTTCGTTTTAAGCCTACAAAATTGAATTTTCCGCCGCTGCGTTGCGTCTTTGGTGAACACTCCAGGACTCAAGAGATTGTAGCTGTTCTGCATGACTAGAGGAATTATAATATCTCAGACCCCAGCACAACCTCAGGCTGTCTGCTTAAAATAGCTTGATCTCGGTTTTATAAAACAGTTAGGTCAGGCCACACACATTTTTTGGCTAAAAGGTATTTTCATTTGATTGTAACACACTCCACAAAAGTTGGGACAGTTGAGTGTTAACCTCTGTGAAACCATTTCTTCTAATAACACTTATTTAGCATTTAGGCACTGAAGACACAAGTTTGTTAAGTTTAAAAAGTGGAATTTTCCCCAATTCACCCATTATGCAGGTCTTTAGCTGCACAGTTGTACAGGCTCTTCGTTGCCGTATTGTGCACTTCATAATGCACCACATATTCTCAATTGGGGATGGTCAGGACTGCAGGCAGGCCAATCTAGCACCCACACTATCTTGCTATAGATCACCCAGGCCATATTCTGATTTCCTTGGTGAATTTGCACATTTTCTATCAGATCTAGTAGTTACTATGAATAGAGCTTTTTTTTTTCTCCCCTTTTTCTCCTCAATATGGAATGTCCAATTCCCAGTGCGCTCTAAGTCCTCGTGGTAGCATAGTGACTCGCCTCAATCCGGGTGGCAGAGGATGTATCCAAGTTGTCTCCGAATCTTAGACAGTCAATCCACGCATCTGATCACATGGCTGACAGTTCATTCCGGTCCTCGAAACTGATTAAATGAGATACGTTCCATGAGCAATGATGGTCTGACAAAATCAGCACTCGGACGCTTCACTGTGTGTATCACTCCGCTTGTGTTCGTCATCCTAAACTAAAGTGTAAGAGCAGTGCATATGTGTTAAGAGCTAATGTAGGCTATGTGTCTCTTTTTACATAAATTTGTTTACATTACATGTTAGCCAGCAGGTGGTGGCAAAAGATCATTTTTGTGTGTAATATGAGCCAATTGGCGATGTGAAGTGAATCCGTTATTCATTGTTTACATAGAACAGCGCTCTGTGATCGCTCGTATGACTACTACATTACTAAAGCTAGGAAATAGCTTTAAACTAACAACTTCTGCATTAAGGCTCATCACAGCTGAGAGACACAACAAATTGATTGATTACAGAACTCAAGGCACTTACAGAGTTTCCACATTGGATTTGGTTTCTATAGGGAATGACTCTTGCGCACCGGCTACCGTGATATAGAGAGGAATACCCCTGCTTGGATGGCTATTTTACCACTGAGAAAGCTGACCTTCAGAAAGCTGACAGCATTTATGCTTGGGTGTGGCAACAGAACTCTCTCTCACACACACACATCCATCCTTGTTTATCCATTAACTTGTTTGAAACAGCACAAGCCATGAAACTATTTCTGAAGTGACATTTTTATATAATAAATAACGGAGGCTTGGACGCATCATTTTGATGCATAATTTGTTATCCATCGCATAAGAATGTAGTTCCTGGTGTTTTTATGACCATACTCAGTTTTTCAAAAAAAAAAAATTATTTACTTGTTCATTGAACTGTTGTATATAAGCAATAACAAAACATTTTTTCCCAGTTTCATTTGAATTTTTTGTTAAAATATGTAAAACGTTTGAAATCAAGATGTCTTGCTTTATTGTGTAGGCTTAACCCTAAACATGCTTACCAAAAATTACCCCATAGTACCACCTAACGTCCAACAAGCGGTAATACCGGTGTTTCCTTATTTATTAATTTTTTGCGACCAATCAAAACTTGGTCGGCAAAGACTCTTCTCATCGACTAACCTTTGGTTGACTATCAGGGGGCTACTTCAATTGGTTCAAAATGCAGCAGCAAGGGTGCTGAATAGAACCCAGAAATATGATCATATTAGCCACATTTTATCGTCGTTACATTGGCTACCTGTTAAATTTCATATATATTTTTCAATTTTGTTAACCACGTACAATCTTTGAATGGTCTAGCTCCACAATACTTAAGTGACCTTCTACTATGCTATATTCCATCACGTTCATTACGATTGCAAAATTCTATTTGGGCACACTGGTTGCAATGCATGTGAGAGTTTGTGTGTTCTTCTTCTGAAATGTACTGATCAGTGAGATGGGTTTTGAAGTGACACAAAAGCAGATGAACCCAGCAATCACCCTTGGAGGCTGTCACATCAAAGGATAAATGCAAACCTTATGCTAGCACTGATTTCAATTAGAAGTTACAGATCTGTTTACAATGTACACATGGCAACTCAATGTAATTTATCCCAGGATAAGGTCCCATCTGTGTCCTAAAACAGTGTTACCCCAAATTTGTTTTTTTGCGTTAGATACACCAACAGCATCATTAGTAGTGGTCATACCTGAAATGTGTTCCTATTAACACATAATAGAGAGGATTTCCTTAGAAAGAAAATAAATGTGTTAAAGGAATATTTGGGGTTCACTACAGCTCAGTCGACAGTATTCGTGGAATGATATTATTTACCACAAAAAATTACTTTGACTCGTCCCTCCTTTTCTTAAAAAAAATATCTGGTTTGTAGTGAGCGAATGGGGACCAGGTTTTGAATATTAAAATACTCACTTTTTCAAAAGTATATTCACAAGACATAAAGGATATGAGCGTAAACATGGATTTTAGTGAGATAAAATCACTTACTGATCTTTTCTGTGTTATGGACAATTATATAACTTCGTTACCATGACGATGTAATATAAACAAACCCTAAAACAACTGTAAAAATTCTAATTTAAACAACTTTGCAGCTCAAATAATACACAAGAATTAAGAGAAGAATTAATGCAAGTGCTTTTATAAATTTATAAGCTTCACATTTCTGTGTTTAAACCCTCCAAAAATTAGCAACATTCACTTTCGTTGTCCCCAATCACTTCCATTTTATGTGCATCACTGTAACCTCGATTTTTGCATTTTTTTAAAGAGAAGGAGGGACGAGTCGAAATGAATTTTTGTGGTAATCAACATTATGCCACAAATGCTGTCGATTGAGCTTAACTTTTATTGAACCCGGAACATTCCTTTAAGGCATTCATTCAATAAAACTTATTTTTTTTTTAAATGTAAAATCATGCAAATCATTTTTATCTTTTGACAGCCCCATTTAGTCGTAACTTCTGTTTTATATAGTGTGAGGGACAAAAATATCTCACACACTTTCTTTACCAGAATAAAAAAAGACCATTTAAGCAACTTTATCTGATAAAATACCATGTCACAACCCAAACCACTAACTACCTTGGAGCATATATTTGTCACCAGAAAAGATATGAAACATCCCAAACCTTTGTAACAGGGCCACGCTCAATCTGATTTTCATGAAACGTGAGAGTCTTTCTGTACTTCCTTTTAAGCTGTTCCAAATATCTCCCCACATAATATCCCATTCAATTTCCCCGTGCTTGGGAGCTCAGAAGTCTTCAAGCTTCACAGTAAGAACATCATATACTAGCAAGAGAATGAATATAAGACACAACTTTCTGACAGCCCAAAAGCCATTCATCACTGTGACTGTATCCACCCCCATCTCAAACCAGTATTCACACACAAACTGCCTTGTGGCAGATGTGCAATCCCACCTTCAGTCCTTTCAAGCCCTTAAGCAGCACAGACACATATGCGCACACACACACACACACACACACACACACACACACACACACACACACAAAAGCTTCTGGCTCAAGTCCAGTGACCCTCTCCAAAGGAGGGACATTGAATGGTTTAGGCAAATAGTTGTCTAGCTCTTCACACGGTTAACAGCTGAGCTCTAAGCTCTCCCAGCAGAGCCTCTCCCCACAGAGCAGCTCCAGTCAGCTCTTTCCAGCCCACTGCTCACAGACAACACACTCAGTGATTAAAGTAGTCCCACTAACCTCCTCGTCCCACTCACACAGTGTCCTCATCCCACACCTCTCGCAACACACAAATACACACAGACACATGGGCAGAGATCACTTAAAAAAAAAAAAGTTCCACCATGGTTTTTGGACATGGTACCACGGTAATACCTGAATATATGAATATGGTAATATTTCTGTACAATATACTGTACTATACAATTTGATATCTGTATATATCAAACAAGCATGGTATTTCCATGATTTATGGACATGATGCCAAGAAAATACCATGAATATCATGGTTTATGAATGTGGTAATAGCTCAGTGCTTCCAAAGTAGCATGGCATTTTGAAATGGTACCAAGGTAAATGAATATGGCAATCTTTCAGTATAATGGTATACTGTATATTAAAGTAGCATGGCATTACCATGTTTTTGGACAAGCAATCAGACACTGGACATTGTAATACGATGGTATATGAATATGGCAATCATTCAGTGCTTTCAAAGTTGCATAACATGGTATCATGGCTTTTTTTAAATGTAACCCCGCAATACCATGTAAATCCCATGGTATACGAGAATGGTCATGTTTAAGTTCTTTCAACGTATGCCAAGTAATTATGGCTTTTTGGATGTGTACCATCGAATTCCATGGCTTTTTGGAAATGTACCATTGTAATACCATGTTAATACTATGGTATTTGTTCGGTGTGCATGCCATGGTATTGTGTGTTTTTGGACATATACCATGGTAATATCATGTTTTGGGCATGTACTATGATAATACCATGTAAATATGGTGGTGCATGACTATGGTAGTAATCTTTCAGTAATATCGAATACATATCTCAAAGTAGCATGGTAATACCATGTTTTTTGGGCATGATGCCATAGTAAAAACATGGCATTTTGGACATATACCATCATAATATAATGCAAGTAATATTTCAGTGCTTTCAAAGTAACATGCCAAGGTAATAGCACGGCTTTTTGACAGGTACATACCATGCTTCATGAAAATATATTCCATAGTTCTGAAAGATTGCTAAAGTAGCATGGCAATACCATGTGTTTTTGTAAATGTACTATGGTAATACCAGGTAAATACCAAGTGTGCCACACAAGCCCTCATAAATGAAGCCAAAACGTCTCGATTGCCCCCGGTGACTGGTCCTAGTATAGGTCATAAACCCCGACTCCCCATGTTATTCAACGGGACGTGAGACCAACTAAACAATTAAATTACACTTCACATATCTTTTTTCCAAAGATAGTTTCTGTCATTTACTGTAGTTTCAATCACGTTGATGTAATTTCAAGTGTTTATTTTCAAAATAAGTTTGTTTTTAGTTAGTTATTTGATGCTATAAAAACGGTGCTGTGACATCATGATTGACAGCTGTGATTGACAGGTTCTCTGAGCGAAGTAGTCACTGAAGCACCAACTGACTTTTTTTTGGGATCTTCGGAGGACTGAGGAGATTGGAGCTTTAAATTTAATATCTAAATTTCTATAATTAATTATTTCACACCGTCAAACGTGCAGGGGCGTGTGCTTACAATTGATTCAGCGAGAGTGAGGGCGGGGCCTTGATTTCGAGGCTTTACTTCCTGCTCACAACTGCGCAGGTCTGGTCCCGAAATCGCAACTGCGCAGACTCAAGTCCCAAGATGTCAGCGCCATATCGGGACACTGGCGGCTTCAGTTCTCACCAATGGAAAAGAGCAAAGGGGCGTCGTCCATCTTTTTTTACAGTCTATGGTAAATACCATGGTATATGACAATTATACATTTTCAGTTCTGTAATATTTAAAGCAGCATGATATTACCATGGTACATTTCCAAAAAGCTATAATAATGATATAGGAATATTATAATTAGTTAGTAACATGGCATTTTTATAAAGTAACGGGGTATTACCACTTGATACTATTGTAAAAGTACTTCTATTTAAGGGATGCCCCTCTGTCCTCTAAACAAACTGTTCCATAAACATTCTATCACTGGAAACACTGCCACATGCGTGCATACAGACCCATGAAAATCCATAAGCCGAACATGCACACAAACCTGAGGGACACAATGAAAAGCATTCAAATCTGCTCCACGGGCTAAGAGTCAGCTTGCGCTGAGGGAGCGTTTCCTCTACACATCCAACCAGAGGAATGAGAAAGAAAGGAAAGACAAATGATAGACGTGACGTGTGACCCAGGGAGGAGAGAATCCAACCGTTCCCTCTCTCCTCTAATCACCTAATCTGATGACACATGGCAACTGAGAAAACATGAGCCGTAGGTTCAGGTGGAAATACTTCTCTTTCCAACCTGCAAACGCACACTATCCTCAAGAACAGAATAGGGCACTGGTTTCCTATGATCCCACCACAGCCTACGACATGCATTTCAGAAAGTATTGAATGCATGGAAATCCCAGGTTTGAAAATATTACAGGTTGTCGACATGCTTCAGCACGGCCGGCAGTAACATCCAAAACAAAGAAGAAAGAAGAATATCCATGCTACGTATCCTTGTTAGGGTGCTTCAAACCTTTATTTGAGGAACTAAAGATCACAGAAAGACTGGGGATGCCACAGAAAGAGAGATGGAAAGAAAACGAGCATGTGGGTTATCCCAAAAGAAAGATGGCAAAGGAATTAAAGATCACATAGTAGTTTCTTTGCAGAAGGAAAAGCTAATCCCACTCACATACACGTGTAAACACACAACGATACATGAGCATGCCGCATCAAGTTCTCCAGTGCACTCAAAACATATACAAACAGGCACACGCCGCTTACACAGACAGTTGTGATGCTCCCTCCTGCCAAACTCAGCCAGTTGTCACTCCTGAAAGGAAGATATGAGGGAAATCCGGAGGAATAAATCTTTGTGAGGAGCTGCACACAATAGTTCTTTCTTCTCAGGTTTCTCCCTGCTGAGGAGAGAGAAAAGGAGCTTCTCCCCAGAGATGTAACCCCCCACCCCGTCCCTTAGGTTAATCCTTGCCGTGGTAGCCTCCGTCCCACTCCGCACTCCTCACTGTGTCCAGTGTGTAACACGCTCCGAACTCCTCACAAGCTCCCAGCTCGGCGGCCCATGGACGGCGGGAGATAGAGAGAGAAAGGGAAGGAGAGATAGAAAGAGGGAGGGCAAGGAAAGAGAGAGGAGAGACGGCAGTGCGAGCAACAGCGTGAAAGCTGCCTCATGATGAAAGGCGATCCGCTGATCTCATCAAGCAGAGACACCAGCAAACAGCAAGAGAGTGAGGGGAGAACACGCCCCTAACTCCACCCCCGATGCATTCCCCTCCCATACAGTCTTCCGCTGAGCCAATCAGAGGAGTGCTACTCTAAAATACACACTCCGAGATTCTCCAGCCTGTTACTTCTAGGCAGCTCTCTGATCTGCGTTGAAAGATAACCTGACTCCAGCGTGAGTGAAGCATCTTGCTATTAACTAATCTGAACATAGCGCAGGAAGTTGGTACTAAAACAAGAGTTTTTTTTTCATGGTTTTTAAGAAATGAAAGGATGTTTTGAAGAACATTTTCAGTTTAAATTGTGTCTATATTGTGCAATTCACTTTTCTGCATCGAAAGGATAACTGACATAGTACGTGTTCTCAAAATAACATCACCAGCATGTTAGTCATTTAGCAGATGCTTTTATCCAGAGTGATTTACAGTGCAATAACAACAAGAACAATCCTCATAAAACAACCTGGTTTTAAGTGTCATACTGAAAAATAATACTCAAGCAGAAGTACTATTACTTCCCAAAAATATATAGTCTGAGTAACTGTCCTAAAAACTACTCAAGTAAGAGTAGAAGATTAAAAGTACTCATGAGTAGTGAGTATTGAGTACCGAGTTGCAAAACCTATGCCCCATTATAATGAACACTGTATGCTCACTTTTAAAATACATCACTTATCAATGATAAACACAAAGTATTATTGTTGTGCATGAAACATGTTCAAACAATGCAAAGAATGCAAAAAAAATGCTAAATAAGCAGGATCACTTGGCACGTCATGTCCTGCACAATAGTGGAGGTAGAGCAGGCATGTGAAAAGTTATTTGGAACAGGGGTCACATCACACTTAAAAAGGAATAATTCCCCCAAAAATGAAAATTCTCTCATCATTTACTCACCCTCATGCCATCCTGGATGTGTATGACTTTCTTTCTTCTGCAGAACACAAATTAAGATTTTTAGAAGAATGTCTCAGCTTTTGGTCCATACAATGAAAGTGAATCAGTGCTAAAATATTAAAGCTCCAAAAATCACATAAATCAGCATAAAAGTAGTCTAATCCATGTGCCTCCAGTGGTTTAATCCATGTCTTCAGAAGCAATATGAGAGATGTGGCGAGAAACATATCAATATTTAATTCCTTTTTTACTATTAATTCTCCTCCCTGCTCAGTCAATCTCCACTTTAACTTTCACTTTCTTGTGCTTTTGGTGATTCACATTCTTCATGCATATCGCCACCTACTGGGCAGAGAGAAGAATTTTGAGTTAAATATATTGATCTGTTTCTCACCTTGACCTGTCATATCAATTCTGAAGTCATGTACTAAACCACTGGAGTTGTATGTATTACTTTTATGCTGCTTTTATGTGCTTTTTGGAGCATCAACATTTTGGCACCCCTTAACTTACATTGAATGGACCTACAGAGCTGAAATATTCTTCTAAATATCTTAATTTGTATTCTTCTGAAGAAAGAAAGTCATAGACAGATGAGCAAATGATAAGAGAATTTTCACTTTTGTTTGAATTATTTCTTTAAGTAGCACATGGGGGCCACATTGTCCTGCTTTTGAGATATAATGTTCAACATTGATTTAGTTCTTGTATCTTTTTTAAGCTAAGAAATAACTGTGTTCACATTCTAATGCATGTTGCACAATTTTCTGAAGTTTGTGACTGGTGGAATGTTCTGCTGAAGTATTGCTCAATAAACATTGATACTTTTCTATATTTATAAAGGCTAATCATAATTTTAAATTATTTTATCATTTCTACTTTCCTGGTAATTTATTATACCAATTAACACACTCTCTACATCAGGGGTCAGTTTTATTGAACAATGAACAATATTTAAAAAAATATATTATTATTAAAAAATGTCACTGTTTTGCTCTATTACATTAATACTTTAAAGCTACTCAAGTTATTAGTAAAAGTAGTGAGTGTTATTGTTGTTTGATTAATAGCCTTATTATGACATAGCCTACTAGACAGTGCTTGATTCGGTTACATACACTTCATGTCCAACATTTTAATAAATAAGCAGTCTGAGAACGTATGAAGACGAAATCTATAGTGTCATCCACACTGCGTCATGGAAGTGAGCTGTCACTGCAGGTCTTGAATAAACACTATTGCCCTCCGTCATGCAAGCCCTTTCAAACCCAGAATGCACTTAGATCCCTCTGAGACACCCTGAATGTACTCAGTCTTTCAAGGTGACATACATTTTCTGAACATTTCCTCTATGGCCACACACACACACAACACAAAAGGTCTGCAACAGTAAAGAGAGAGAGAGGGAGTGTGTGTGAGAGAGAGGGAGGGTGAGAGAGTTACCTTGTGGTTGTGCGCTACCCTACCCCCACCCCAAACTAAAAACTCAATCAGTCTTTTCAGATGTGCTGACCCTCTCTCTGAGTCTGATGGAAGCAGGACTTGCCATGAAAACATACACACTCGTGCAGAATCAACTACACTATACATACTTTAGGGACATTCACCTTTCCTCTAAATATACAAGCCACCCCTTTTGCGAAAAATAAAATGACCTTCTGCCAGCTCTGGAAAGGCAACTGTGACTGAACATCCATAAAGGACTGCAGTGTGTGAAAATTGAAAATGTTTGCAAATTACAAAGCTGCCAAGTTTGACTATAATGCTAGACCAAGCCAAAAAAATATGATGCCTGTGCTGGATTTTAAAAGAAGTTTCAGTTTAGAACCTTTTTAAAGTTTATCTATCTGATCGTTCAGCGAAGTGTTCAATCAGGAAACACATTCTACATTGATATGAGTTAAGCAATCGTTCCCCTGCCACAGGTAAATTACATTATTTTTCATATGATTTATTTTTATATAGGTTGTAATTTCATGATTTCAGTCATCTTTTACTTCGAATCATGCTTTTATTTTGACGTCTATTTATGACAGAAGTTTCACACCTACAGATAAACAGTTTACTACATTGCCCAGTGTGATCATTAAAATGCAAATGCTGTGATATAATTACACACACACACACACACATACACCGATCAGCCACAACATTAGCACTCCCTGCCTAATATTGTGTAGGTCCCCTTCGTGTCACCAAAACAGCGCCAACCCGCATCTCAGAATAACATTCTGAGATGCTATTCTTATCACTACAATTGTACAGAAAGAGATTATCAGAGTCACCATAGACTTAGTCTGGCCATTTTCCATTGGTGTCTCTCATCAATAAGGTGTTTCCATCCACAGAACTGCAGCTCACTGAATGTTTTTTGTTTTTGGCACCATTTGGAGTAAATTCTAGAGACTGTTGTGTGTGAAAATCCCAGGAGAGCAGCAGTTACAGAAATACTTAAACCAGCCCATCTGGCACCAACAATTGCCAGATTGCCAGTTGTGGCATGTAATATAATATCGATATTAGGCCTAATCTGTGAATTAACAATGTGTATATAACATGAAATCAGACAATCTAAAGACCAACACAAAAATACCTGTACGGTCCAGAAATGACAAATGTAACTGGTGTTTCATGAGGATGATATGAAGTAGATGATTTTGAATATTCATCTTCACCCTGCAGCTAAACATCTCTGATAATAATATCCTAATAGCCATAGTGATCTTGCTTCTTTTCATATAAAACTGCATTATCATGTCAAATTAATGATTATGCCCGATCAGGCAACTGACAGTTCAAGCAACTGGCCCGAAGCTCTCTCACACAGGCCCCAGGCCATCGGCCAGTCTTTATTGTCGAGCCCTGTACCAAAAGGTTAGTTCACTCTCAGTCTCTGAAGTGGATGTAACCCGATCCTTCCAACGGGTGAATATCCGTAAAGCCGCGGGTCCAGACGGCATTCCGGGCTGTGTCATCAAAGTGTGCGCTAACCAACTGGCTGGTGAATTTACTGACATTTTCAACCTTTCTCTCTCCTTGTCTGTGGTCCCATATGCTTTAAAACATTCACCGTTGTGCCTGTACCAAAGCAGTCAAAAATCACTTGCTTAAATGACTGGTGTCCTGTTGCTCTGACCCCCCATCATCAGCAAATGCTTTGAGAGACTAATCAGAGATCACATCTGCTCTGTGCTGCCTCCCTCACTTGACTCACTGCAGTTTTCATACTGCAACAACCGCTCCACTGATAATGCCATTGCATCTACAAAACACTCTCCCACATGGTTAGAATGGGCAGCAACATCTCATCACTGACCCTCAACACTGGAGCCCCGCAGGGCTTTGTTCTCAATCCACTCCTGTATTCCCTGTACAAACATGACTGTGTGGCAACACATAGCTCCAATGCCATCATTAAGTTTGCTGATGATACGACGATGGTATGTCTGATCACTAACAATGATGAAATAGCCTACAGAGAAGAGGTGTATACTCTGACATGCTGGTGTCAGGAGCACAACCTCTCCCTCAACATCAGTAAGACCAAGGAGCTTGTAGTGGACTTCAGGAGGAAAGACAGAGAACACAGCCCCATCACCATCAATGGAGCACTGGGAGAGAGTCAGCAGCTTCAAGTTCATCGGTGTCCACATCACAGAGGAGCTCACTTGGTCCGTCCACACTGAGGCCGTTGTGAAGAAGGCTCACCAGCACCTCTTAATCCTGAGATGGCTGAGGAAGTTTGGAATGAACCACCACATCCTCACACGGTTCTACACCAGTACTGTAGAGAGCATCCTGACTGGCTGCATCACTGCCTGGTATGGCAACAGCACCGCCCACAACCGCAAAGCCCAGCAAAGTGTGGTATGAATTGCCAGACACATCATCGGAGGTGAGCTTCCCTCCCTCCAGGACATATATACCAGGCGGTGTGTGAAAAAATCTCAGAGGTTCATCAGAGACTCCAGCCACTCGAGTCATGGGCTGCTCTCACTTCTACCATCAGGCAGGCGGTATCGCAGCATCAGGACTCGCATCAGCCGACTTCATGACAGATTCTTCCCCCAAGCAATCAGACTTTTGAACTCTTGATCCCTCACAAACAATGTACATCAGCACTGCACATTATTAATCTTACACTGGACTATAAATACATTTCTGTCTTAACAACACACTGGCAACTGACTATCAACCAACTGAATGTCAATACAGCCTGAATGTCATTACAGCACAATACAACCTACTGTACATTTTATATATACTATTTTTATTGTATACTGTGTATTCTATATTGTGTACATTGTTTACCGTACATTGTATATTATTATTTGTATATTGTGTTGTGTGTAATTACGTGTATATTAGATATGTAAATTGTGTCGTGTAAATCTGTTGTTTATTGTAAATTGGTATATATCTCATCACTGTCATGACCGCTATGTTGCTCGGAACTGCACCCAAGACTTTCACCCACTGGTGCACCTGTGTATATGGTTGAGTGACAATAAAGGGATTTGAAAAACATAAATACATTTTTGCCTTTCAATGTCTAGAACCGGACCTGAGTTTTCGCCTGTTTTATCGTCGGCCAGTTGAACATTTTATCAGTGAACTGTGTGAAGAAAAAAAAAATAGATGCCTTTTTGGAGCTAAATTGGCCTTTATCAGCCCACTATTGCAAAAGGTTTTGCAAAAGATCCTCAGGCACTAGTGTTTTATTTGCTAAATTTATTTTCCCTTCAAATTGCAGTTTCCAACAAAACGCTGACCCATTACTCTATCTTTATCTTTCACATTGTCTCTCACTTCTGTGCAGCCTTGTGGCCAGCTGTGTAAATTGCCTCCTTGTTTTCTGCTTCAGGGCATTTTAACACTTTTGGGCCAGCATGTGGTGGGAGAACAGTGGAGATGGGAGGAGTGTTAATCTATATGACAATATAAGGAGACCCTCCTTCCACAGAGATAATGGCCCTGTGGAATAGAGGGGGCTTTATTTGAGTGGCCCTCATATAATAGAGGGACTTTGGGAGGGGGGGCACACCTCCTGGAAACACACATGTAACAAACAAGCCCCGTAATTGTCCATGCACCAGGGCTGGAGAACGGAGAGGTGGAGGGGTAGCAAAGAGGAGAGAAGAGGGGCGTTCAAGAGGATGCTCATCTGGCAGTCATCAAACTGCCCCTGCACAGATGGCAAACAAACAAGGGCAGATCATGAGAGAGAGATAAAGTGAGAAAGAAAGAGAGAGTTATAGATGCATGGTGACAGATGTATTAATATTCCGTTTTCGTCATTTGGATGACACATTAGACATGTTCATAAAGTCAACATTAACCAGCACAAAAATACATTAGATTACATTTATAGGATAAACAGACACCCCTCAAGCACATAGACCTATTAACAACACGTCCGTGCCACACACACATACAGATGGATGTATCCAGGAGGAAGTAACTGTAATGACCTCTCTTTGTGTACAACACAATGGCTACTTACTTCATTGTGTGGTGGCACATGGAAAACTCTGCCACCCCCCTCCAGCAGGGCACCCAGTGTAAACAGACCAGCTGGATCCACACTGATATCATTCACCACACCAAACACACACAAAAACCTCTGCACACACACAGAACTCGCTCACACACAACATCTGCCATATCTGATTCAGATAGCTGTCAGGGCCTGTACCATTACATATTAATAGGACAGTTCAGCCAAAAATGTAAATTCTGTCATTATTTACACACCCTAATGTTCTACAAACCTGTATGACTTTCTTTATTTTGTTACTCTATTTCTAGGGCAGTCAATTGAATGTGTTTTTTTAGTGCAAAAAACTATATTAAATTAACACAATTAATCAAGTCTCTTGAACGCAATAAGGAATATTCTTACTAAAGGAGCAATTCATGCTTGAAATATCATCTGTTTTCAGCAGGGGCAGTAAGCGGAACTCCAGCTATGTAGATTACGCGCAGCTGTACAGAAAACAAACCACATTCAGGTTTGCTTGACAATGGGTACTTCTCATGGGGTAGTTTGGTTAGCTTAGTTAGGCTGTTTCCTTCCAAGATCAGTCCTTCTGAGGTTGTAGGCTAGGCTGCTCCTGAGCATTCAGCACTAGAATGACTCAGTCTAGTATGTGCACATGGCTACTAGGGATGTGCACAGATAGTTGACATTCGGATAACCATTCGATGTGCCACTATTCGAATATCAAAATCACTATTTGGTTATTCTACATGTGTAATAGAGGTTCGAATAGTTCGAATAGTTTCGACAAACCGTTTTCCGTCCGGGTTCGGGTTAGTTTTACAAGTAGGCGAGTTAGTGGCTGTTCAAATATGCTTTAGTGTGCATCTGCGCTATTTTTCTATTATAGATCACTGACTGACATGCGCTGGACGGACGTCTTTGACTGTTGTGCTGCCTGAATCTCACTTTTTTCTTTTAGCACTTCGTGCAGAATTTTTATACAGAGTAAAATTAAAATACTTTTTAATAAACACATCTCAAAACACCTGCATTGCGTTTCATTTGTTGTGCTACTGCGTTTTGAAGAAAAGTTGCCAACTTTATGTGACTGTTACACCATTAAACATGATTCCAGTTTGTTTTTCACCGAGCAACGTTTCAGCGCTTGATAAAAGGTAAGACCTTTTGCTCTGGTGTACATATAGGCCCCTTCTGTCTCGAAAGACAATGGCTGCGTCTTCTATATCTTTTTCAGTCAATTTTGTTGTTGGCAACATATGGAGTGGCTCAGTAGTCCTATCCTTGCATGGCAGTCTCTGCCGCAATTTAGGCAGACAAAGCTGGATGGCAGGTTGGAGTCATGGCTTGGTTTCCCCTCCTTCCTGTGACTTCTTTTGTCCTTCAACTGCTGGAGTCTCTTCACTTCTCCCCTTTGGATTCCATCACTTACTGTAGTTCTCCATGTGCTACGATTTTCTGCAAGAGGCTCCCAGGTATCTGGGGATATACCAGCGGTTTTCAAATCACACTTGAGAACATCCTTGTAACGCAGTGCTGGTCGGCCTACAGGACGGTGCCCTGTAGCTAGTTCACCATACAGTATATCCTTGGGAATACGGCCGTCCTTCATACGGCAAGACATGACCTATCCAGCGCAGCCTACGTTGAGTTAGCAAAAGGTGCATGCTGTGGGAATTTGTCTGTTCCAGGACAGATGTGTTGGTGATCTTATCTTCCCAGTTTATACCAAGGATTCGACGCAGGCAGCGGAGATGGAAACTGTTCAAGCGGTTTTCCTGTCTGGCATATGTCGTCCAGGTTTCGCTGCTATACAGCAAGGTGTTGAGAACGCATGCTTAGTATACTCTGAGTTTGGTATTCAATGAGATGTTCTTGTTATCCCACACTTTCTTGCTCAGTTTGGACAATATTGCAGCAGCTCTTGCAATACGTGTGTCTATTTCTTTATCAAACGACAAGTGACTGGTGATGGTGGAGCCCAGACACTTGAAGTGGTCAGTGTTTTCCAGCACTTCGTCATCAATGCTGATTGATGGTGGTGAAGGGACATTTTGGCTCAAGACATTGGTCTTTTTAATGCTGATCGTGAGCCCGAACTCTTTACAGGCATGGGAAAACTGACTGAGCAGCTGCTGTAGTTCTTCTTCAGTGTGCGCCACCAGGGCCGAATCGTCTGCAAACAGCATCTCTCTAATGAGTACTGAGCAGACTTTAGTCTTGGCTTTCAGGCGGGTTAGATTGAACAACCTTCCGTCACTCCTGGTGTATAGATGAACACCTTCTGTAGAGTGTCTAAAGGCAAAAGTTAGCAGCATAGAGAAGAAGATTCCAAACAAGGTTGGGGCAAGGACACATCCCTGTTTGACGCCACTCTTGATTTCAAAGGGTTAAGAAGTTTCGCCATCCCAGCTTACTATCCCCTTCATGTCATCATGAAAGGAGGCTATGATGTTGAGCAGCTGCGGGGGGGCAACCAATCTTCTGCATCAGCTGGAACAGACCCTTCCTGCTCACTAGGTCAAACGCCTTAGTGAGGTCGACAAAGGCGATGAAGAGTGGCATCTGCTGCTCTCTACATTTTTCTTGAAGCTGACGCACAGAGAATATCATGTCCACTGTACCTCTTTTAGCCCTGAATCCGCATTGTGACTCTGGATAGATGCGGTCAGCAAGGACTTGCAGTCGTTTTAAGATCACTCTAGCAAACACCTTGCCCACTGCGCTCAACAGTGAGATGCCCCGGTAGTTGTTACAGTCTCTGCGGTCGCCCTTGTTCTTATAGAGTGTAATGATCTTAGTATTTCGCATGTCTTGAGGCACCATCCCTTCTCTCCAACAGAGGCACAAGAGATCATGAAGCGGTTCCAGCAAAGCTGGTTTACCGCACTTGATGATTTCCGGTGGTATGCCGTCCTCACCTGGTGCCTTACCACTGGCTAATTCGTTGATGGCTTTGCTGAGATCTTCCAAAGTTGGCTCAGTATCCAGGTCATCCAGCACAGGCAGATTTTCAATACTGTCGAGGGCTTCTTGGGTAATGATGTTTTCTTTGGAAAAAAGTTCCAGGTAGTTCTCAGCCCAACAACATATTTGCTTGTCCCTGTCAGTGATGAAATCTCCTGTCTTGGACTTCAGGGGCGCAGTTTTCCTTGTTGGTATGCCAGATGCCTACTTAATCCCCTTATACATTTTCCTAATGTTACCAGTGTCTGAGGCTTTCTGGATATTGTCTGAGAGTTGGAGCCAGTAATCGTTTGCGCAGCGTCTTGCTGTTCGTTTTGTTTTATTGCGAGCAGTTCTCAGTGCTTGCATGTTTTGCTGGCTGGGGTTTCGCTTGTAGTTTGGCTTCAATGACTGGTTCCAATTCCATAATATTGGCCTCAAACCAGTCCGTGCTCTTGTGTTCTTTCTTACCATATGTCAAGAGTGCAGAGTCAAAGATGGTATTCCTGAGGAAATTCCATTGATCTTCTGCATTCAGCTCTTCTCTTTTGGCCAGGGTCTCTTCAAGTCGCTTGATGAACTCCTGGTTTTTGTCAGCATATGCAGTTTTGCAGGTATCGATCTTTGGTTGACCTTTCTTTTTCCTATGGTGAAGTTTCTTGGGCTTCAGTTTGATCTTGGAGGCTACCAGAGAGTGGTCAGTATCACAGTCAGCACTGTGGTATGCTCTGGTGTTGCAGACACTGTTAAGGGAATCCTTCCTAGTGATAATCAGGTCTAGCTGATGCCAGTGTTTTGACCTGGGATGTCTCCAAGATGTTTTGTGACACACCTTGTTTTGGAAAAAGGTGTTAGTCACACAGAGGTTGTGATAGCAGCAGAGTTCTAAAAGTCTCTGACCATTTTCGTTCATGTTTCCTATGCCTTAGTGACCTAGGATGCCTGGCCAAGACTCTCTGTCTGCACCAACCCGAGCATTGAAGTCCCCCAGAAGATAGACTTGCTCTGATGATGATATGCCCTTGATGATGTGGTCTAAAAATTCATAAAACTGGTCTTTAATCTCAGTTGAGGCTAGCTGTGTTGGTGCATAAATACATATAAGATTTTTTGTACTGTTGAGAGACGTAGGGTAAGGGTTCTTGCTGTACTACCTATTGGTGGCTCAATCATACTTCGTAGAGTGTTCTTGACGGCAAACCCCACCCCATATTCTCTAGTTTCCTCTGCGTTTTTCCCTTGCCAGAAGAAGGTATAGTTTTCCTCCTTCAATGACCCACTGTTTGGCAGACGTGTCTCCTGCAGAGCTGCTATATCGATGTTTAGCCTTAGCAGTTCACGATCAATTACTGCTGTCTTGCGAGTGTCATCAATGGCTTGAAGGTCTTCGGTCAATCCAGTACGCATAGTGCGTACATTCCAACTTGCAATACGAAGAGCTGGAATCTTCGGTTTATCCTTTTTATTTTTGCTTGGTGCAAGTTTAACGGTCAGCTTGTTGAGCAATGCTCTTATCTCCAGGCACCCACTGGAGCAGGCAGACCGTGGCGTGCCAACACCTAACTGGCCGGGGGCTTCCCGGCTTAAGGCGGGCGGTAGTTGACAAGTGGGATACTAAGATCCCTCCCACCGTCGAAGACAACCCGTGGCGTCACACTCTACGCCAATTGAGCAGGGACTTATAACCCGTAACTGCTGTCTTCCGTGTTGTGCACTCGCCAGATGGCGAGACTGGAGTGACCTCTCCAGGGCGCAGACCTGGGCAAGTATATATGGAGGCCTAGGGCTGCCCAGACGACAGGACCCCCCTCTCGGCTTCACTGGCAGAGTCCAAGGGAATGCTATGCATTACTTTTGGGGCCAGCTTTGCTGCAGGAGTTGCCGGGAGAAAGCCATTTTTTTGACATCCAACCGCCTACGGGGCTCCACTCTGGATTTTGTCTCTGGATTTCCTTCCATAGCCTTTTCCATGATTGGATATAGCCGCAAGGCAGCGGAGGTTTTAATATCAGGGTTTTCCTTCTCCTAGACGAACTGCCTTTCTAGGCTTACGAGCTCCGTCTGCCCTAAGCAACTGGTTTTAAGGCGCCAGTGATCCACCTACGACCCTTTCCTGTTAGTTGAAACAGTTCCGCCAGGCTTAGAAACTAAGCCACACATGAAGGCCAGGAGCTGGACTTTGGTTGTCAGAGGCTGTTAGAGACGCACGCCATAGGAAGCACTTTATAGGTAGTGGGAGCTTAACCCCATTACCACCTCCTGGCTATAACAACCTTTTGGAACTGGTGTACATATTTAGTACAATAATTAAGCAAGTTCAATGCAAATTGATTTAAAAATCAAAGCACCCCAAAGAGGCTATTTAACCGCAGCAGTTCCATACACATGATTGTACTTGCGTTTGCTTCCTCATGGAAATGTGGAGCTGCCCATGCAGATTGCATATAGTAGCAGTGACCATTTTATTATTTATCTTTTTACTTTAATGCAAGATTTTATCATTTGAAGATGTATGTATTGTGCTATTTAGACTCATAGTTCACTGTGCACTTTATTTGCTGCTGTTTATAGTCCCATTAAAATGAACATCCTTTATTCCTGCATCCTGCCTCATTACAAAAAAATGATCAACCATTCATAAAACCTTGCGTTTAACCGAATGTTAAAAACTTTGCACATCCCTAATGGCTACGTCATAAAGGTTTCTGCCTCCATGGTCACGTCGTGAAAACTTTGAAGAGAGAACAGGCGGCATCGAAAATGACAGATGTAGAAATTGTGTTGATTCTCTAAAAGTTCTGTGTATATTGGAGAAAGAAACCAGGACTGTGCACAGTTTTTCCGCTTTTTTTATTAAAATGGGACATGTGTGAGAGATTGTGGGTGATTGAAGGCCACAAAGGATGCACTTGATGCATCCTCCAAAATATGTCGGACGAAGGAAGCAAAACAAGGTTGCATTCCGAGGATCCTCACAATTGAGATGGCCTTCGACTGTGCTTTATGACGTGGCAGTCAAAATATCCAGCCTAACTAGGCTGCAGCCTTCTGACTTGAGAAGCACCAACTAGCAACTGCACAAGATGAAAACGCATTCTTGCGTTCAAACTGGAGCTAATTTCTGAATGCAGGGATCTCGTGATGTGGTTTTATACATTTGAAACTACTTTTAACTTGACACAACGACCTAAAAACATAGTGTTTATGACGTGATGCAACTAAGTGAGATGCTAAGCCAGGGCCGCCGCTGGCCAAATTGATGCCCTATGCAGAGTTCTAGGTGGAAGGTGGACGGGGGGGGGAGAGATGAGCGTGAAGCGATCATCTGTGTTCCGCAACTGCTTTCGTGTCCATGTATAATGTATAACGTGCGAGTAAAGGCAGCTGGTGGACTTTCTGGTGCCCTCCTAGGGTAAGATGTTGCCCCCCTAGGGAGTTGATGCCCTACGCAGAGGGAGCGGCGGTACTGTGCTAAGTTATAAGAAAATAACTTGAGAAGTGTGTCAGCATCATTTTATTTTCACACAAAAAAGGTAGGTTTTTACTAAAATCAGTTGACTTTAGCACTAGTTGCATTTTATGCCAATGGTGAGAGTCCTTATTTGTGTTATTTTTAAAAACTATAATGCCCTTGACTGCAGCATTAATATATCTTAGATTCAGGTTCAAAACAATCTTTCCACTTTTTATCTTCATTTTTTAAGGCCCTACATGAATCCATAGGGGCTTACGGTGGCATATCATATTTTGGCTTTGATTATGATTTATGTATTTATTTGAACCAAAAAGAGAAGTTAGGCAGAATGTAAGATTAAACAGTTATGAAATAGATGCTACAATGACAGTAAATTCTTGCCCTATTTCAAACTTTGTTCTGTTGTTCAAAACCATGATTTTGTGAAATACTTGCATCATCAATAAAGGGGCAGTCACTTTGCGCTCCTTTCTCTCCCTTTCAAATGCATCCGAACGTGGGGGACCGGAAAAGCAAACTCATGTGAAGACATTTTGTACTAAGCAGCGTACCAAAGTTCAAGCTTGGTGAACTATGAAATGTGAATTAGTATGACGAGAGGACGTGTGACCAATAGAACATCGAAAAGTCACACCTTGACCTCTTAGATCAATATAAAGAATGCATATTCTAAAGCTGCATGTTTTATTTGTTCCAGGAAAGAGAGAATACAATATATCTTAACATTTTTTAAATAATCTCATTTGTTATTTGTGATGTATTATTTACTTACACCAGAATCTCTCCCACGTGACATCATATTTGTTGCTTCGTCCAAAAAAATATTTGGTGCTCAAAGCCTAGTGTAACAACCCTTAAGGGTACTACCAGCAGTTGTTTTTTTTTTTGTACTCCTTGCCAGAACTGAAAAATTGTAAGAATGAAGATAACAGTGCTTGTTATCTGACTTTTTAGTTAAGATTTTGTTTTCTTGTATTTTATTTCTGTTTAGTTTTAGTTTCACTTTAATGTGACATTTAATCAATATTTAGTGAATCCCTTAAGATTAAATTGCTGTCTAAAAAGTGACAAATGGATGCTCTCCACCTGTGCCTTTCTGTTTTCGTCAGCGATATTCCTAGAGAACACTGTGTATTCTCTGTTGACAACAGCAATCGCTTGCCACTCATTTTTAAATGATTAATGTCCGATGCCCCTACAAAATATACATAATCAATACTAGTTTACTTACAAACCAAATTGTTTTCACATTAAGTGTACTTTAGTTCAAAAATAGAGAACCATTCCTCCTTCTATGCACACTTAAGTATTGTTCCTTTACGATCAGCCAAACAAAGGAAACTATAGTTATAGGGATAGTTTACCAAGAAAAGAAAATGTTGTAATTATTACTTTTACTATATACTTATTTACCCTTTATGTTGTTCCAAACCCATATGGTGGAACACAAAAGGAGATGTTAAGCAGAATCCCAGATAGCAAAAAATATCCGCACGGCTTCTTTATGCCGCCGTCCCTAAGCTGTCGGCTATAGGTGCGTCCCACTGGCGGGGATGAAACGTTTGCCGCCGAATTTGTCACTCCCATTTCTTGCGAGATGCCGCCCGCGAAAAGCTGGGCGGCTGGCGGTAAGCCGCTTTGAAATACAAGGATTTCTACTCTCAAAATTGTCCAGCCATGTTGGCTATTATTATTTTTTGCTCCAAAGCCATTAGGGTTTATAACAGAGTCTTGACTCTTGATTCCATGATAAGGTAAGGTTTAGGAAATGACATTTAAATTAATTTGAAACTCTGAAGCGAGTAGCCTAATATATGTAAATATATTGAATTATTTTATGCACTTGAAAATTGTTTATATTTCTTTGATTGCTGCGCATTTGAGACATGCACTAATAAACCAAAAAGAATTCCTTTTGTAAAACTTACTTGGCAATAAATATCTTTATGATTCTGATTAGGTTTTAAAATAGATATTTAATTCATGGTATGAACAATTTAGCAGAATAAATTGATGAAGTTGCATTCGTGAACTTTTCACGAATGCCTGACTATCAGTGAATAGTGAAAGACATCTGCAACATGGCCAAAATCTCGGGTATACTTAAATTTTTTTTATTAATTTGCAACCATGGTGATATCTATCATAAACATGAAAATCCCTGTTTTGACGTGAAGGATAAACTCAATGAAAAAGCGAAATTATCCTCTGGTTTCACAGTTGCTGCAGAAATTTCGTTTATGTCTACATTTTTCCAACCTCGATTTTTTTTGTTATTTTACCTTTTACAGGTTTTGCAATTATGACCTGTACAAATGTTTAAGAAAGTGTTAAAGTCCCTGTAAAGGCAATAAAAAAAAAATCTAAACGCATTATAAATGTTAAAAATGTATTGCTAAAACACATTACAAAGACTGAACTGTGATGTTCCGCTGTCGCCATATCTGTTTCCGGTTTACTTGCGAGTCGCCCAAAATGTCTGTTTTTACTCGATGTCTCCAGAATCTTCCGAAAATATGCGTCAGCAATGCTCATCGCATTGTTGATGCCTGGTCCCCTGCTCCGACAAGTAAGAGAGACAAGGGCTTTAAACTCTACATATCGAGTTATCTGCACAACTACAAGGGTAAGTATTTTAATCTAATGTGGTGTGCCGGCAGATAGCGGCTAAGCTAGATCGCCACGTGTTCATTTTTTATGTAAGGTTAGTATAGAAGCTTGTTTTTTCTTAGTTTTAAAGCAGACTGTTTGTTAATTTTTGTGATAATTGTAATATAAATTATATTAACTTGCTCTCCTCTCAGTTTCTAATAAAGATCAGGGCACAGGTAAAGTCACTGTCAGGGCATTGTGCTACAGGTCCACGAGGAAAGCAGATATAAACCTCACAGTTTGAGTGTATGGTGAAGCTAGAATTGATAAGACCGCAGTTACAGGCTTGTTACTTTAATAGCCCGATGTTCCTGGGGACTCGGCTAAGGTTATTCATGTTTAATGTAACTCAAATCAAATGAAAACAGTTATTGTAGGCAGGTAAGTTTCCCTAGCTGGTCCCCTGTGTGTAAAATGCGTTCTTATTCAAGTTTTCAACTCAGTCATTCGTTTAAGATGCAAGCTTGTGTTATAAGTATTAGGCTATCATGATTATACAGTGAGCAAGCTATATAAATAAGTATTTAATATAATAAAAGTGTAGGGCAACAACTGAGGGTGTAAGGTAAAGGCTGAATATTGTAGATTTATTACAATATGTTGCATGTTTGAATTAAAATACCTGTGGATATGCAGGAGCACACACTCTACAAAGGCCTGACTGGAGATTTGCCTGATCTATCCATCCTTCAGGTGAGTAGGGATATAACAATAGCAAATTTCACTGTACAGTATGATATATCAACCAAAATCTGTATACCAATATTTCATTATTTTCTTTTTCCTCCCCTTTTACAAACAAATATTCTGCTTCAAAGAAAAAAAATGAAATTGAATTGATGTTCTCATAAGGGTTCTTCATCATGAACTTGTATGCCATGCATAACATACTGTGGATAGAAATTACAGGGAAAGTTACTGGTATGATAATTGTGGTTATATTATATTACTATTATATTTAGTGTATTGCTAATCAATATATTGTTACTTCCCAGGTGACAGCAGCTCACTTCAAGAGCAGGTGAAGCAAGTTGGGACAATGTTGAAGACATTTGCTCGCACTGGGCAATCAGGTACAACTTGCAAACAACACCTGAGGTTGTTGGTTTAATTCCCACTGGGGCCACCTGTACATGTAGTAGACCTAGATATAAATGTCATAGTTTAGTAGTTGAAGGACCAGGACTGACTACTTTATTCTTTTATTCTGGGAACCCCTGTAGGTGCAGATCAAACCCTAATGCTGCGACGTCTTGGAGTTTGGCGATGTTGTGCGTAGCATGGACAACAAAATGCTATGCTGCAACATTTCAGTGCCAATGTGTCTGTTGGAGAGTTATCCCTGCCAGGGGATCTGTTACTCCCCCTAGACACCCAGGAAGATTTGGCGTTGCTTGACAACAGTTTGAGGCAGGATAAAGAGCTCCAGCAACGATTTGTAAGTGTGCCGATTTCGTTTATAACGCCATAGGGTAATTTAAAAGGTAAAATTAAGATCGTACACTGCATAATCTACAGTCTGAATCCACAGCCTGTCACATTTTAAATTTATGAGAAGCTTCAGAGAAATGTAATTTGTAACATGTTTTTTTTGTATTTTCAGCTTCGGTTTTTGGCAATCAAATGTGGGAGGGACCTAAAGACAACTGAGTATCTTCTCTAATCACCTTTCCATCAATACAACCTGGACTGGTGTAGGGGATAAAGCATGTTTTAGAGACATGTTCCTGAAGACCATTGTTCAAAGTAAGTTGGATATTTGTTTTATATTTAAGTAGATGTGTATGACCTTATGCCATTCAAATGGAATGACAGATCTTTATTTTCTACAGGAGCCATCCGGAAGAACCCAGGATGCCACTGATGAGGCGATCCAGGTTAACGTTACGCGTTACCTGAAAGGAGCATCTGAACGTGAAGGTGGAAAAAGGCGCCGCACAGCTGAGAGGGACCCACGGCCGACTCCTTAAACCTAGGCTGACTACTGACACCCCAGCATCACTGACAACTGGAACCCTTTCTTTATCCTGCAGTCAGTAACATCAAGACCCCTAAAAAAGCCTGCTAAAAGTTTCAGACTACACTCACCCAATCCACACTGTTCACTGTGGAAATTGCTTTTTTTTTTTTTCTCTCGTGACCCTGCTTTGAGGGCAGCTCCTTGGATGAATATGGGATGGTTTGTCCAGGCGCACGAGGAATCACTGAAGATATGCCAATTTGCACTGCCTCATTCTGGAGGTCGGGGAAAACCGGTGATTCTTAGCCCACTACGCCACGCAGTCCCCAACCTCTCCAGACATTCTGATTGGCTGTGTTCTCTACAGCCAGATTTTCTGCTGTTAATTGTATTTGTTCCCACTTGTTGTCATGTGTAAGTTGAATGTCAAAATGTATATTACACCTGTTATCCTGCACATTCCTTGATACCAAAGATCTCAATTATTTCATATACAATTTGCTACTTGTTACAGTGCTTAACTATTCTATTTTTAAATATAGCTTGTAAATCCTAGATTATACATCTAATACTTGATATTTGCACATTATCTGGTATCAAATATTCTACTTACCGTGACTTTAGTATTGGCTTATTTCATTCCGTCAGTGCTTAACGATTCTATTATAGTTTGTAAATCCCATTTCATACCTCTGATACTTGATATTGCACATTAACTAGTACCAAAAATTCTACTTTCATTCCGTCACAGTGCATAACTGTTATTCTATTGTTAAATATAGCTTGTAAATCCTTGTGCCACAGGTCAGCATTGCAGTTATAATGGTATATTCTACTCCAGAGCTTTACTCTAAATTATTACCACTTAACCTATTGTTAGAAATTACTTGTAAATATGATGTTATACCTCAATTTATTTGGTATCCTGCACTTTCTTTGGTACCAAATATCCTCATTGCTTATGTTTACTGGTAATTATTTTCATCCCAGAGCTGACCTCTTTATATTATTAGCAATTATTGTAATTGTTACAATAGTGTTTTTTTTTAAAAACTAAATTTTTTTTTTACCAAAATTGAATTGGAAACCTGCATGTTCTTTAGTGTGTGTGTGTGTGTGTGTGTGGTGTGTGTGTGTGTGTGTGTGTGTGTGTGTATATATATATATAATGTTTGTATTTTTCTGTTATTTATATTTCAGTGATCTGACATCTTGTTTCAATGACAGTTACTGTACTTTGAAATGTGGAATTAAAACGCCAAATGGAAATTTGTCTGGTTTGATCAATCATTATTCTTGATAAACTGCATGCTATAAATATATATATATATATATATATATATATATATATATATATATATATATATATATATATATATATATATATATATAAAGTATAAATGTATATATACATATACAATTGTATATATATATATATACAATAAGCGGCGGCAGATCGCTCGAAAAAAGCGTTTGCCTCCGACGCTCCGCGGAAGGTCCGCCTTCGATATAACTGCGGCGGAACGGCGGATGGCCAGCGGGCCGGCCGCGGAACGAAGGCGGTAGGAAGGCGGCTGCCATTCTGCCGCTTCTACTGCCGCCGGAGCACCGCCAGCGGCCCGCCGACCTATTGCTATCTGGGATGTCAGCTTCAGTCACCATTCACTTTCATTGTATGGAGAAAAAAAAAGTTGAAGTGAGGCTGGGGTTGTCAGTCCTTAACATTCTGCTAACTATATCCTTTTAAGTCTTACAGGATTAGAAATAAATATTGGCACCCTTTGTAAATATGAGAAAAGAAGGCTGAGAAAAAAAAAAAATCTGTATTGTTTATCTATTTGATCTTTCATTCAAAAATATCACAAAAATCGAACCTTGAATTGAAGACAAACAATTGAAACAGTGGAAATCTCATTATTAAATAAATGTCTTTCTCCAAAATGCATTGGCCATAATTGCACCCTTTTATTCAATACTTTTTGCAACCTCCCTTTGCCAAGATAACAGCTCTAAGTCTTCTCTTATAATGCCTAATGAGGTTGGAGAACACCTGGCACAGGATCTGAGACCATTCCTCCATACAGAATCTCCACAGAGCCTTCAAATTCACAGGTCCATGATGGTGGACTCTCCTCTTCAGTTCACCCCACACATTTTCTATGGGGTTCAGGCCAGGCGACTGGGATGGCCATGGCAGAACCTTGATTTTGTGGTCAGTGAACCATTTTTGTGTTGATTTTTATGTGTGTTTTGGATCATTGTCCTGCTGGAAGATCCAACCTGGGCCCATTGTAAGCTCTCTGGCAGAGGCAGCCAGGTTTTTTATTTTGTATCTCTTGGTATTTGATGGAGTCCGTGATGCCATGTATCCGAATAAGTTGTCCAGGACCTCTGGCAGAAAAACAGCCCCAAAACATTAAAGTCCAACACCACATTTAACCATGGGCATTGGGTACATCTTCATCTCTGTGTACGCCAAACCCATCTCTGGTGTTTGCAGCCAAAAAGCTATATTTTTGTTTCATCTGAAAATAGAACCCGGTCGCATTTGAAGTGCCAGTAGTGTCTGACAAACTGAAGATGGTTGAGTTTGTTGTTGGATGAGAGCAGAGGCTTTTTTTCTTGAAACCCTCACAAACAACTTGTGGTGATGTACGTGATGTCTGATATATATCTTTTGAGACTTTCCTCATATTTATACTCCTGTGAAACAGGAAGTCATGGCTGAACAATATCATGTTCCTAGTCACCCAGGTGCACTAAACTTTAGTTATTAGTTATTATTCTAGAGAAATGTATTTTATTTTATAATGAGATATTTCCCCTCTTTCAACTGTTTTACTTCAAATAAAGTTTTTTTTGGTATGAAAGATCAAAAGGATACACATTGCAGATTTTCTTTTCACAGCCTTCATTGCTCATATTTACCAAGGGTGCCAATATATTTGGCCACACAGGGAATAATAAATTATGACACCATTTTCATTTTTGGGTGAACAAATCTTTTTACCGGACGCAGATTGCACAAGAAAGTTTAAATGTTAAAGTGCCCATCTAAAGCTTTTATATTGCGCTGGGCACTTGGCCATTTGTGGCAGTTGCAGGTACATTTTCAGGTTTCCTGTAAAATCCCACTGACAGACTGATTCGCACATCTGTCCACAAATGGAGGAGTGTAAGAAGGAGAAAAAGCAGACAAATTGTGGCAGCGGGGGCGTGGTCAACCGCTCGTCCGGGGAGAGAAAGCGGTAACGGCGCTTGCACCTGAGCTAAATTATGTCTAACACCTGTCTCTAATTTCAGTGAGCAAGTAGAGAGCTGCATATAAATAGCCATAGAACCTCCAGACAGGGAGAGAGCCAGAGACTGAGAGAGCCCTGTTGTGAAATCGAGTTCTGAAGTTGTAAAGAGCTGAATCAAGTTGTAAAATGTTAAAATTGCTGAGTGACTACTTTTGTTTCGAGCAACCTGATTCCCGTGTCCTCACTACATAATCCTCCACACAAATCTAACAGGATACAGAAACACACCACTCAGAGTGTGAGGACAGACAAACCATTACACAAAAACAAGCATCTAAAAAAAAAAACCACAGCCCAGACAACAAACACAGGACATACCAAATAAAGACCTCTCAGAATAAAATCACTGAAAGCAACACTATGGATTCACTCAAACCACAGGCACCACTCAAACACATGACATCACCATTCAGTGCAGGGAATAGAGCTAACAGAAACTAGGCTTGTACAAATATTGGCCTAAGAGATTTGGCAATGAGCAGCTATGTTCCGTTTGATCTCCCTCTCTCAGCTTCGATCTGAGCATGATAATTCTGCAGCTTCAATATGATGTCTGATTGTGGAGGACAGTGTCAGGTTGTAAATTGTGGAAGGGCATACAATCAATGCCCTTAAGTGGTGCAGAAGAGCTGCAGAGCTTAGATGGAAGGATGGGGGATAAATAGATGATAGACCTGGCAGAGACAGTCTTCCCTCCTGCCAGAAATCTCCTTCCTGGTACCTTTTCTGTCTAGATTTCAGTCTCACTTTAATCTTCCATTTCACATACCTGTGCATTCCTATAGGAGGGTGTTTAATTTCAAATCTCCCATCTTTGCAGGTGCTGCCTACAAGTCATGTTATAATGGCTGTATTTATGAGAAAACAGGATAACACAAGAAATCAACAAATAGCTTCTGAAAGTTCATGTTCCCTGAAATCAACCCCATACTGCCCAATTACTGACAAGCTACATATCCCATCATAATTTCAACCAATGTCACCTTTACATCTAGTACCTCTGAGACATGGATTCTTGAACCAGGAAATAATGGTGAGTGCAAGTCAAGGTTTCATTTTCTCTCTAAAATGTAATTTTTACTCAAATGATGGTTAGGTTGAGGGTTGGGGTTAGTTAATAAAATATGCATTCCTGTTGACTGTATTACATAATTTAAAACTAAAAAATATCTCACTTTCGGTGCCACTTTGTGGACATTTCAAACTGAATCTCAAACATGTTGAAATGTTCTAAAACACTTCCAGCTTCAGTAATTGGTTGGTAGTAATTACAATTTCGGTAAGCACAGACAGATTTCAGCAGCAGAATTTTGTACTTACTGTCATCGATTTCACAGTGTAATCATTCTGTACTAGATGGGTCCACTTGAACACCACCATAATGTAATTTTAACCAGTCATTGAGACCAGATTTTCAGATTTGTGGGCACTTCAATTTAAGAATAATAAATTATCTTATGATATACCAGGAGTGATTTTCTTTCTTCAGCAGAACATATTTGAAGAAAAATAGAAAAACATCTCAGCTAAGTAGGTCTTCCAGGTGTCGAAAGTGTCAATTCTCGTGTGAACATTTCAACATGATTACATCACACATGCATACTGCTGCTGAATGGAAGCGATGCTTTATACTATAGTTAAAAAATACTTGTATATTGATATTTTTCACACCAAAAGTAATCGTATCGCTTCAAAAGACATTAATTTAACCACTAAGTCATATGGGCGACGTTTATGCTGACTGTCAGTGATTTCTGGAGCTTCAAAGATCTGATCACCATCCACTTGCATTTTATGGACCTACTAAGCTAGAGATCAGATTTTTTCCTTCAAATGTGTTCTGCTGAAGAAAGAAAGCCATACACACATAGAATGACATGAGGGTGAGTAAATGAGGCAAATACAATTTTTGGGTGAACTTACATTTTAAGCTTTCATTGTGAATGTTGACTCTAGAATTTAGGACCACTACATAATTAGAATTTTTCGCTGCATTAGAGAACACTGCATATTTAGTTATTTTGATCCATTGGGGATGTGCGTCACAAGTATATAGAGGGAAAATACTAGGGTGTGAAACACTACGCTACAACCAGGGATGGGTTTACTATTTCTGAGGCCCCAAGCAACCAACCAAGCCAGGGCCCCATTTTGAAAATGTTTGCTTAAAAACTTAAATGTATTTAAAATCATAATTTTAAACTCATCCCATCAACCACTGTAGCCAAGTACATTCAAAATGTTTAATGAAATAAAAATATTTTAAAAGATAATTAATGCATGTTTTAATGCATTAATCCAGTTTTTCCACAATACAGTGATAACATTTTTTTTTTACCTACATATATTTTTACAAAACATTTGTTTTGTTTGTGTGTGTGTGTGTGTGTATGTGTATGTGTATGTGTATGTGTATGTGTATGTGAATGTGTGTGTGTGTGTGTGTGTGTGTGTGTGTGTATGTGTATGTGTATGTGAGCGTGTATTTATCACTTTGTGGGGACCAAATGTCCCCATAAGGATAGTAAAACCCGAAATTTTTGACCTTGTGGGGACATTTTGTCGGTCCCCATGAGGAAAACAGCTTATAAATCATACTAAATTATGTTTTTTGAAAATGTAAAAATGCAGAAAGTTTTCTGTGAGGGTTAGGTTTAGGGGTTGTGTTAGGTTTAGGGGATAGAATATAAAGTTTGTACAACATAAAACATTATGTCTATGGAAAGTCCCCATAAAACATGTGTGTGTGTGTGTGTGTGTGTGTGTGTGTGTGTGTGTGTGTGTGTGTGTGTGTGTGTGTGTGTGTAAAACCTACTACTTCACCCAGTAACATTTTGGAATTCAGGTGTGTTCATGACTTTTTGTAAGGTCAGGGGAGGTGAAAGGGGTCAGGGTTTAATCAGCTTAATGGCCCCTCATTCATCATGGGGCCCCATGACCCCAACCCCTGACCACATGGTCCGGATGACAGCTGTTGATCTGTGTGTGACCCCAAAAACACCTACAATAAGATGATCTGCCCTGTCCTATCACCAACTCCATCAGCACTAATACCTCAACAGCACACAGTACTTGTGAGTTCAAATGGCATTGTGAAGATAATACTTATAAGGCCCCATGGGCATTCATGGGGAATGAGATAACATTTGGGTACAGTAACATTATGGTGACCATTTGCACTCTTTGTCCCCTTCGAGACCATGCATTAACGTTATTGAACTTAGGCAAGGCAAGGAAAGCATGAACCTAAAGTAAAAATAAAATGCAATTAAAGTAATAATGCACCCAAAAAGGGAAAAAATATGTACATTTTACTGCAGTTATTTTTTTCTGTGGAACACAAATGGAGAAATGTACTTGAATCTAGAGCTATTCCAGTATAATCTGGTATAGAAGTAATCTTTTACTGATGTGCACGTTATGAATGTCCAACTTTAAATTAAATGAGAAATGTTGAAATCTCACAAGCCAGAAGTACAACATTAGACTACACAACACAGTCTAACTGGATGTGGAACTGTTACTATTATGTAATGTTACTTCAAACCTGTGACACTGACTGGTTATTCATATGACAATGTGTCATTAAAGGTACACAAGTTTTGTTTTAATAAGTGGAATTTTAGAAAAGAATAAATGAGTAAATGGAATATACTAATCACATTTCTTGCTGGTTTAGATTTATTTAAAATATAGTTAGTGATGCAGTGAGATCCAATGGAAATGACAATAAACCAGAAGATTTGTAGAAGGAATAACAACTTCCATTTGTAAATATTAATAAATTAATACAAATGAAATAATGAATACTGAAAAGAAATGCGATAATACATAATATATATGTTTGATTATAAATGTTAACTAGATATGTCATAAGGATATATCCAACGACTAAGTCCTAGAATAAACTTAACAACACAAAGTCTTGTCTTTGTCTAATGATCTAAGTAAGTAAATGGAAAAATAAAAGTACAGAAATGAGTCGGGATGAGAACTCAATGTTGGAGATCAGACGCGAAGAGCTAGAGAGTTGAGATGTTATTCTGACAACCAAAGATTAGTTAAGGTCTTTATACCGTCTTGAGACTGTGCCAAGCAAGTTGTGCACAGGTTTAAGTTGTAACTCAAGGTGTCAGATCATATTGTTATCATCTATTGAAGAGCGAAAACTGCGGTTAAGTGGAAGGAATATGTTGCAGAATAGCTTGTGCATGTATCTTTGCCAAGTGCTCATAAATTTCATGATCTCAGCAAAATACGAACACGGGTGTCTTAGAGACATCCTGTGTTCGCAGACACGTGGCTGTACATTGCTTGGAATTCTCTCTGCATCAGCAGAGAATTCTCTCTGCATCACCCTTTGGGTTAAAAGGGCACAAACCCATATACAAGGGCAGAGAAAGAGAAGTAAGTAATCTAACACACATGTTGAACATACACACACGAGCTTACTTCTGGTAACATGAATGTATAAACACAGGAGTGCAAGGTTGGGAATATAAGGAATACATGGAGCATTGGTACAGTCATAATAGTATAGAGAGAAAATGAATGCAAAGCTGAGTACATAAAAGTCAATCTATAGATGGGTGGGTTGGACTTCTTTGTTTCAAAGGAGAAAAATACACATGTTGATGTTTATTGCTAAGGCATTGTTAGGCAAATTACCAATTTATATCTGTCGTCTATTATCTTATTGTATTTGTAATTATAGCACTAGATCTAGTGCAAAACTGCTTTTAAAGGTTCCTAGAGTACGTTCAGAGCTTGGTAAAACTGCCTTTTCTTCCTATGCCCCCTGGTTATGGAATGAGCTGCAGAGTATAGTAATGATACAAACTCTCCCCTCTTTAAACGGTTTTAAAAATCTCTTATTGACCAATTTAAAGGAAACGTGTGCATGTTTTGTAAAGTAACTTTTGTTGCCATTTTATGAGTGCTGGGTTACATTCTATGTACGATTTTTTGTTTGTATTGTATATGTGAAACTTTTTGTGCTGCCATTTTGGCCAGGACTCCCTGGAAGAAGAGATTTTTATCTCAATGGGACTATCCTGGTAAAATAAAGGATAATAAAAGGATAATATAGATATTGAAGTTGCAAAGCTTCTTATTATAGTCGAGTTCATCAGTGTAGATATAGGAGTGTATGATTGCATAATATCAATAAGCAAAAGTATCAAATATAGAAAGGAATCTAGCCACTTGCATCAGTTATGATCTATTATTGGATTGTAATTTTGTCTTAAAAAGTCTGCAAACACACAAGAATTGCATTACATTTATTTCTGATTTATTGTATCTGCTCTGTAGAAGTCTGAAATGATCACATCACTTGGTAAAAGACAACAGAAGTTAGAAAATACATCGTATTTCTCATTTCCAAATAATTCTTAAAAACAAAACATACAAAAAGAATGACTGGAATCATTATGGTACGTTAGGGAACCGGAATCGTTATATTCCTTACGATTCACATTACTAGTGACCATAGGGCCATCAAAGTCTGAAAAGGACAAAAAGCATTATAAAAGCACCATTAAAGTAATATTTCATTTTGGGGCTTTGCAACTGCACGGTACAACTCGACTCTGCTCGCTTTTTTGGGGTTTTCCACTGTGGATAGTACCTGGTACCTGATACTTGTTTTAATACCACCACGGTCGAGGTTCCAAGCGAGCCGAGCCGATACTAAATGTGACGTCAAAACCCTGCAGATCACTGATTGGTCAGGGAGAATCGTCACTAACAGCGTCACTGGATTTCCGACACACAACATCAACCCGCAAGTTTTAAAGTTAGCAACAGCGATAGCAGTATCATTTTAAATTGTGAAAAAAGGAATGGCTTTGCACAAAACCACACTGTGGTCAATGAATGAGGTGCAGATGGTCTACTCGTTAGTGATGAGCAAAACGAAAAAGTCTCTCAGGAAGTGTCTCAGCTCTTGGTCGCACACGGCTACCACCGGACCTACCAACAGTGTAGGGAAAAGTTAAAAGATTTTTTAAAAGTGACTACAGAACCATCAAGGAAAAGTGGAAGTGGTTCGACCAAATCGACGATATCTAAACCGGCGAGCAATGGGAGGGAGAGTGCCCGGGACTGGCGTTTATCCACGATGGAGGATGGTACATTTTGTTACGTTAACGCTATAATCTGCTTGAAAGCTTCACTTTATATAGTTGGCCAGCTACTGGAAGCTTGCTTCTAAAACAACCAGGCCAATTTAACTGTTACACTTTTGTAAAATCACCATGCAACAACTGCTTTATGCAGCACAATGAGCTAGTAGCTAACAGCTAGCGTTTGTGTTATTGTTTTGGTCAGTTTGTGTCGTGTTTAAGATGATGTCATAGCAGTAGAGGTGGCGCAACTATGACGATCAGACTATAATCCCACCCACGTTGAGATGGCACTAAACTGCAGTGGAAATACAATCTCAGAAATGCAAAGCAAGTAACGTTCAGTGGAAAAGTGCCATTTGACTTGTGCAATATATTCCATGTCTTCTCAAGTCATTCAATAGCTTTGTGTAATGAACAGTCCAAAATGTCCTTATTGTCCACAAATCCTGCCTCTGAAGTTGGAATTTAGCAGATGAGTCATACAGATTACTTTTATTGCACTTTATAGTTATTTTTAGTCCTTTTTAGAGCTTTAAAGCCAATGCTATACAATACTATAAATAGTCATTGTGTGGAAAAAATCTGCATGAAGATTCTTCAAAATGTTCCTTTCATTCTACCTTCTGTTTCAGCCAGGCATTGTAAAGAGCTTATCAGACCCCTAAACAGAAGCTGGTTAATTGGCTGTGTGTTTGTGTTTTTCCACTCTCCTTTCTGTTAGTGTTATCACCACAAAGGCTCAGTTCAATCTTTTGGGTGCTGGCCCCTGGTAATCCAAACCCCGTCATACAGAAAGCAGTGGATGGGATGGCTGATTTGCTCATTCTATCTGCTGCTGCTGCTTCGCTCTCGCTCTCTTTCTCTGAAATATTCAGAGACACAATGGCTCCTGTTACCTGCCTGGCCACTAGGGTTGTGTATCATTTCGTTTTTTTACGATACTGGCGCCAAATCGATGCTTTTAAAACGGTACCGGTGCCTAAATGGTGCCTGAACCGATACTTACATTAAAAAAAAAAAAAGTGCCACAAAACTATGGTGGATGACATTAAAGCACAGCTTTTTATTGAAAAAAAATAAACACACACACACACACACACACACACACACACACACACACACACACACACACACACACATTCTTTAAATTTAACAATATATAAAAGTTTAAAGTATACTTATGTTTATATATTTAAGTAAATACAAAACACAACAAAGTTACATAACAAATTCACAATAAATCCTAAGCCACCTAACCCAACTACAATCATTTAACACTAAATAACAGTTACAGTATTAATAACAGCAAAGTAGTCTGTATTCTTGGTATGCTACAAACCAGCTTCAAATTTCAGCAATTCTTTTGCAGAAATATGACCATGTTTGCCTTCTCTGGCAAAATACGACACCTCTCCTGACTTATTGTCATAATCAATGGTCTCCACATTGCTAGAGTTGGTCTACCTGAGGCTGGGGACACCCACACTGCCAGCTGATGTCCGCAAGCTGTCGAACACGGTGCATCCCTCTGCTTTGAAGTTTATCCCCCGTGTCCTCAAATGTTTCATTAGGTTTGACGTGTTTCCCCCTTTACACACAATTGTTGTAAAACAGTTGTTGCACGTCGTGGTGTCAGAATCCTTTCTTGCAAAATACAGCCACACTTTAGAACGTTTAGGTTTAGGCATTTTAATTTAAGCACATTTAATGTAGCTAGCTAACGGTAGGCTACCTGCTGCCATCAGAGCAAGTATAATTGCTGCATTCACGCGCTCCTCGGATGGTCTCATTTTGTGAGTTGTGCTTTTAAGTCGGAATGTGAAAACAACATGGACACTAACATTACTACAAAGATGTGTTGGATTTGTATTATCAGAGCTTTATATTACAAAGTGATTTTGTCTTACTGCACCAGTACATTACCTGAAACCACTAAATAATGCTTTATCTGACTTATCAGGGTACTGCTAATAAATAACTTTTCTAATTAATCTACATAAATCTGCATGGACAGCAACTAACTGTTATAAGCTAATACCATATTACAAATTACACGTTAGCAACCATTCACTGTTGTATACCATGTTCTTTGACTTTCCGTGCTGTTGTTCCGACTTGCATTTCTCAGCCAGGAAATAATTTTTCCGATTATTCTGACAACACGTGAATGCAGTATAATTTATCTAGCGATCATGTGCAGTGATTCTTCTTCTTACGTCCATTTCTGAGCACCAGAGGGCAAATATTTAAATCGACAGGCACCGAAATGAGGTACCGAAATGAGGTCTGGTACATACCGGTCATATAGGTACTGGTGCCATATTAGCACTGGGTTTCAGTACCCAACCATACTGGCCACTGGTCGAAGGCCTGCAGATCCACTTTTCGACCACAGCACTTCCAAAGGCAACAAGTACAGAGTGTGTTTGTGTGTATGCGAGAGCTCACATTTGTTTGCAGTAGGGGTGTCAAACTCAGTTTCTGGAGGGCCACAGTCCAGCAGAATTTAGCTCCAACCCTAATTAAACACACCTGAAGCAGCTAATCAATGTCTTCATGATTGATTGAATATTACAAGGAGGCATTTTTGAGCAGGGCTGGAACTAAACTCTGCAGGGCTACGGCCCTCCAGGAACTGAGTTTGACACCCCTGGTCCTACGCATACACAGAAGGTTAGAAAGTTTCCTGTATGTGTGGTCACTCACTAACATTTTATGAGATTTCTGCATGTCCTGAAGAGGAGCCATGTGGGTCTCATAAAGACCCTCCAAAAGCAAGACTCTTTAGAGGATAGAAGGATTTATGGGTCATCCCACCCACTGTATATATATATATATATATATATATATATATATATATATATATATATATATATAAATGGAAGAACTGGTACATTCATAAAGATGGCACAAGACTTCTGAAAGCACCAAAAGTATTTTGTAGGTTTTTTTGAAGAAAAGGCAATATGGCTTTGTTCATTAATCTGCATAAGTAAGTATCGCTCTGTCCCTTCGAGCAGCTTTGGTACTCTGGATTTTCTGGTTCATCTTCTTCCGATCTACAGGCAGAAACTAAAATCAGCTAAACCTGTAGTAAAAACCTCTATTCTGTGAGAATATGTGCATTCCTACTAGGACTTATTTAACATACAACAATGACAAACCATGGTTTCAGCAAAACTCAGGCAGCTTCGTCAGGGCAAAGAGGATGCTTACAAAAGTGGGTATAAAATCTTGTATAATCAATCCAAAAACAAACTGACAAAGGAGATCAGAGTGGCTAAAAGACTATTCTGAAATAAACACCCCAACATCGACCCGCTCATCATTCTGAACAGCACAGTGGCAGGATAGAGGCATTCAGGTACCTGGGCACTACCATCTCACAGGACCTGATGTGGGAGAACCATATAGACAAAATTTTGACAATGCCCCAGCAGAGGTTGTACTTCCTTCACCATCTGAGGAAGTTCAACCTGCCACAGGCGCTACTGATACAGTTCTACCTAGCAGTTATTGAATTTGTCCTGTGCACTTCTATATCTGTCTGGTTTGGTTTAGCTACCAAGTCAGACATCAGAAGACTTCAAAGAATAGTTCAGACTGCTGAGAGGATTACTGGCACTCCCCTACCCACCCTGCTAGAACTGTACACATCCAGAGTGACAAAAAGGGCCCGTAAAATCACCCCATTCACCCACCACACTTACTATTCAATCTGTTGCCCTCTGGCTGGCATTACAGTGCACCGAGCACCAGAACAGCCAGGCACAGGAACGTTTTCTTCCTTCAGGACATCCACCTCATGAACAGTTAAAACTGCCCCCAAATACTTTCCTTTTGTCAATACAACCATGTGCAATATTCAGTTAATTCAGTCAACATCCATACTTGTATCCATATTTCATTAATATTCTTTAACATATTCTACCTCTTCTTCAATACATTACATCACTTGCGATCTTGAAATGGAATGCATAGACTAACTATTGCCAACAATAGCCTTCATCAGCCAATTAACAAGGACAATTGCATCTATGTGAACTTCAGCAATTAATCAAGGATGGACTTCAAAGACATTGGTCATTAATCTTACAGTTCAAACACAATCAATGTTTAAACATGGAGTGGTGGTGGTGGCGTAGTGGACTAAAGCACATAACTGTTAATCAGAAGGTTGCTGGTTCGATCCCCACAGCCACCACCATTGTGTCCTTGAGCAAGGTACTTAACTCCAGGTTGCTACGGGGGCATTGTCCCTGTAATAAGTGCACTGTAAGTTGCTTTGGATAAAAGTGTCTGCCAAATGCATAAATGTAAATGTAAACACTAACCCTTAACGTTTACTTAATTTAATCATTTTAAACCATGACTTTAACTGTCATGACCGAAAGAACTAGGTCGCGAGTACAAGCGGCCAAAATGGGCTTCTCCCTTAGAGATAGGGTGAGGAGCTCAGTCATCCGTGAGGAGCTCGGAGTAGAGCAGCTGCTCCATTGCGTCGAAAGGAGTCAGTTGAGGTGCTTTGGGCATCTGGTAAGGATGCCCCCTGGCCGCCTCCCTAGGGAGGTGTTTCAGGCACGTCCAGCTGGGAGGAGACCTCGGGGAAGACCCAGGATTAGGTGGACCGGCAGGTCTGTCGGTCCTGGGCGAGTCCCATCCAATTGTGTCCCAGATCTTGTCGTAGCGAGTCGCGCCATCGTGTTGCAGGGTGCCCGCGTGGCCGCTTGATGTCGATCGGCAACCAGACGGTGACTTCGCGTGTCCATCTTTCGTCCGTCCGCCGCATCAGGTGCCCAGCCCAGCGCTTCTTGGCCTTGTTGGCCAGGTCCACCGCGTTGGCCACCCTGGTCATGGCCCACAGCTGCTCGTTGCGGACGTGTTCGATCCTTTTAACCCCGACCATGTGGCGCTCCATTGCGCATTCAGTCACGGCCAGCTTTTGTCGGTCGGCCGCCTTCGTTGCCCAGGTCTCGGCCCCGTAGAGCATGGCCGGCAGGACGGTGCTGTTGAATAGGGCGGCCCTGATGTCCGGGTCGATGGCTCTGTTAGTGGCCGTCTCGGCAATTGAGCCAAAACTGACCCAGGCGGCTCGGCGTCGTCGTGCCAGTTCTCGACCAATCTTGTGGTCGGTAGTCAGCTCCTGGCCCAAGTAGATGTATCTATCGACTTGCTGGAGCTGGTGCTGGCCGACATGAAGGGTAGTGTCGGCCACCTGATCGTTGCGCATCCACTTGGTTTTGGCCAGATTGATTTTGAGGCGCGCACCGGCATCAGCCTGGTTGAGCTGGTCGAGCCGCTGCTGTACATCGACTGCCGAGCAGCCTATCAGCACGATGTCGTCGGCAAAGCGCAGGTGATTGAGCCAGCGGCCGTTGATCTTGATGCCGACCTCGTCCCAGTTGAGCTGCCGGAAAATTTGCTCGAGGCAGGCGGTGAAAAGCTTGGTCGAGATGGTGTCGCCCTGCTTGACCCCACGGCCGACCTCGATGTTAAGCGGCCGGTCGAACAGGGTGATGGTAGTGGCGCAGTTGCTGTTCAGCTCCTGCAGCAGGGCCACATGCTCGTCCCCGATGCCTTGTTGTTGGAGGGCGAGCAGCATGGCGTTGATCTCGACCGAGTCGAAGGTCTTCTCGTAGTCGACGAAGGCCAGGACCAGCGGCATCTTATACTCCCTGGCCCGCTCGAGCAGCTGGTTCAGTACCTGCACATGGTCCATGGTGCTAAAGCCAGATCTGAATCCGGCCTGCTCGACGGGCTGCTGTTCGATCCAGCTGCTTGGCCAACCGGTTGAGCAGCACCTTGGTGAAGATCTTATATACGGCCGACAGCAGTGTGATCGGCCGGTAGTTACTGAGCAGCTCGCGGTTGTCCTTCTTGAACAGCAGTACTGTCTTGGCCGTCTTCCACTGTTTGGGGATTTGGCATTGTGCCATGTAGCTGCTGAATCGGGCTGCCATGGCTGTCCAAAGTGAGTGGCCGGCGGCCTTAAGCAGGTCGATCTCAACGCCGTCCAGGCCGGGCGCCCGGTCCGCCTGTGCCTGCTCGACTGCATGTCGGACCTCACTTTCCAGCACTGGCAGGATGGGTGGCAGCTGGTCGAGCTGAAGTTTAGGTGGGGGGACGGGGACCTTGCTGGCTGAACAGGTCACTGTAGAAGCGCCTGCACTCGGCCTCAATACCGGACCGAAGTCCTGGTCGTCCGCCCGTCGGCCGTCTTCAGTGCTGGTATCTGGCGCGCTGCTGCTGCATTGCCCGCCTGCACTTTTTCAGGCTCTTGCGGCTCTCGGCTGTCGCCAGCAGGCGCCTCTGTCTGTACTGGTCGAGGTCGGTCTTGAGCTGCTGCCGGATCTGCTTGCACAGCAGGCCGTACTCGACGTGTGTGGGTCCGTCAGCGTGCATCTGCCGCCGCCTCTGCATCAGGGCCTTGGTGGCGTCCGAAATTCGGCTGGCCCGGCTGTTGGTCGGCACTGTAGCTGCATCGCGGCTTGACTTGAGCAGGCCTATAAAGTGGTCGTAGTCCTGGTCAATGTCTGCTTCAAGCTGGGCCCAGTTGGTGTGGTCGAGAAGAGTGTGGAAGACGGCTAGGTCAGTGATGGCCGGCTGCTTTGCCCTGTTGCTGGCTGCCAGTGCGCGCTTTTCGGTCCTGCCGTCGATGACCAGCTTGGCCCATACCGGCCGATGGTCGCTGCCCGTGTCAAAGAACTTGCGGCCGATGACAGTGACGTCCTGCAGGATGCGGCGGTGGCTGCAGAGGACGTAGTCGATCTCGTTGGTTGTTTCTCCATTGGGAGACATCCATGTCCATCGGCGCCGGGCGCTTCTTGAACAGACTGTTGCCGATGAACAGCCGGTTGTTCTCGGCCATTGCAACCAGTCGCTCGCCCGGTCCGTTCCTGTTGCCGCTGCCGAACGGGCCGACAAAGCGCTCACCATCCAACCCCTTGCCCACCTTGGCGTTGAAGTCGCCCATTAGGACGAGGTAGGTGGCACGGGGGGTAGTGGCTGCCTCGACGGCCTCGTAGAACTGCTCAAGCAAATCCTCATCTTGCTCGGCCGCAGCCGCTGCTGTTGGTGCATATGTCTGCACGATCCGGATGGTGGCTTTGTTGTGTAGGCACAGGGTGAGCACGCCGACTCGGGGGTTGGTCACGTCGACCAGGTCAATCATCGGCGACCATCGTTTGGATACAATGAAGCCGACGCTTGACCCCACGGCCGACCTCGATGTTAAGCGGCCGGTCGAACAGGGTGATGGTAGTGGCGCAGTTGCTGTTCAGCTCCTGCAGCAGGGCCACATGCTCGTCCCCGATGCCTTGTTGTTGGAGGGCGAGCAGCATGGCGTTGATCTCGACCGAGTCGAAGGTCTTCTCGTAGTCGACGAAGGCCAGGACCAGCGGCATCTTATACTCCCTGGCCCGCTCGAGCAGCTGGTTCAGTACCTGCACATGGTCCATGGTGCTAAAGCCAGATCTGAATCCGGCCTGCTCGACGGGCTGCTGTTCGTCCAGCTGCTTGGCCAACCGGTTGAGCAGCACCTTGGTGAAGATCTTATATACGGCCGACAGCAGTGTGATCGGCCGGTAGTTACTGAGCAGCTCGCGGTTGCCCTTCTTGAACAGCAGTACTGTCTTGGCCGTCTTCCACTGTTTGGGGATTTGGCATTGTGCCATGTAGCTGCTGAATCGGGCTGCCATGGCTGTCCAAAGTGAGTGGCCGGCGGCCTTAAGCAGGTCGATCTCAACGCCGTCCAGGCCGGGCGCCCGGTCCGCCTGTGCCTGCTCGACTGCATGTCGGACCTCACTTTCCAGCACTGGCAGGATGGGTGGCAGCTGGTCGAGCTGAAGGTTAGGTGGGGGGACGGGGACCTTGCTGGCGAACAGGTCACTGTAGAAGCGCCTGCACTCGGCCTCAATACCGGACCGAGTCCTGGTCGTCCGCCCGTCGGCCGTCTTCAGTGCTGGTATCTGGCCGCGCTGCTGCTGCATCGCCCGCCTGCACTTTTTCAGGCTCTTGCGGCTCTCGGCTGTCGCCAGCAGGCGCCTCTGTCTGTACTGGTCGAGGTCGGTCTTGAGCTGCTGCCGGATCTGCTTGCACAGCAGGCCGTACTCGACGTGTGTGGGTCCGTCAGCGTGCATCTGCCGCCGCCTCTGCATCAGGGCCTTGGTGGCGTCCGAAATTCGGCTGGCCCGGCTGTTGGTCGGCACTGTAGCTGCATCGCGGCTTGACTTGAGCAGGCCTATAAAGTGGTCGTAGTCCTGGTCAATGTCTGCTTCAAGCTGGGCCCAGTTGGTGTGGTCGATCAGAGTGTGGAAGACGGCTAGGTCAGTGATGGCCGGCTGCTTTGCCCTGTTGCTGGCTGCCAGTGCGCGCTTTTCGGTCCTGCCGTCGATGACCAGCTTGGCCCATACCGGCCGATGGTCGCTGCCCGTGTCAAAGAACTTGCGGCCGATGACAGTGACGTCCTGCAGGATGCGGCGGTGGCTGCAGAGGACGTAGTCGATCTCGTTGGTTGTTTCTCCATTGGGAGACATCCATGTCCATCGGCGGCCGGGGCGCTTCTTGAACAGACTGTTGCCGATGAACAGCCGGTTGTTCTCGGCCATTGCAACCAGTCGCTCGCCCGGTCCGTTCCTGTTGCCGCTGCCGAACGGGCCGACAAAGCGCTCACCATCCAACCCCTTGCCCACCTTGGCGTTGAAGTCGCCCATTAGGACAAGGTAGGTGGCACGGGGGGTAGTGGCTGCCTCGACGGCCTCGTAGAACTGCTCAAGCAAATCCTCATCTTGCTCGGCCGCAGCCGCTGCTGTTGGTGCATATGTCTGCACGATCCGGATGGTGGCTTTGTTGTGTAGGCACAGGGTGAGCACGCCGACTCGGGGGTTGGTCACGTCGACCAGGTCAATCATCGGCGACCATCGTTTGGATACAATGAAGCCGACGCCCAAGATGACCGTCCCTGGCACCAGATGACCGTCCTGCCGTCGTCGCGGCGCACGTGCAGCGGCTCCCGGTGCTTGGTCTCGCACAACCCGAGCACGTCGCAGCGGATGCTGTTCAAGCCTTCCAGGATGGCAGCCAGGTTGGCCTCATTCGACACAGTCCTGGTGTTGAAGGTAGCAATGTCGAGCGCCATGGTGTTGGTAGTCTGGTCCTTTGGTAGGTATGGCGGCCTGGTACCTGAGATTCTTAGCAGCCTCTCGTCCCTGGCCGGATCGCTCCGCCGCCGTAGAACGGGCGCAGGGGCGTGCAGGGTACTGAGGCCCTTGTTTGTCATTGTCGTTGCAGTTGGGTTCAGACCTCGGCTTGCAAGGCCACTAGGTCTGTGCCCTCGTCCTTAGCCAGGTGTCTGTCATCTTCTCAGCATGGTTGAACCTGCCAGGAATTGCTTCCCGCTGTACATCGACGACAGACTCCTGTTTCACCCCCCCACCACGGTGAGGCGGACGAATAGGACTTGGGGGGGCTTGTTTAAATCATGACCCTAAAACCTTAGCACAAGGAATATTTAGATGATTTTATGGTTACTGTAAAAAGATGGCATGAAAAGATAGTAGCACCATGCATGCTGGGAATGGCTTCCATGATATGGAAATATAGGTGAAAGAGAGTGATAGAGAAAAGTATGAGAAAGAAAAGTAGGACAAATAAAGAGCAAGGTATAATAAGTGCGCTACAGACATCTCATGTCTCCCCACAATGGCACCAACCCCCCGCAGGTGGCTTTGACACAGTGCTCGGCACTCCCAGGCCCCTGGTGTCTATAGCATGGGGGTTTATGTGTCGTCTACTCTACCTGAATTTAACAATGACAAGTGCTATGTAAACTAGGGCACAGGGTACAGTCACTAGCATAGGACGAGCTGATGACTCCTCTCATAGTTAGAGTGTGATAAAAATATGGATATGGTGACAGTGTGATTGCTGTGTTTCTAACCTCTTGTCTCCTCATTCTGTGTTTCCTACTTTGTTAATTCATGTTGTACTTCAGAACTGTCAAACTGAAATGTAGAGTCTGTTCCAAAACATAGTGAGCTGCCTGCAGAGGCAGCACTTTAAGACATCATAGGCATGATGCTGATGCAAAGTCGGTTCCAAAAGGTAGGTATCCTAATGATGCTGCCTCCTAAGATATCTCGCTTTGGCCAAATTCTAAGGTAGTATTGTGTGTATCGTATGTATCCTGTATGGGTAAGCAATCCCAGAATGCACCGTGATAAGTTTGTGGAAAAATAAATCCAAGATGGCGGACAAAGTGAGATACATTTTTACTATAAATATACTTGTAATACATTCAATAATTATAAGTATCAATCATAAATAGTTTAACATGATTGAAAACTGATTATTTCACCCAAAATGTGTTTGCCATGGTATTTATGCTTATTTAAGTATTGCATCATACCTCTCATGTTACCCGGTTTGAAATCAGTTGCAAGTTGAGTCTTTCATGCATTGCACATGAAGGAGCGCTACTTAAATGACACGTGGAGACACAGCTGCCTATGTACAGCATTTCAAATCTCTTATGAGGCTCCATTTCAGTTAGGATGCTGCCATAATTGACAGCTGCCAATGTAGCCATGAGACAGTGAGGCAGCTCACCAAGTTTCGAAACACACCCAAAATATTTGCAACAGTCAAGACTAGCAAACTCTGCCTAGGCACATCAGTCATTGTAAAAAATGATGTAAAAAACAATGTAAAAACAAAAAAAAACAAAGACGAAATCAAAAATAAGCCAGAGGTGATGGAAGTCCACAGACGAGGTTCCAAACCATAGACTGTAAAAAAAGATGGATGACGCCCCTTCGCTCTTTTCCATTGGTGAGAACTGAAGCCGCCAGTGTCCCGATATGGCGCTGACATCTTGGGACTTGAGTCTGCGCAATTGCGATTTCGGGACCAGACCTGCGCAGTAGTGAGCAGGAAGTAAAGCCGCGAAATCAAGGCCCCGTCCTCACTCTCGCTGAATCAATCGCAAGCACACGCCCCTGCACTTTTCTTAAGTGGCCTCTGTCTGCTCCATCCTCTCCAATTTTGATGTCTGCTGATTGCAGTACCTCGTTAAAATATGGTAAATACAACTACTAACCACATAGTCATATGGGAGTCCTCCGAAGATCCCGAAAGAAATCACAGCTGTCAATCATGATGTCACAGCACCGTTTTTATAGCATCAAATAACTAACTAAAAACAAACTTATTTTTAAAACAAACACTTGAAATTACATCAACGTGATATAAACTACAGTAAATGACAGAAACTATCTTTGGAAAAAGATATGTGAAGTGAAATTTAATTGTTTAGTTGGTCTCCCGTCCCATTGAATAACACAGGGATGCGGGGTTTATGACCTATACTAGGACCAGTCACCGGGGGGCGATCGAGACGTTTTGGCTTCACTTTTGAGGGCTTGTGCGGCACACTTGGTCCAAACATATAACGACAAGAGGTGTAAGCAGTGTGACAGCGTTTCATTTAAGATTTGAAATAATATGAAATACTTCTTATATTATGTCAATGTAATCATGTACTCACTAGCACGCAAGCAATAGCATGAGAGGAGCAGCCTGTTTTATTAATATGATGTTTTTGCACCTGCATTCCAATCTACATCTTGATGTAATCCTTCCTCATGATAACGTAGCATGTTTTCATCAGCTGAATTGGAAGCTAAACACTATTAAAGTGTGACAAGACTTGCACGATTAACGGAACGTGAAGTGCTGCCAACTTGCGATGCGCGAATCGCTTGCAAGCGTTGCGCGATTCTGTTGGGTATACTGCTGTCTCGTCACATTTTAACTTTTTCTTAAGCCTCCCATTCAGTTGATGAAAACACGCTGCATAATCATGAGGAAGGATTACATCAAGATGTAGACTGGAATGCAGGTGCGGAATTTATATAATAAAAAAGCCTTCTACACTCTCGCTGTTGCTGGCGTGCCAGTGTTTACCCCTCCGTGTGCCAATGCTGGCACACGTGACATAAGTTGCCGACCCCTGCTCTACATCATCAACATGATCAAAACGTTGCAGAAAAACCTGTTGTATGCAATGTTCTAGATATCTTCTGCTTTATGGATTTAGAAGACCTTGTAATTTCTTTTCCAAAATGACTGACTTCGTTTTGATGTGAAATCTGTTCTGATTTTGATAGAGCAAAATTAACAATAACATTTGTATTGCTACTGATATTTCAAATTAAGTATTTACTGAATTGATGCTGTGTGTGCTAACCTTTTTGTACATTATTTAATAGAAAAATCATGTTGCAAATGTGTGTATAAAATGTGATACTGCTTTTAAAATACTGACATTTATAAGATATATTTAAAGTGTGAACAGCTTGTTATTTCACATATGCAGCTTGCTCTATCATTATAAAGATCTCATGGTGTAATTTTATAAGCTATTATGATGCCAATTTATATAACCTCCTGAGAAAACAAACGTCAATATAGGTTTTTGTGTATAAAAAAACATGATAATTGTTTTTAATAAAAACATAATACTGTATTTGATGTGTCGAATGGTTTTGTCATACATTTCTATAGAGCAAGGAAAGAAAGTTATCATGGCCAAAGGAAAATCCCAGGGTGTTCCCTAAACATGCTATATCTGCATGTTTGCCCTACATTACAAACAAATAACTTGGCTTAGGTAGTTGGGGAAAATAAAATAATGATATTGTATTTTCCTACACAAAAGTGTGTAGGAGAAGTATTGATTGAACTAGATATGTAAAGTTTGTTGAGACAAACTATAATCTTGGTTTGACAATACTTTATCTGAAAGTTTAAAATAGTTTGAAACTCTTGAAGTTAGAAATTCTTACAGATTTTTCAGTCAGAATAAAGCATGAGCATTCCAAAACAAATTCTGTCAATGTAATGTAGCCTTGGGGATTTGTGGCCACTTTGAAAGCAAAAATTGTGCCTTTGCAGGGCACTTGGTTGGGAGTAATAATAATGGTAGCCAATCTGTAGGGTCGTTCCAAACAGAATTTCCAATCAAATAAAATGACCACTATTTGTGAGCCCCACACATTTCAGCACTCCAAAGTTCTCACAGTGGAGGGTGAAGACTTTGAAAGGAATAGGTTAGGTACGATCACTTCTGAATAGACACACCCTTTAATTCAGATGAGTAAGAACAGATATAGCAGCGTGAGCCAGAAATTTTGCCAGAGTTTCTTGGATGTAGTTTAAAAAAAGTGAAAGTTATTAATATGCAGTTCCATCAAATAGCCTTTAAACATAAGCAATAAAGCAGTGTGTACTGTATATATGAAAGAATACTTTTTATTTATTTTACACACACAATGGTATAATCAGATTTTAGTGGTTATGATGGGTATTTTTTAATGATTTGATGCTGTTAAAAAAAAAAAAAAAAGAAAATGTTCAATGTGTATACTGCATTGCAACCCTCTACAGACACTAGGGTTACGCCGATACCAACATTTTGGCTTCAGTACGATACCAGCCCTGGTACCTCGTTATCGATACTAAAATGATACTTACGCAAAAAAAATTAAATAATAATAATTACTTGAATAATTCTCAACAATATAGCACCAATAATAATATTTCAATAATAATAATAATAATAATAATATATATTTTTGGTAAAAAAAAAAAGAAAAGAAGATGCACAGAACTTTACAGTATTAATGACAACATTAAATTAAAACAATCTGATTACCTAAGGCAAATGGCTGCCATGGCTGAATTATAACATGCTGATATTCAGTACACTTGCTTTTGTGATATTGCTAACAGATAACAATTTTAATAATAAAGCCATTTAATACCATATTGTTATTATGAGTATTATTGTGACTACTTTGAATATTACACTTTTATACTGTATTCATATTTTTCTGACGTAATGTCTTCAGTTTCACACAACCGGTTGAGTAGAGATTTCACTTTTATTTTGAAAGACCTATGAAGTTCTTCTTGTTTGCAAAGGTTTCGTTATATCAAGTGTTTCTTTATATCACTTTGACTAGCAATCTGAAATCTCTGAGCTGCAATGGTGAAAATGGTCATTTGAGAGAGTTCACAGCCGATTATACACTAAACACACTGCTATGCTTCTCTGCATATGGATACTATTGGACACACTGCATGAAAATCAAGCATTAGAAGTGTGTGTGTGTGTGTAGAAGATGACAGAGCAGGACGGAGCATCTCATTCGTTCTGTGGTGCAAATTTGACTGTATATTATTTCATTAAATGACATTTGGCCATTATTTTCAATTGGTCTTTGATTTTATCTCAAAACTCTCACATTACATTACATTTTGCTAATGGCAGCAAACTTTAATATGGTACCGAAATGAACAACAAGATCATATCAAACAGTTTTACATTTTTTGGTATCGAGATATTTTGTTAGTACCACGCAATCAGATGCATGATTGGAGATCTTTTTAATCACATTTTAGCTTCACAATCTTCACAAATTCTTCATTCTAACAATAATATGTCAGGAAATTGCATATGGTATGATAATGCCACTGTGTAAAATTTCATGTCAACTACAGATTTTTAACAAAACATATTCACAAGATTGGAACCTAACAATGAAAATAGAATTACACATGTTACTATGAAATAAATGTTATATGCTTGTTTTTATTCATAATTTGCACTATTGGCCCCAGGGCCCTCAATAGTCATAATCTGCCCATGACTACCAGGGTGGCTAGCACAGAACCATTCAAAGCTTTAAAGACCATTTTCCAGCTCAGGTTGATATCCCACATCTTCTGCAGGTGAAAGGGATTGAATAAGGTTGATACAGCAATGGAATGACATAGCTTTATAAAAGCCAGTCATCTAGACCTAGAGAAACTTGTGCATGCTTTCATCACCAGCAGGGTGGATTATTGTAATGGACTCCTCACTGGCCTTCCCAAAAAGGCCATAAGACAGTTGCAGCTCATACAGAACGCTGCTGCCAGGATTCTGAGCAGAACCAGAAAATATGAACATATCACACCAGTCCTCAGGTCTTTACACTGGCTCCCAGTTACATTTAGGATTGATTTTAAAATATTACTGGTATATAAATCACTCAATGGGCTAGGACCTCAATATATTGCAGATATGCTCACTGAATATAAACCCAACAGATCACTCAGATCATTAGGATCACATCAGCTAGAAATACCAAGGGTTAACTCTAAGCAAAGAGAGTCTGCTTTTAGCTATTATGCCAGCCGCAGCTAGAACCAGCTTCCAGAAGAGATCAGATGTGCTCCTACAGTAGTCACATTCAAATCCAGACTCAAAACACATCTGTTTAGCTGTGCATTTACTGAATGAGCACTGTGTGTCTGACTGTTTGTACTGTATTTTTATTTTTTTATTCTAAATTGTATGAATTATTCTTATTTTGTATTCTTATTTTAATCTCTTCTATGTAAAGCACTTTGAATTACCATTGTGTATGAAATGTGCTATATAAATAAACTTGCCTTGCCTTGCCTTGCCTATGTGAAGACTGCAGTGAAGTCTATTTTATGGGGAAGAAAATGTTTGTATTTTTTTTTTTTAATGAGACTATGTCATCCGAGTTACTCATAGGAAAATCAATTCTTAACATAAATTACTTCAGTATCAGGAAAATAAAAATTATTAGAGAAAAGAACATAACATTGACTGCTACTCTATCATTTCGATGGCTTTCAGTCTCTCTTTTCTATCTCTCTCTCTCTTTCCTGTCATTCCCTTTTACTTTCTTGATCTTCACAGACTGACTGCTATCTTCTCTCTTTCTCTCTCTTCCCTGAAGCAGTAGTGTGTTGCTAAAGGTGACCCAGCTTGAAATCAATATGTGCCGCCTGAATTAGTCAGAGACATATGAGGTAGAGTGTAAGCCGAGATTCAGCAAAGCTATCAGTGCAAACAAATGCTGTGATCGTTCTCTTTTCCTCTCATTTTCTGAGTTTGAGAAACCAGTGGGTGATGTCATTTAAAAGTATACGGCTTGGAGTATTAATGAATACACATTTGTACATGTGAAGCATGTTTTTGATCAATACCACCAAAGAGACCAAAAAATATGTAAAACAGCAGTAACTATAAAAATCACACACACCGATGGAGGAATGGATACAACAACAACTTACATTTATATAGCCCTTTACTCAAACTCAAATCGCTTTACATAGTATAGGGGGGAATCTCCACAACCACCACCAGTGTGCAGCATCCACCTGGATGATGCAACGGCAGCCATAGTGCACCAGAACGCCCACCACACACCAGCTATTGGTGGAGAGGAGATGGTAGAGTGATGTAGCCAATTCAGAGATGGAGATTATTAGGAGGCCATGATAGATAGGGGCCAATGGGGGAATTTGGCCAGGACACCGGGGTTAAACCCCTACTCTTTACGAGAAAGTGCCCTAGGGATTTTTAATGACCACAGAGAGTCAGGACCTCTGTTTAAGGTCCCATCCAAAAGATGGTGCTTTTTTTTTTTTTTACAGTATAGTGTCCCCATCACTATACTGGGGCATTAGGACCCACACAGACCATAGGGTGAGCACCCCCTGCTGGCCTCCCTAATACCACTTCCAGCAGCAACCTTGGTTTTCCCCAGGAGGTCTCCCATCCATGTACTGGCCAGGCTCAACCCTGCTTAGCTTTAGTGGGCAACCAATAGAGAAACAGACAGATATTATTACGTAGCTGACAAGCTAGATCAATAGATAGATATGTTAAATGATTATACAGACAGACAGACAGACAGATAAATGTGCAAAAGTTTTAGGCACTTGGGAAAAATGTTGCATAGTGAGGATGTCTTAAAAATAATACCATGAAAAGTCCAGAAAACATATAAAAAATAGCCAAATCAATATTTTGCGTGACCACCTTTGCCTTAAAAACAGCACAAATTCTGGTACACCTGGATACAGTTTTTCTTGGTTTTTGGCAGATAGGACAGTCCAAGCTTCTTGGAGAATTTGCCACAGTCCTATATCTTTTTCGGCTGTCTCCACTGTTTCTGTCTCTTCTTGTAATCCCAGACTGACTCAATATTCAGTGGGGGGCTTTGTTGGGGCCATGCCATCTGTTGCAGGGCTCCCTGTTCTTCTATTCTATTCTATTCTATTTGCAAAAGTAATGTTTGGAAGTATAAAATGTATATTTCCTATTGACACACTAAAGCTGAAAATATAAATAACCATTTTGAGACTAATGTTATTGTGAAGCATCTTAAGTGCCTAAGACTTTTGCACAGTACTGTAGATAAATCTTATATCTTATTAGATGGAGATACAGACAGACAGGCAGACAGGCAGACAGGCATTGATGTTTTTCCATGGAGCGTGCTAATATCATTCAAAGTTCAATGAAGCATATTAGTTGTGTTATGAAAATAGCTTATCATCACTACAAATAATCAGCTGCTCTTTACGACCTTCAAGACCTAGTTAACAGAGACAAAGAAAAAGATTCAGATGAATTCCGATCTAAAGTGATCATACCTATGCCAGTGGCGGTACTATGGTTAGTGGATATCCGGGGCTTATCTTAGAGACATCCATGTATGCATCATAATACATAGGATACACTTTAAAATATGTCTAAAAGTTACATTGGCCATTATAAATGAAGTACAAATCTTTCAATATTGTTGTTAAAGAATATAATAAATACAGTTTATGCCAGAACATAAAAATAGTTGTATTGAAAACTATTCAGATCTACCAACTGCTTTATGGCAGTGGAAGGAGCACTTTGAAGAACACCTAATTCCCAACACGCCCTCTATGCTAGAGGCAGAGCCGGAGGATGATGGGGGATCAGAATCTATTTCCCTGGGGTAGGTCACTGAGGTAGTCAAACAACTCTGCAGTGGCAAAACCCCGGGGATTGATGAGATCCGACCAGAAATGCTGAAAGCTTTGGATGTGGATGTGTCGATCCAATCCCTGTACGTCCAAAGCGAGAGCTGGATCCTCTACACGAAGTCGAGTTCGTTTGATGTGGGGGTTGGTCTCCACCAGGGCTGCGCTTTGTCACCAATCCTATTTGTGATATTCATGGACAGGATATCGAGGCGTAGTCAGGGTGGGGAAGGTGTGCGGTTCGGTGGGCTGGGGATCTCATCGCTGCTTTTTGCAGATGATGTAGTCTTCATGTCACCATCGGTCCGTGACCTTCAGCTCTCACTGGATTGCTTGGCAGTTGAGTGTGAAGCGGCTGGGATGAGGATTAGCACCTCTAAATCTGAGGCAGGAAAACCGATGGAGTGCGTACTCAGTGTAGGAAAGGAGGTATTGCCCCAAGTGAAGGAGTTCAAGTACCTCTGGGTCTTGTTCATGAGTGAGGGGACAATGGAGCGGAAGGTTGGCCGGAGAATCGGGGGCGGTATTGCCCTCGCTCTATCGCACCGTTTTCACGAAAAGAGAGCTGAGCCTGAAGGCAAAGCTCTCGATCTACCGGTCAGTTTTTGTTCCTACCCTCACCTATGGTCATGAAGGCTGGGTCATGACCGAAATAACTAGGTCGCAAGTACAAGCGTCCGAAATGGGCTTCCTCAGAAGGTTAGCGGGCTTCTCCTTTAGAGATAGGATGAGGAGCTCAGTCATCCGTGAGGAGCTCGGAGTAGAGCAGCTGCTCCTTTGCGTCGAAAGGAGTTAGTTGAGGTGGTTTGGGCATCTGGTAAGGATACCCCCTGGGCCTCCCTAGGGAGGTGTTTCAGGCATGTCCAGGTGGGAGGAGGCCTCGGAGAAGACCCAGGACTAGGTGGAGAGATTACATCTCCACACTAGCCTGGGAACGCCTCGGGTCCCCAGTCAGAGCTGGTTAATGTAGCTCGGGATAGGGAAGTTTGGGGCCCCCTCCTGGAGCTGCTGCCCCCGTGACTGACTTCGAATAAGCGGTTGAAGATGGATGGATGGATTGATGGAAGGATGGACAACTGCTTTATTTCACAGACAATCATCCACAATCCTACTTTATACTGCTCAATGCAATTATGATTTGTATTCAAACTCATTGGACACATAGCCTAAAACATACAAATCCAGAACCATGACACCAAGCTGTTATTCATTGCCTAATTAGGAACCTGTCCACAGAATATACAAATCATGTCATACTCATCAACAAAAATGCATGACCGCAAAGTGAGAATGCCAGACATTCCAAGATGTTACATTTACAAACAAAAGTACAGCACAGATAAGGTTTAACATGTGCACTGCTGCAGCCATTGATGACAGGAGAGTCAGTCCATTCCTCTTTCATATTACTGTGTTGACAGTGAATCCCAACTTCGTTCCACCCACTGATTCTTTTAAGCTATTTTGTGAGAATAAATAAATACATAAAACATTCTCTATAATAAAAATATATTTTTTACCCATTCGTCAAGCACATATAAAATTTTATATAATCTATTTTTATTATACACAAACACGTAGCCACATAACACACACACACACACACACTTGTTAGGTTATTGAAGCCAATTATATTTAAACATGGATTAGATCAAGTGAAAGCCTATAGGATATGCGAAGTACACAATGTTATCACGGAATCAAAGCATACATAAAGTATAATCGTGGTGTGTGAGTGTTATGAAGACTGCTGCTGCGCGAGGGCTAGTCAGAAATTTAGTTAGCATTTCTTCCTCTCACATACACACAAATCAGAGACGAGTTTATGTTTAAAACAATTTACATAAAAATTATAGTGATGAAATCAATAGTTACAGGGCTGTTAAGCCACAAGTAGTTAGCCTCATTTGACAAATCAATAAGTTATACAGTAGTTACACATACCTGGAGCAGCTGCATCTTGCCATTGAAGTGCTGATGACGACTAAGGCTGTTTTACTTCTTTACTTAAAGAATTTTGAAATGTCCATTTCAATATTCAAAAAAATCTCCTCACCAAGACAAATGCACATCTACGAACCGTCTGTATAAATCGGCACTGGAGAAAATGTTTTGAGCGAATGGCTAAAACATTCGGGGCTTAAGCCCGGTAAGGCCACTCCTATGCCCTACTCACTTCAAATGGGCAGAGCCCTAGATGTGGCCACTCTGAAGGGAACACTGCATAACTGTATGAATGTACCTTTCGCTAATAGTCTTGTGGCAGGGTCCTTTGTGAAAAGATTTATTTTCTTACTTTTGTTTGGAACGACCATTCAAGTGTTCCCCTTCCTGCAGTGGCCTTCAAGGCTCCAAAAATGCTGTTTGGAATTCGCCCAATACCTTTAGATATCTACAATGTGTAGATGCACAACATCCGTGTAGCGCATCAGCCGGTCTGGCGTATGCAAGCATGGTTTTGACCCAGTTTTGTTCCCCCAAACGTGAAGAAAAATGAATGAATAAATAAATGAAAAGGAAGGGGTTGTGCTCCGTTAGGTGACCTCTGCTCAGAGCATTGTTAATGATTAATGCTCCTCTTAAGGGCAACTGTTTCCTGTACGTAATATCAAATCAGTGCTATATACAAGTGACCCAAATGCAATTACGCAGCAAAACATACTCTGAAATGCACACAGAATACACATTTAATGAAATAAAAACAAAACCCACTTACAAGTCAATATATTGGAAGCAGACAAGTGCACACGCACACAAAAGTCTAAGTGAGCCATCATATAAGACATGCATTAGCCTAACTTGTGACCTTGCAGAAAATTAAAGCTTTGACAGAACACAGACATGCCACTCACTTAGATATAAATGAAATATTTGGATCTGCACGCACATCACAACATTCATACGCTGCATGAACACACCTCATTTAACAGTTATCATGCAAATACATCGTAAATGATCCTCTCTTTTGACAAGACATCATTTTACACATGCAATCAACCTAAACAATATTTATCTGGACACAGACAGTAAAAACTTCATCCCCTGTCATCTAAATGTAAATAAGACCACATCTGCCAGAATCCCAAAGAGTATTCTATCAGATAGTTAGTGGAGATCAATAAAGGAACAGCATTACAGTGGTTACATCATGACAAATCTTTTTTTATTCTTGATCGATTGAAATAAGGGAATGGTGTACTATGTAAAGGCACTCCAAAAGAAAGATTCTCCCTTCATAGTCTAAAATAATTATTTGTTTCTTTGACTTCAAGCAATTTCATGTCCCAGGGGTTGATCCATTATATGAATACTATTTATTAAATGTTTTAATCCATGATAATCTAAACAAAAGAATGAAATAAACAAACCATTTCAGTATATATTGTGTAAAAATGAATTTTATAATTTTATCAAATTGCAATGGTCCCATAGCTGTGCCATCATTTCCACCACAACAACAATTTTGCCCTTAATAGTTTTTTTTTTTTTTTTCAAAAGTTATTGTACTTGTTTAGCAAGTTGTTTAAAGTGCCACTGAAGAGCATGCTTGAGATGAAACTTGAGACATATGATGTTTGAAGAAAACGAAAATGTAAGAACAATAATGCTGAAAATGACATAAGTCTCCCATGAAGTGCATTATATATATATATATTACATTTACATTTATGCATTTGGCAGACGCTTTTATCCAAAGCGACTTACAGAGCCCTTATTACAGGAACAATCCCCCTGGAGAAACCTGGAGTTAAGTGCCTTGCTCAAGGACACAATGGTGGTGGCTGTGGGGCTCAAACCAGCGACCTTCTGATTAACAGATATGTGCTTTAGCCCACTACACCACCACCACTCTGCCATATATATATGGGGAGAATGTAATATAGATATAGCAATTACATAGTAGCTATAAACCTGACAACAAATCTGCAACCAGTGAGCAAACAGTTATTTATTTCACATAAGAAGCCATTTGCATAGAAGTCTTAAAGTTGCAGTATAGTGATATGGGATCACATAGGTGGAAATGGCTATATAAAACTACATTAAATATTGTCAAAATAACAAGATAAATGGCATGACATCTTTAAATGAAGAAGGCTATTTTTTAGATGGTGTTTAGGCCACATTGACTCACAGACAGGATGTAGATTAAATGTACCACTTTAAAGACAAACAACCGCACAGCAATCAAGGCTGAACGTAACATGAACAACTGAATAAATTAGATCTATTCCTGGGAGCGACTTTCTCTCTTTAGGGGGCAAGACACACTGATTTAAATATAGTTCAGGTGAGTCATTGGTAGTGGTGGATGTGGACAGGTTCTGTCAGGCATGCTCTGCTATGTGCCTGGCAATTTTAAAGCATCAGAACCACAATGTATGTCAGCATTCGGCTCCCAGGGGGTGAGCTTGCAGAGTGCTGAATGGCCTTGTTTGTGAGACTGGATGGGTGGGATTGCAGTGTAAATGTGAATGTGTGTGTGTGTGTGTGTGTGTGTGTGTGTGTGTGTGTGTGTGTGTGTGTGTGTGTGTGTGTGTGTGTGTGTGTGTGTGTGCTGAGGCTGCGTGGTGGTATGGACTCTTGCTGAGCTTGCGTCCCCCCACTGTGCCTGACAGCAGTAGCTCAAACTCTGCCTTGCATGATGAGTGAAAAAATAGATGAAGAAACACAGACTGCCTGGAAAAGAAAAAGAAACACAGGGGGAAACAAGTCAAAAATATCCAACCCTTTGAGCTGGAAAGATTACAAACATTTTTGTACATTTGGTAGTTCCGGTAGCTCAACTGGTAAAGCATGGCACAAGTAATGCCGAGGTCATGGGTTCGATTCGTATGCACATAATGATAAAATGTTACCATAAAAACACTTTATGGGGCTGTTCAGATCGAACAGACTCTTGTGTTTACTTTAGTTGCAGTGCAACAAATGGAACAGCAAGTGTCTCGAGATGAATTTTTAAAAGTGAAGTTATTTTAACTTGACGCAGCATCTTCAAAAATTATTTACCCAACCGTATGTGGTCTCAAACTTGTATGACATTCTTTCTTCTGTGGAGCACAAACAAAGATATTTCAAGGAGATTTGATGTGTTCATAACCATTCAACGCAAGTCAATGGGGTCCAACACTTTCAATCACCAAAAAAGACAAAGGCAGCCTAAAGATCAACGGACTAACGATTATTTTGATAATCAATTAATCGTTGATTATTCCTTCGATTAATCTGATTTCAAATGTATTTCATTTATTTAATTAAAAATGTGATTTAAAAAATAAAAAATTATAAAGGCCGTGGGGACTTGGTTTGATTTGCAGTATTGACTTCACAATTTTATACTCTTACAAAATTTTACACAAAGCCTGAATCATAAAAAGTGAAGTTAGAATTTTATTATTATTATTATTATTATTATTATTATTACTATTAGGGTATATACAAAACAGTTCATTTCCTTTAGTTGAAAAACTTAACAGAACATACTATTCATTAAAGTGCAAAATAATACACAGTATAAATTTACTTGTGAAATCAGACTTAACACTTGATATTATCGGGACTACCAAATATCAGGATAGTTAGCATTATTATACATTATTTTCAGCATCATATACAGTTTAATATAGTATAATAATCTGTAAACGGAATGCAGATTCTTACATCTTACATCACAGATATTCATCGGTGTGATATCCCATGAAAGCTACACAACTGATACCATTGAACCAAAAATGAAGTTGTTTTGATGTTGCATGATTTATAAACAGCAAAGCACCGTTTAATCAAAATGATTGCGCTCCCTTTCTCTATTGCGATCGGTTCATTCTATGTGGATGCGAGCGCGCGTTTCCTCGGTGAAGTTTACCGGAAACTTGCTTCTGGTAAAGACAGTTTTGCGAAATGGAAATACGCACCTGATTTCGAATTCATGTATACATTATAAAACATAGAAAATAGCAGTAAAATGTAAGTTATGCGCTGGAGAGAAAAAACTCATAGGCGCATTAAAACAGAACAAGCACTCTGTCAACACACCTGACGCAGCATCCGGTCCACATTAATCTGTATGTTTATGATCTTCTTTGAAAATTTTATAAAGTGCTCTGTGTGCTGGACAACTTGGGTCGTGTTTTTTCCGCTACAATTTTTCGCCGTCTTTTTCAAATGAGTTGTCATGCAACACATTTTGGGCTGTAAAGTGACGTCACTGATGGAGCTTCTCTGTGCTCACCACACATATCCAACTAATCGAAAATGAAACGTGTTGTCGATGATTTTCACTATCGTTAAATATCAATTTTATCTGAATTAAATTAGTTGTTGCATAATTAGTTATCCGTATGACTCAAGTGGCTTAATCTGTGTCTATGTCATGATGACGATGAGTCTGCATACAGAAAGGAGGTTGAACGGCTGGCTCACTGGTGCAATCATAACAACGTGGAGCTGAACAGAACACGCTTAAAACGGTGGAGATGATTGTGGACTTTAGGAGGAACACCCCAACACTGACCCCCCTCACCATTATAAACAGCACTGTGGCAGCATTGGAATCATTCAGGTTCCTGGGCTCTACCATCTCACAGGACCTGAAGTGGGAGACCCACATTGACTTGAAAAAGACCCATTAGAGGTTGTGCTTCCTTCGCCAGCTGAGGAAATTCAACCTGCCATAGGCGCTATTGTTACAGTTCTACTCATCTGTCATTGAGTCTGTCCTCTGCACTTCAATAACTGTCTGGTTTGGTGCAGCTACAAAATCAGATATCAGAAAACTACAAAGGACAGTTCGGACTGCTTCGGACCCTTCAAGAACTATACACTTCCAGAGTGAGGAAAAAGGTGGTAAAAATCACTCTGGATCCCACTCATCCTGCCCACTACCTTTTTGAACTGTTGCCTTCTGGCCGACGCTTCAGAGCTCTGAGCACCAGAACAACAGTTTTATCCCTCAGGCTATCCATCTCATAAACAGTTAAAGCCACCCCATTGAGCAATAATTATGTGCAATACACAGTTTAGACTATTTATATTATCTAACATATCCTCTTCTGCCAGTACATACAAGAAAAAAAAAAAACGAAAAAAAAAAAACAGTTTGCACTGTACATAACATACTGTATTTTTGTACTGTATATAACAGATTTGTTTTATATTTGCACTATGTGTGTATGTACGTATATGTATAATTATATTATATATATATATATTTATTTATTAATTTTTTTAATTTTTATTATCAATGTCTTGCTGCAGTTTTTGTATTGTTTTTTTGTATTGATGTACACTGGAAGCTCCTGTCACTAAGACAAATTCCTTGTATGCGTAAGCATACTTGGCAATAAAGCTGATTCTGATTCTGATAAAATACCATAGATTTGGGGAGAAACGGACCAAAATGTAACACTTTTTTAGCCACAAATCTTGACATCTGCTGCCTCCTCTACATGATCATGAGAGAAGCTCATCTGGAATGTTTTGAACCCCATTTACTTACATTGTATGAATATAAACACATCGTATCTCCTTAAAAATATCTTTGTTTGTGTTCCACAGAAGGAAGAAAATAAGATGAGTTTGAGACAGCACGATGGCATGTTCATGATGAGCAAGTTATAATTTAACCCTGAAAAAACAGTGAGAAGCAGCGCAGCAGTCAAATAGATCCATCTAATGCATGTTTAACCAGGAAAAACTATTTCAAAACAGCGCAGATGAGGCAAAAATATGCTTGATGTAGGTACTTTGGATAAAAGCATCTGACATATGCCTAAATGTTCTCAAAGACACTGTACTAAGTTGTTAGGCAAAACGTAAGCACCAAATTGTACAACACAAATGTACAACAAGCTCACAACATACAATCTGAGAACCGTTGAACAGGCAGGTGAGCGCTTTGTTTTCATCACACAGACCAGCCATGCTCTCACCAATCCTGTTTTGCCATTACACCCAAGACATATTTAGAGCAGCCGGAAGGAAAGAAGAGCCGGCTGTATCATTTTCCAACCAGTGTAATTCAGAGCCCCTTTTATGCCTTCTGCTTTGCTTTGCTTTGCTCTGCCTGAGAGGGAGGGAGAGTCAGAGACTTTATATTGAGAGCCCATCTGTCAGTCTCTTTTCTGAATATGTCCATATAATTCCATTTTATTGTTCCCAAAGGGGAAAAGGATGAAAGTGAAGAAGCGAGAGAGAGCACGAAGGAAAATGGACTGAAAAGAAACCAGCACAAGTGTGAAACCTTGAGAGAACTGAGAAATGAGAGAACGAGATAAAAAGAGGAATGTTCGTTATTAAGTACTTGAATAACCAACAAAGCATGTTAGAGAGATGAAAGGGAGAAAGAAAGAATCATAGAGATTTAGATGATAATGAAGCAGTGCATCTGTTCCGCAGAATAGAAAGAGATCTTTTGAATTGCTCTGACACCCATTCACACCTGGTATTAAAGGGATGGGGCTAAATGACACTAAATACAATTTCTGTCATCATTTGTTCATCCTCATGATGTTCCAAACATGTGAGACTTCATCACTGAGTCAATCAGCATTCTCTTTTATTGAATGTTTTGTTTGTTTTTTAGGCTGCCGTTCTGCCTATCATCTTCTTTTGTTTTCCACAGAAGTAAGTCAAACAGGTTGGGGACAATATTAGGGTGAGTAAACAATGACATAACTTTCATTCCTGTCCTCTCTCTAGTGTCTCTTTAAATACATGTGGTAAAAGGGCCAAGAAAACTGTTGTAAAAGATGAAAAGAAAGATATGTAGAAAAAAAATAACATTGTACTGCCACCATCTGTCCTAAGATAGCAGGATTTCGGTACTGCCCGGTCTGTCTGTTCAGGCAGACAGATAAATGGAAGCTGTCACAATGGTGCAGCTTCCCTCCACCAATTCTGACAGGGCATCCGTCAGCTTCATACAGACCCACGTCAAATTATCCAAATTAAAACAGGCTTAGTGTGGCACCTGGCTTATCCCTAAGGACAGCAGAACAGCTGTGCTCAGATTAGATCAGGCCTCCGAAAAGACAGCTCTGCAGTATGGAAATGACCACACCACAATGTACTACTGTACAATGTTGGCCTACATTGATCAGTGGGGTTACACTGGATTAAATCCAAGTCCATATGGCGCATACAGAATTGTTTGAGCGTTTCAGATCAGAGCTTTGCAAGGTTTAGCTGGGCTGGTCAAAGATCAGTGTAGGAAAAGCTATGAAAAGTCAACTGAAGGGATATGGAGGAAGTTACAGTAGCTACAATACAGTAAAAAAAAACAAAAAACAATATAGCCTAGCTATATATTTAGCTTTTGTGCTTTTTAAAGGGATAGTTCAACCAAAAATTTTAATTCTCTCATCATTTACCCCCTTATCATTTATGCCATCCCAGAAGTGTAAGACGTTCTTTCTTCTGCAGAACAAAAACAAAGATTTTTAGAAGAATATCTCAGCTCTGTAGGTCTGTACAATGCAAATGAAATCACATAAAGACAGCATAAATCCCCTAGACTCTGAATTAGCCAGGAATAGTACGCTAAAGCTTCATGACCTTTTCTAAAAGCAGCAAGCACCATCTCAAGAGTGTCTGCCGTTTTAGGGGGCTACGTACTACACCCAAAGGTGTTACAGAGTAGTTGCCGCAGCTGTAAGTACCTGAAGAACTGAGATCTGGGAATCCCAAACTGCTGTATAATATTTTCAAAGGATCTCAATGCTCTATTTTCATACAGATCACCCAGTGTAGCAACTAGCTTCTCAATCAATTCTGTCCAGCTAAAGGGGGACTTTTAGGGTTTAACCAAATACTTGCGGCAACGTTCAAGAAAATGTCTGAATTGAGCACGAGGGAAACTTTTGTCCACACTAACTGCATTTGTGAGATAACGGGATGTGTCTTTATTTCTCCAGGCAGTTTGGTAGAAAGACATTGCAATGGCAAGATAGGGGCAAGGACATCCTGTTCAATAAAGAGCCAGGGAGGAGCTCTTTCAAGTGGAAGCGACCAATGCGCCAAATGTCTGAGACCAAAAGCATAATAATAAAACAAAAACACCTTTGTCAATTGGCCTGTGTAACTTGTTAGAATGCATTCAAGGATGTTTACCATTCCAGATTAAGGATTTAGCTATATTATCAAGTAGTTTAGAATAAAACAGGGGAACTTCAATGGGGAGAATCTGTAATAGGTATTTACATTTTGGAATACAATTCATTTTATAATATTAACCTTCCCAATCATAGATAAATGTAATGAGGCCTACCTGCCCACATCGCTCGAAAAACGTTTTATTAAAGGGTCAAAATTAACTGACTAAATCACACAAATTTGCTGTGAATAAAATACCCAAATATGTAATGCCTTGTTTGGGCCATTGAAAGGTGCCCGGTGCATGCTGTCAGTGCCAAAGCTTTGGATTTAGACCAATTAACTCAGTATCCCGAAAATGTAGAAAAGGAATTGATAATTCTGTGGAGGCAAGGCTTAGATCTATTGGGGTCGGAGACGTATAATAAAATATCATCTGCGTAAAGCAAAAGCTTCTGTGCCATACCTGCCGCCATCACCCCTGGAAAATCATCCTCCTTTCTTATAGTGGCTGCTAATGGTTCCAGGGCAAGACAGAACAATAATGGGGAAAGAGGGCAACCCTGCCGGGTGCCCCATCCAGAGTAAAATAATCTGAGATTAATCCATTCGTTTTTTTCCTCCGCTACAGGGTATCTATAAAGTAGCTTAATCCATCCAATAAAATTATTTCCGAACCCATATATTTCCAAAATCTTAAAAAGATAATCCCATTCTACAATATCAAATGCCTTTTCGGCATCAAATGAGATGGCAGCGACCGAAGACTGATCATTCGCTACTGACCACATGATATTAATGAAACACCTAATGTTACAGAAGAGCTATGCTCCAGAATAAACCCCACCTTATCAATATGTATAAGAGATATCATAACTTTACTTAATCGGTTAGCCATATATAATGTTTTTTTGAAAATTAAAAAATGCAAAAAAGTTTCTGTGAGGGTTAGGTTTAGGGTTAGTGGATAGAAATTATCGTTAGATCTGTATAAAATCCATAAAAATGCATGGAAGTCTATGGAGAGTCCCCACAATGCTAAAAAAAAACAAGTGTGTTTGTGTGTGTGTGTGTGTGCGTGTGTGTGCAGGGACCTGCACAGACATTTTGGGGGGCAGGGGCTCAAGTGAAAAAAAAAAAGGGGTGACTTTTCATAATTATTTATAAAAAAATTTTTTTTTTAAACAAAACGTTAAAAATTAACACAACTCTGACTTCTTTACCAATTTATTTTAATTCCCTCACACTCAAGCAATTGTTTCATATTCAACAGATTTCTACAAAATAATCAGTTCACACAGAGACCATGTTCTTCTTTAGTATTCACTAGGTTTTGTTATGTATAGCTTGTCTTGTCTCACTGTTGCCCTTTGTTTGTCATTTTTGTCACTTTTGTAGTTCCTTAGTTTTCACTTTTGTCACCCTTGTAGCTCCATAGTCTCCTTGTTAGCTTTCGTGTTCTCTGTTCATTGTTTTCACCTGCCCTCGTTAGTTTTGCCATTGGTTTCTGTTTATTGCCCTGTCATCTTGTTTGTTCATTGGTTCCCGTTTTCCCATGTCCATGTATTTTAACCCGGTTGTTTTCACTCCCCTCTGTCAATCGTTGAATGTTGTTAAGCCTGGTATGTGTTCCCTGCCCGAGTTCTCAGTTTTGTTTTATCGTGTTTAAGTTTCCTGTTTTTCCTTTGTGTTTATTTGTTTGTTTGTTTAAATAAAGTTTAGCTGCATTTAGATCCACTCTCCTCGTCTGCCTTCGCTGCCTCCATTCATTACAGGTTTATCACAAGAGCAGGCAACAGCAAAGGATGTTCACTGTCCTTTTCTGCATATTGCGGCGGTACATTTTAGCTTATCGCAGCCCATCCGGCAAGTTTCGCTGCTAACCCACCAGCCCATTCGGTTCTCCCGATGGCCAGTCCGCCCCTGATTGGCCCCAAAGTGTATCGGCCCACCGGAAAAATTTGAGGAGGAACACACCTTCAGGATAGTTTGATGAATGAATCTACATGTTCTTTGTGTTTATTCTGCCTATTGGCTGGAGTTTGTTTTATAAATAATTCTCTGTTATATAATTTCTTAATTTGTATAGAATCACCGGGCTTGAGCAATCCGACGGCAAAGTTGACGGGGTCGTAGGCATACATGAACTGTTTGAGTTTAGAGGGTTGGACGCCAATTGGCACTGTCGTACGCGGGGTTAATACACATGTTTTTCTTTTTCTGTTTGCTTGGTTCAGGGGGAAGTTTGTGGTTTGACCATTGCACTAATGTTATGTATTTATTTATTTTTTGACACAATCTATTTTTTCTAATATGTCATGTTAATATGAGTGGATTGTCTCTCGCCATGTGGAATGTGAATGTGAATGGGTTGGGGCACCCCATAAAAAGAAGGAAGTTTATTTATTTTCTAAAACGTAAGAAATATGATTATAGTGTTTCTTCAAAAAACGCATCTTTCCCTACAGGAAGCTGAAAAATTTGGGAAGATATGGGGTGGACATGTTTGACTTGAGCAAGGGAGTCATAACTTTGATAATTAAACATCTACATTTCAAATGTCTCAAACAGATTAAAGATAAATTAGGAAGAGTCATTATTGTTTTAGCATAAATTCAGCGGCAAAGGTTGATTTTGTCTAAAATTTACGCACCTAACAGTGATGATCAGGGCTTTTTTTTATAGATTTTGAAGGGATGTTGCAAGCCGTTGGCACCCTCATGATATAATCCTTATGAGGATTCTTCATAGACATAATGATTTTTAGACTGTACGAACTCTAGATTCTATCCCCTGACCCTACAAAAAATAACTTTCTGCATTTTTACATAAAAAAAATCACAGTTTAGTATGTTTTTTTTAAGCTATTTGAATTATGGGGACACTAGAAATGTCCTCAAACAACATTTATAGTATAATACCCTTGTTATTACCAGTTTGTAACCTAAAAAAAAAACAGTCCTCGTAAGCCACCCAAACTTGCCCACACACACCATAAATGGCTTTATGTTAAGGTGTTCTGCAATCATGTTTGCACAGCTGTTTTCCAGTCTGTTGGAGCACCTCAAGGTTTCTGTTTGCTTACTGTTGGGTGTTGTGTTCAATGTCCATTTAATTTGTGTGGACTGACATGTTTGACAGGGGTTAGTATTGCAACCACATGGTGAACTGATTTGTGGCAGTCTGAAAACTTAATTTAATAAACCTTTTTTTTGTGTGTATTATTTGGAACCATTTGGCAGTTTGAAAACAATTATATTGATATCATTCACACTATGATTTTGTCAACATTTTCTTTGAGGATCTGCTGCCATCTTCTGGCAACACAACACCATGAACAAAGCATATACACTATACATTTGCTGATTCTTTTTTCTTTCTAAATAGGTTTGTAAATTGTAACATTAAATACATAATGTTTTTATCGAAATAAAAAATGGTGATTTTATAATGTATGCCTTTAATGATGTAAATGCAATATTGGCATAGCTAAATTGTCAGTTACAGAGAAATTTAGACACATTACATATTTTGCCAAGAAATCTAACATTCTTGATGATATTATAATGTTCTTACTGTAGAGCTGTGATCTAACCTTTAGTTAATGTAGCATTTTCATTTTGGCCTACAGAAACTTTCACTTTTTTTTTTTTTTTAAAATAGTACAATGATCATTTATGGAATTTATTTTATTTTAACGATGCCTGTGTAAAGCATTCAGAATTTCCACTATGAAGTGTGCTAAATAAAACAAACTTGGCTTGGGTTTTGCATTGTTTTTTATTGACAGTTTGTACAAAAAGAGGTATGATTTCACATATCCTGCAAAGAATAGGCCACATTTACCATAAAAAAACGGATTAAAAAAAAAGCCAAAAGAAAGACAACTGAAATCAACCAAAGGGTGCTGACACGCAATTCGTTAGTGTTGGTCATATTAGACTGTGCAACACAGACACCACACATAAAAAATACTGCATGTCATCAACTGTGAAATGAAGATGAATAATCTTTAATATCTCTGTCAAATTATGAGGCTCATTTGAGAGAATGTTCAATTCACATTTTCAAGTGTTATGTCCATTCAGTCTCTCATGGCTGATATTGACAACTGAAAATTCCATCACAGCTTTTTGAAAATACAATTTAGAGTACCTTACAATTTAGAATGTCATTAAAGTCTCTCCGCTGTGAAACTGTAAAGTGCATTTGTTGAATGACTTAAAGCATCATGCATGTTTGTTTCTAACACATACGCACTACCCCTTTAAACATAACACAAATATGTATCAGCTATATTACTAATCCATTTAACGTGTATCGTCTCTTTTACAATATTTTACTAAGTACAGTATATATGTAGCAATTACACTGAAAAATTTGTGTTTTCCAAAACAAATCTGCTTCTATTTTGTCAAACTGAGCAAAATTCAGCAAATCACCAATAAGAACAATCATGTTGTTAGCTTTAAAAAATAGCCCAGCACTACTTGCATATTATCTTGAGATGTTGTGTGTATAATCTGTAATGAAAGCCAATGTGTGGTGAATATCATTACAGTTTTCCAGAGCTTCAATAGCAGCGGAGAAGAGGGCATTACACATATGACAAAATGGACAGTTAGGTGAATATAGAGCACACATTGAAATCTATGAAACTAGTATCTGAATACACTAGTCACTTCTGTATATTGATGATGAAAGCTACCATCACTATTACTACTTAAAAGATGTGTACAGTACCATGGAGTCTATGTAGGGGATCTACCAACATGAGGCTTAATATAATTAAATTATAATTCGAAGCCCACAGATTGGTTACTTCCGCGAAAGATTATGTGGGTCATCTTGTTGTGGACAATTTGTGCTCCATTACTTCAACAGTAAGTTAAACAAACAAACAAACAAACAAACATACATTTGGGGAGTGGAGGGGTTGTGACTCCATTTCAAGCAAGACATAAGGACTGGGGCCAGAATGAGTGATAAAAACAAAATTACATAAACTTTAAGAAAAAAAAAAAAAAAAATTATTCCACATCCTTCGATATATTGATCAAGCTAATGCAGCAATTCATAACACTTTTGTAACTGCAAACTACTGCATAATCAGAGAACTTAAGTTATAAACACTGGATATTTGATATGCATACATACAGTATATACACATACAAGAATATCCTTCACTAAAATTTTAGTACACTGAACTGTACAACAGCTTCCAAAGGAACTGTTCAGTAAAACACTGTCTTGCTTACATAGTAATACCATGTTATACAATGCACGTTTACATTTATCCCAAACAGAAAAAATAAAGAAAAAAAGTTTTGCGCAAGCCTAGACAGGCAACAAAGTGCATATATAGTGAGTCAAAAGCCACTGTTAGGGGGAATCCAGAGGGTGGGACATTATTTATGCATGGTAAGTGGAAGAGTCAACAGACTCTAAATGACTCTATTGCCTCACTACACATTGTCACAATGTGGTATGTTGTTTGTAGGTGATTAGCCACTTTCAAGAAAGATCACCCATAATTTAAGTAGAGGCTTTTGCAGAAGAGAAGTGTTGCGATAAATTGAGCACGCTCCTTTCTAGTAAAAAGGTGCAGTGATGCAAGCAGGACAATATCTCCCAATTAAAAAGACCACCCAGAATATACTATATACTAATATTAGGACAACATTATGATAATACAAATAAAAAAAATACACAATGTGGTTAATCTATTAAAATATGGTTAAACTTAATATAAACCTAACAACCACTTCAGTTTGAAGCACATGAAGGGCCACAGATGTGACCGTGAATTAACAACAGCAAATGGACATTTGTGCGTGGAAAACCATCTGCATGGCTAGAAAAGAGTGGAAAGTGACCTCTAGAGGGGAATGCTTGAACTTCCGGAAAGACAAAATTTTTTATGAAACTTGGTGAGGTACTGAAATGGAAAGAAAATGTAATAATTCAGAAACATCCTTTACAGTAGTGCTACGTTCCACTGCGCATTCGAAATACTTCTGCACAATCGTCGATACTTCAATTACCCTTTTTCTTTTTAAAGAGGGCGAAATCAGAGTTTTATAAATGCCTGGCTTACATTAGAAAATATTTTTTGAAATGTTGAAAATGTTGGCTGTGAAAGGATGAATTAAATGAAATGATACCAGAGAATGTAAATCCAATATATTCTTGACTGACTGTAAAGGAATTCTGCTGCTTCCATATTTATTTCGTTTTTTCCAAGCATTCCCCTATTTGATTGTCCTTTCAAAATGGACTTCTCATAAAACATTTCAAGAGAAACAAATGGACAGGATGCTTTTGCATGTCTGTTCACCATCAGTCTTGCTTTTTGAAACGCTCTCCGGTCTGACAGGCTTTAATCCCTCCACTTTACTTTCTCTAGGTCTAGGTCACTTCAGCACCCTCTGGAGGTCTAGGTTAACAATGCCTTTCTAGATTTGTTCTACTTCATTTGGTCTAGGCCTGGGACAATCTCTCTTCTGTCTATCTAGCTTTCAATTTCTTACCCTGTTTGTCTAACTCTCTCTCTGTATCTGTCTCTCTCTCAGTCTCTCTCACTCTCACTCTCTCTGTCTCTCTCACTCTCTCTCTCTCTCCTCTCTCTGTCTCTCTCACTCACTCTCTTTCTAGCAGTTAACCACTGAGCAGGTAGACCACCAGCTCATAGGTGCACATCATGATAGCAGTGTTGGGGATCTGTCGGACCAGGTGAGTGGTGAGGCCTCGGTACAGAGCTCTGTAACCCTCCTCTCGGAACACCATGTTTAAAGTTTGGAAGAACGATCGGTACTTGCTGCCCTCCTCACGAAGTCTTGTACGAATAACCTCTGTTAAAGCGGAAAAGAAAAAGAGATAGAAGTTACTAGTTGACAAGCTAGATGGCATATGTTCTCTTCCAGTTTCTAACAAGGACAGCCTCAAAAGCTCTCGATTTACTTTGAATCTGATTTCAAATTTGACAGACTATTTTGGTTGCATTTCAGTTCTAATGTCCATTTTGCTAACATATTAAAGACATTCTCTCAGCTAATGCTGTTAAATATACAGGGGACCTTCTAACTTCGTAAATTATGAAAATATTGGCCAGATTTTAGCTTTCGAAAATGTACAAATTCCATGTAATCAATAAATATGATGTCTTGTAACTGCATATATGTTGCATATGTACAGTACTGTGCAAAAGTTTTAGGCACATAAGATGTTTCACAAAAACATTTATCTTAAAATAGTTATGTATAACTACAGCTTTAGAGAGACAAAAGGAGTTAGACTCCCAAATATTACTTTTGTAAATAGAATAGATTAGAATAACAGGGAGTACTGCAAAAGATAGCATGGCCTCCACAGATCCCCTACTGAACATTGTGTCAGTCTGGGATTACATGAACAGACAGAAGCAATCAAGACATCCTAAAAAGATGAAGAACCAAGAAAAACTGTGTCCAGGTGTAACTAGGAGAATTGGTGCTGTTTTGAAGACAAAGGTGGTCTCGCCAAATATGGATTTTAGCTTTTTTATGTTTACTGGTCTTTGCATGACATTAATTGATGAATGAAAACTATGTATGGCATTATTTTTTAAGACATCCTCACAATGCAAGTGCCTAAAACGTTTCCACAGTACTGTACATATGCACCATTATTAGCATTTAAGAATTAATAATGGGATTGTTCAAATTAAGAATGCAAAACATTGAAAAATCGATATTTTTACCAAGCCTTTTACGAAATCAGTTTAAAATTCAAAATGAATTGTAGGTAGCTACTGAAGCTGTACATGAAATAGCAATAAAAGGGTGAGACAAAAATAGAATGATCCAGGGAAGAGAAATGGAAAGATTAGGTAGACTTGACTTTCAATGAGATTGAAGGTAGACTTAGCTTTGAAAACAGGTCACAAGTTGGGATTTCAAGGATTGTAATGGACGAAGGGGTCAAAGGTCAACATGACAATCAACTGTTGTGTCAATTAAGATGAACTGTACCATTAATATTACAAGGAACAAAGTTTAATCCTATGATATTTGGACATATACAAGCAACCATTGAGCCCTCACCATGAGGGTAAGCGATTGTTGTAGCACACGTTTTGGATGTGGCAGCAGCCAACATCATTCCGACAAAGTCTGAAGCATCTTTTACGGATTCATCTTCGTCATCCATATTAGCATTGGCCTTGGACTCCATGAGTTTGCGTTTAATGCTTTCATAGATGACAAAATGGATGACAGTCTCTGAAATGCCAGCATAGGAAGCAGACATGCCCCTGTAGAATCCTCGTAACCCATCTGACCGATAGACCCGCCGGACACACTCAAATGCACTCAAGCGCCTTTCGCCACGGTTCCTGAAAAAACACCAGGGTAAAACAAACATTCAGTTAAATTTCACAAATCTTCTAGTTCTAAATGTTCTTTCTTTCATTGTACCCTGAAAGAGTTCTTTCAGTGAATATAAGGTTTAAGGCCAGAAACCTATTCTACTAAAAAAAGATGTGAATGTTTGTCCAATACAAAGCAGATGTGCAGTACCATTTTACATTCTAATGCATGACTTTAATGTGCTTTTATTTGGAAATTTAGTTTCATAAAGAGCACATCAGTTGACTAATGTCACGATCCTTCAAGGCTGCACAATTAATCAAAATAACATCAAAATGGCTTAAAAGGCTGCGATTAAAGACAGATAAAACTGGTCTCTGTACGCAACAGAATACACAATCCTTTTGGAGTGAACTATGTGTGGAGTTTACTATGATAAAATTGCTGTTTTATTTAAGAAAAGTCACATATGGAAGGTGTCAGTTTACAGCTCTCTCCATTTGTTTGTATAGCATCAGCAAACTGTCATAAAATGCTAGCTGACCGTTAAAGCTGTTACACGCTCTCCAATGATAGAACTGTTAAGGTTATCTTAGTACTATAACATCTCTGACGCTGCACATTCAGTGTCAAAATAAAAGCTCCATGTGAAAGTGGTGTCAAAATAAAAGCTCCACAATTTGTTCATTCACAAAAATTGTTAACATATTAAGCTACTAACTATCATTGTATATAATATATAAATGCGCATATCAATGATTATTAGATATCATTGTCTCTTGTGTTCATATAGTTAAAACCTGTGTGTAAACACACCTTTAGTATTTTAAATAGATTTATATTCAGTGCCTTTAATAAATTAAATCTACTAGGCAACAATGGCTGTTTGGATAAAATGATGGTTCCTTTAAGTTAGTAAGAAATATTTTTTGAGCCATTTCAGAGCAAATACATAATTATTGAGATTTATACTGAATATCATAGATAGACTGAAGGGTATCAAGACATATTTTTTTATAACCACATCACCCAGCACTTCTTTAAATAGAAACAGAATGTTTAAGCCCACTACAGTGCCCCTTGCGGGACATTAAGAATGCAATGTATACTTGCAATGGATAATAAAATCACATTTCAGAATGCAACCACTATCAATAGAGCTTGTGTAGTTTGAAGTATTCGTGTCACATACCTGCACAGAGCAGGCTATGTTTCAGGCCAATTTCACTCAGTTCAGAATGTTGAGTTAACTCAGATGGGACAATAGTGTGGAAAAATAAACATACTGCATTACGTACCTGGCATCAAGCTGCAAGCGAGTCTTTATAAGCCAGATCGGGTTGGTCGCTGTGATGGCAGTGAACCCTGGCAAAAAGAGGTGAGAAGTTCAGACATGGTAGTGATAGTCCAAATGACTGAGCACAGCACATTGCACATCTATTGATAAACAAACAAACTTTCCCTAAAGAAACTCAACACTGCAAAGTGTTGTCCACATCTGTAAAATGTGCTTATGGTCTGTTTGTTTCGGTTTAAATTAAAAGGATTTGGCTTTAGTAACCAGCGTATTATGGCATAATGGACCAATATAAAACACCAACAGTGCTTATCAACATAAGCACATCTTAAAGCAATGGCCACAGCAGTAATTGAGGCATTTTAGCTGAAGTATTAACCACTGTCAAAAATGTTACCACAAAAAGAACTCCTGAAGCCTATGTAGCTTTGTTTGAATATGCTTTATTTTATTCGTTTTATATATTTATGAATATGGAGTATTATCTAATTAAATTGTATAATATTTTAGAAATGGTGCAGAGTACAGGCTAAATGAGGTGAACATCTTGTGAAACGTGTTTTTAATAAAAAAAAATAATAAAAAAATAATTCACTAACCAGTTGAATTGAGTACATTTAATTATTTTATTTTTCACCTCACATGGGCACTAAATAATAATTGGCATGTAAAAAAAGAAAAACAAGAAAAAGAAAAAAAAAATAACAACATGCCATGCAAATACTATGCTGGCAAGACAATGAGTCAATGCGATTTACTATGCGTATGTAAAAATGTGTGTGCGAATTAAGGTTGAGATTTGGGTGAATATATTTTCTGTTCTAACTGATGCATTGTGATTGCACTGCATTAACAGCATTAAAAGCAACAGCACATAATTCTGCCTGATTTACTATTAAAATGAAGCACAAAGTCTGTGCTCAGCGTTGTGGGTGCACAAACTAGAAATCCCCAAACAAAAATGACAGAGAGCATAAGACAATTTTCAATCGAATATGACAATATTCTTGTGCATCTTTAACAATACAGTGAAATATTCATGTGCATCTTTAACACTACAGTGTAAAACTTTTCTTAGGCAAAACAAACCAAAAGAAGGTCTATTGTGCTAGAGTAGAAGCTCTAGAGAGGGTAAAAGTCCTAAAGCAACTGACTGGTGAAGGGGGGGGGGGGTGATAGAACGGTACAAGAGAGTAAGAGAGAGAGAGAGAGAGAGAGAGAGAGTGTGTCTCTGACGAGTACTCACAGGGGAGGGGCAAAGCTCCTCTCCTCACAGCTGCAGGACGAAGCCTGCAGATATGGGGGGCAGAGCAGGCTGGCTCACAGACCCTCACGCAGGGTGAAAGCTACAGTAAAGGCCTAAAATAGACACAGGCTTTTCTGTACCACAGTCACAAGCAGCAGTCTACAAGCAGCAGTCCCCTCAGTGTCAAGTCAAACACATGAGAGAGTGGAACACTTCAATAAACCCACCAACATTCCCATCCCAGCCCCGCCCACCAAGTACATCAAACAATCACCCTTCCATATCCCTCTAACCAACCAATTTATAAACAATTAAGAGTGCTTTCATTTTCCTTTTTTATGGAGAGAGAGAAACAGTTTGAGACAAGATAAGAGAAAGGGAAAGAAAGATAGAGAGAAATTGGGATGGGATTTGTAAGGAATTTAATGATTTATTTTCCTTAACGGTTCCATTACTTATTCTTTAAGTACTTGAGGAATAAATATTTGGAAATAAGAAATTTTATTCTTATTGGATTTACTGCCCTCAGCAGTCTGTTACCTGATGTGATCATTTCATATTTTAACATTAACAGATGCTCGCAAATGGTGCGTTTACACAGACTTGTTTTAATCAAGATATATTATCCATTTTATAATATACTACTAATAACAAAACTCAACAAAAAAAAAAAAAAATAAAAAAAAAAAAAAAATCGGACATGACAAAATTAACGACTTGCAGTTCAGCAATTTCATTCACTAAAATGTATTTACTCATCTTGTATGTTTTACGTTGTACATTCCAAAGATCTGGCTCATAAAGAGTTCTTTTTTCAGGAGTCAAAGTACACTTGTCACAGTATGTTTTGCGCAGTAAATTCAAAAGATCAGACTCATGAGGGTCATGTGTTTGGGATCGTACATTACCGCCTCATAAGAGTCAATCACTCAGGAATTAGTCTACACTGTTCACACAGTACATGCTTTAGATTGAAAAGAAAAGACTCATAAGAGTTATTTGTTTGGGAATCGGACTACACTGGTCACACTATATGTTTTGCACAGTTGATTCAAAAGAACAGGCTCATAAAGGCCCCGATATACTTCTGGAGAAGTTCCTTTTCGTTTTTCGTTCAGGGGTAAAAAGAAGTTCTAAACAGCCAAGCAACGGCAGATGTGTGAATGCTTTCGCTGCAGATGGCACAAGTGAATGAACACAAGTATTTTAGAAGATTTCATTCCTTTAGCAGACTAATTAAACAAAAATAAATGAACTCTCCATACATTTGTATAGGATCAACAAACTGTCGTAAAATGCTAGTTGACCGTTGCAGCCATTATGCTCTCTCCAATGATAGAACCAAGAAGGTTATCTCAATACCATAACATCTCTGACTGAACTTGATGTCGGCATCAAGGTAGGTGGAGCTCTAGGTCACACCTACCGATGACGTGGAGCAATAGCAGTAAAAATGTGTTTTGCTGACGAATATAACTTTCCTAAATGTTTGCCCCAGCAAGCAGTTACGAACCACTGAAAAAAAACACAAAAACACCTTTTTGGCCAGATTTTGACAATCACACCCGTTCGCGCATTGATTTCGTAGGAAGTATGTCGAGGCCTTTAAGAGTAATTTGTTTGGGAATCAACTACACTGGTCAAGCTGTTCGAGAACCATTAATGGAAAGTTTTTTTTAAGAAAATAAATAGAAGAATCTGTTCTGAATTAAAAATAAATAAATAATACAAAATAAAAACGTTTTTTGGGTCCCAACCCAACATAAGCCACATTTCCACCATCAGGCCGAACAGTTCTCGTCCATACCATTCCATTCGCATTCCTTTCCCACTGTGGTGCTGTGAAATTAGTAGAATGTCCGTGTGTGGCGACGATGTGTGACGTAAACACTGGAGCGAGTGCACTATGGAGAATGATATGCATTACATTTTTTAGGACTGCTTTTTTTCCTTGGTTTTACTCTGCCAATACACAGGACAGAAGCAGTCCATGTCGCAAATCAGAAAGCTAAGTGAAAAGGTTGATGTTTACCGTCATATGCTGAGGGGCTGTGTATGCCATTGGACACGAGCACACAAAGGTAAAAGTTACCAGACTAGCTAAAAAGGATATATTGACAAATTATAACTCAAGTATTATATGAAAATAGTATGAACTAGTAATCTACTTCCCTGATGAAAAAGTTGGAAGAAAAATAAATGTAGACTACAATACTAGTTATTAAACCATCATCATAAAATCCTTCAGATACACTAAACATACACTTATTTTATTAACTTCAGCTAAATATTAGCAAACTTGGCAAACTAGAAACAACCAAAAGTGCTATAGGTTACCTTGGCATTGGCAAATTGTCAATAGTGAGTGTCACATACTAAAGCCATTTCACCAGCGCGGTTGAGAACAATTGAGTAAGGATAGCTAACAGTGCCTAGAATTCTGGGCTGAGATTGGTTTATAATCATGTTGTGCCAAACCATGCTCAAGTGGAAATGCTACTGTAACCATTCTGTACTGTGCTCAGAACCGTTGGGCCTGAAGGTGGAAAAGCGGCTTATAACATAGAGAGACAGAGAAAGAAAGAGTGAGATGAAAGAGAGAATTTTTGAGTTTTAAAGGACATCATTAAACCAGTGTTTCTCAGATACATTTTTTAAGGTACAGAACAGAGCTGATCTTGCAGCAGCAACACTATTTATCATAATTCAGTTTGTTAAATACTGGGTCATAAAAATTCAAACTGGGGTCAACAATATATCATCAGTAACTTTAAGGGTCAGTGGCATTGCATGTAAAAGGCAAATGCTAACCTTGTAATTCCTGTTGACAAAATCATTGTCGAATGACACTATTGTCACTCATTTTATTTTGATTTCGAACTACCTGAACCTTTCATTATGTTATTTATATATATATATATATATATATATATATATATATATATATATATATATATATATATATATATATATACATATACACACACACATACATACATACACACAAAGCAAATTACTGTTTTTAAAGATGTTAATCTTAGAGGTTCTCTTGTACCTTTTAAGCTTGTCTAATCACATCCATGTCTTACCAGATTCTATATGACTCACAAAGCTGTACAATGCGTGTGCTTTGCATGCCTCTAAACATTTGTGCATCAAGCGGTAGGCAAGGAGCCAGCAGTATCTCCTATGCTGTAAACTGATGCCGATACAAAGAGCCATTAAGAAAGGATAGAGAGTCACCTATGCTTTTGAGAGAAGAGAGAACGGCACACTGAATGAATATTTCATAGGTCTGTCCCTTATTTGATGCCAATTTTCCATTGCAGGAATTCAAGGACCTATATTTAACCGCTTTTGTAATGTAAGAGCTTTGTGTGCCATAAGGTGGGGTTTGGCCCCTTTTCCTTTTATATTCTGAGTACAGGCAGCACATGCAGGTAATGTTAACTTGGCGACTTAACACTAACATATGCTGGAATTGAATGACAAGGTTAGCATTCAGGATTGAGAATAAATGAAAAAAGAAGTGCATGTACATTTTCATTGAATTTACCTTTACAGGGGGATTACAGGCTGGCAAGTGGGCCATGTGTCAAAACTGCGTAATCACAAGGAGGTTAAAAAAAAAAAAAGACCTGCAAGCCAGCTACAGAGGCTACATTAATTTAATAATCATCATTATCATTATTATTAATCATCATTATCATTAGGAGAATCATGATCATACCGGTGAGTAGAGACGTGACTACCTGAGGCGTCCTGATCCCGCCCGTGTCAGTTGCGAGGACCGCTGCCCACCGCGTATGGCACTCTACATGTTTGCGTAGCGCCCTGTTAGCGGCCGCTACTACACACAGCACAGACAGCGTGTGAAGCCAGACTGTTTAGTAGCACACTGGCATGTAATGACTTATGTCCTCCAGCCCTCAAATGATAAAAGAAAACAAAAAGGGGGAAAAAAGAAAGTAGGAAAGGAAAGCACAACCCAAACTTTGCAGTTTTATTTGTGACTTCTTTTCATTTTGTGATTAACATACATTTACTGCATGTTAAAATTAGCTAACAAACTTACAATCTGGCTTAAAAGCTATTTGTGTTTTAGAAATGCCAAGTCTGACATTCCTTAATATTTACTACTACCACTACTACTACTACTATTACTACTACTATTACTTTAAAATGGTATTTAATTGTAATTACTTGGGTTGCTTTTTTTCTCTTTAACAGCTTCATTAAAAGTTTTTTTCAGAGAAATAGGTCTACTTTGGATCCTGAAAGTCTTCAATTGTGCTTTCGGTCTAGATGCTATCATACCTTGAAAATGGTAACCCAAACAACAGGGTAAATACCATGGCTAAACTCCCCATTTGTACAAGATGGTCAGTAGAACTAAAATGATATTGTAAGAAGACTATCTCAAGGCTTAGTCATTGCTATAAACAAAGCGGCTGACAAATATTGGTTATAAACACCCCCCAAAGATGCAATCTCTTGTTTTGTGCACACTAAGTGGTGAGTATCATTTTAGTGCAGTGCGTGAAATACAACCAAAAAAAAAGCCATTGAAAACTTGGGTCAAAAAATGCATTTACAAAATCACAAGAAAGATGTTGCTGGGACTCTTACCTGCTAAACCAGCGGACAGCATGTGCACCTGTGTCGAGTCAGGATCAAACACATTGTTCAACTTCTCTTTGGCTGTGGAGTAGGCAGCAAAATATATTGCTCTGTGTAAAAAACAGAAAAGGGCTGGTTGTGACTGACAAGGATCCATGCATCTATATTTACTATAAATGGGCTTTTTCAAAATATTACAATATTTTACCTCATTACAATGAATCAATACGCTCATGGCAAGAACTGATATTTTTGTTAAATTTATCACATGAAAAAAATTAAGACCAAAGCAAGTCTGTTAGATGGCAACAAACTCTATTCAACTGAAATAAACACTCAGATGGAACCAATAATTTTATTTATAAGGATCTCCCATGTAGTACACGCCATTTCCTCATGTCTTTTTTTTTTTTTTTTTTTTTACAGACACTGACATGCTTATACCCTATGCTTTTTCTATGTGCCTTCGATGAAGCAAAGCAGGAAATTCAGCACTCATTTCACAAAGCACTGAAGTCTAGTCAAAAGCAGCTTTACAGGAAATTACGCTTTAACAGTCGTCATGCAGCTTGATAATAACGTGATTCTAGATTATTCCTTAATAAGTAAATAACATTTGTAGACCCCCAGTGAGCAAGCCAAAGGCGACTTATGATGTTGGTAATCCAATGAAGCTGATTGAAATACAAGCAAAAGATGGCAATATCTTTAAATCACAACAAACTAACGAAAGAACAGTAGTACTATTGTGGTTTGACTTCGATATCAACTTATTATTGTATTGCCAGATCCCACCTGTTGTGTATATCTAAACCAGCTTACAAATGTGTTGAAAAAGTGCAGATCCAACACCTCTGCCCAGTATATTGGCGTTAACTAGTTTGGGTGGCGATTAAGCCAACAGGAGTAATGTGACATAGGAGAATCCCTAACATTAGATCACATGCCCTGTATTAGCATTAGATTTATTTTCCAAGCCAGACCAAATCGGATTGCTGATACCCACTGAGAAAATAACAACAGGATTATTCAAATAAAAATTTCCGCTGTAGGATTTAAGCTTTCCTCAGTGCGAGGTTTTCTTTTTCCTGCTTTAATCTACGTTATGTAATTCTTGCAAAAACAAGGGCAAATTTAAAGGTCTGCACTGAATGACATGCCAACAGGCCGAGTGTCTCCTGATGGGATGCTTAATATCACAGCTGAAGCGCATTGTACCTACTGTGCTTCTGCCCGCCTCTTTAAATAGAAAACCAATCACTGCCCTTCCACGACTGTTTGACAGCCAACCATATCCCAGTTTCAACATCTGCCAATTTCCACCAATAATGCTGTATTTTGGTCCCATGGCTTAATTTAACCTTCTGGAAAAAAAAGAATTAAAATGCTATAGCAGTTTTCTGAATTGATCTTTGGTTGACTATCTGAGAATAAATGTATAGTTTCTGCCTGTATGTGAGCTAGCTCATACCAAGCCTTTTTGATTGCTTGTGCGTTTAATCTTTACATAATGCTAACAGTCACGAGGCAGCCATTCCAGCTGGGAGGGTAGAGGACACAGAGGAAGGGAATGCTGAGCAATACATGCAAAGATAGAGACAAGCACACATGCGCTAACATACACACCTCCTGGGGAATGACAAGGGTCCTTACACAGAAAAAGGAAAATTATTTGAAAGTGGTTTAGTTGCAACACCATCTCCCACATACTAATAAATTTGATTAAATTAAACAGACAGAGACAGACACATAAAGCTCTAATGAACGAGAGCAAGAGAACAGCTAGCCTATAGCATATCGACGCTACAATAGTTGCCTAAAATACGGTCACCATGGTAAATATGAGCAAAGAAGTCTGTGAAAAAACATCAGCATTGTTTATCTTTTGATCTTTCATTAAAATAAAATCCACAAAAATCTTACCTCTAATTGAAGTAAAACAATTGAAAGAGGGGAAATATCTCATTATTAAATTAATATTTTTCTCCAAAACAAGTTGGCCACAATTATTGGCACCCCAAGAAATTCTAATGAGTAAAATATATCAGAATTATATTCCCATTCATATTTAAAAAAAGTTTAGTGCATCTGGGTGACGAGGAACAAGAAATTGTTCATCCATGACTTCTTGTTTTACAGGGGAATAAATATGATGTAACACACAGGCCAAATTTCCTTATTCATCAATCACAGTGGGTTAGACTAAATAATATTTTTCTGATGTGCATCAAAAGATTGTTGAGCCTCACACAATGGGAAGTGGCCATAAGAAAATAGCCAAAGCATTGAAAATGCCCATTTCCACCATCAGGGCAATAATTAAGAAGTTCCAATCAACTGGAGATGTTAAGAATTGGCCTGGAAAAGGACATGTGTCTATATTGTCTCCACGCACAGTGAGGAGGATGGTTCAAGTGGCCATAGAATCTCCAAGGATCACAGCTGGAGAATTGTAGAAATTAGTTTGGTCTTTGGGTCAGAAAGTCTAAAAAAAAAAATTACAAAAATTATCAGACATCACCTACATCACTACTAGTTGTTTGTGAGGGTTTCAAGAAAAAAACCCTCTGCTCTCATCCAACAACAAACTCAACCGTCTTCAATTTGCCAGACACTACTGGCACTTCAAATGCGACCGGGTTCTATGGACAGATAAAACAAAAATAGAGCTTTTTGGCAGCAAACACCAGAGATGGGTTTGGCGTACATAGAGATGAAGTACCCATGGTTAAATGTGGTGCTGCAACTTGAATATTGTGGGGCTGTTTTTCTGCCAGAGGTCCTGGACAACTTATTCAGATACCTGGCATTATGGACTCTAGATTTTTTTTTTTATCTGTTGGTATTTGATAATGCTGACTGCCTGTGCCAGAAAGCTTACAATGGGCTCTGGTTAGATCTTAAAGCAGGACAATAATCCAAAACAAACATCAAAATCAACACAAAAATGGTTCAGACCATAAAATCAAGGTTCTGCCATGGCCATCCCAGTCCCCTGAATTGAACCCCTTAGAAAATGTGGGGTGAACTGAAGAGGAAAATCCATCATCATGGACCTGTGAATTTGAAGGCTCTGTGGAAATTCTGTAAGGACAAATGGTCTCAGATCCCGTGCCAGGTGTTCTCAAACCTCATTAGGCATTATAAGAGAAGACTCAGAACTGTTATCTTGACAAAGGGAGGTTGCAAAAGTATTGAATAAAGGAGAAACATATTTAATAATGAGATATGTCCCGTTTCAATTGTTTTACTTCAATTAAAGGTTAGATGTTTGTGAAATTTTTTAATGAAAGCTCAAAAAGGCAAAACAATGCAGATTTCTTTTTTTTAACAGCATATTTACCAAGGGAGCCAATATTTTTGGCCACTAATGTACAATGCTGTAATCTAACAAAGCAGAGCAGACTTATATGGGAAACGGGATGGAAAGAAAGAGAGAGGCGCAACATACATAAGTGATGGACCGATATATAGGCCAAGCTGAATAATTACCTAATATCTGGCCATTTTGAGATTATCATCATTTTGTACATTTTTGCACAATTTACTTGATATTGTTAAACTATTACATTTAAAATCAATATTATAACAGCCATCAGTCACAATGCTCTAGAATGATCAGTATCAGTCATTTAAAAACCCATAGTGGTTGACCGCTAATATTTACAGTTCAAGTTAATCAAGTAAAAGTGACCGAGATAGCAAGTGTTTTTACAGAAGTCAACATCCGACTGCCAAACATTTTGACAGCTGTAGATTTAGGAATCCACTCAACCGCTACAACCTCATAAAATGGAAGAGTAGGTAACAGTGAGTTAGGGCCCATGGCCAATTTAGTCTGTAATATAACAGTGACATGGCCCCTTGGTGAGATACACTGAGATTAGAGCAATGAGACATGACAAAAAGGCTCTTATGTAACAGTTTGAGAGAAAAATACCTTTTTCACATCTTGACTGCAATGAGGATATACAGTAAATCCCAACAGGAAAGAGTAGGGAATACAATTCCAAAACAATTTTTTTTTTTTGTTTAGATGTTCTGCAGTTTCAAAACTGTACAAGAGTGATGGAGCATTGCGAACCCAGTGTGAATTATCTTTAACAGTAATGGTCACTTCCTCTGATGTAGGAATCACCTTCTGCCATGATCGAAAATTATCACTCGCCAACAATCATGCCATGGTCCAAATCACTGAGATTAATTTTTTTTCCCCATTGTGATGATTGATGTGAAAATAAACTGATGCTACTGACCCGTATCTGCATGATTTTATGCACTACTGCCACACGATTGGCTGATTAGATAATCGCATGGATGATTGTTGGTGCCAGATGGGCTGGTTTGAGTATTTCTGTAACTGCAAATCTCTTGTTATTTTCATGCAAAAAGTCTCTAGAATTTCAGATGGTGCCAAAAAAAAAAACCTTCCTGCCAGCGGTTGACGCATCATGTAGCTGTCGTGTGATGTAAACACGTTGACGAGTTCACAAGAGAATTCAGAAGCAGCGCTTATTTACAACAGAAGAATGAACATCACGCAGTTCAGCCATTTCAAACAGCATCAGAGCCCTGGACAGAAGTGCTTATTTTAAAGTAAAAAAAAATTTAATTATCAACTTGTTTATTAAACAAACCTATCGATTTGCTTCAGACGACATTCATTGATCGACTGGAGTCCTGTGGATTACTTTTATGCAGCTTAAATGTGACTTTTGGCCCATCAAAGTGCTGGCACCCATTTACTTGCATTATATGATGACCTGACAGAGCATCATCTTCCAAAAAAAAATCTTAATTTGTGTTCTGCTGAATAAGAAGTCATACACATCTGGAATAGTTAGTGAATGAGAGAATTTTAGATTTTGGGACAAATATTTTTAGAAAGAAATAAGTCAAATTTTAAGAATGACAGTCAGACCATTGTTTAAATAATGGATGTGTGCATTTCAAAAACAAACAAATCATCTAACCACAAGGAAAACATTAAGGGGGTATTTGCACTTGGTCACGTCATAAAACTTTATTGATCGGATAGTAATCCAATCATGAAAAGAACAAGTTTATATGCCCTCCAGGACAGATTAGAGACTGATCACTGATCAACTCCTGAGGTGGATCGAGACACATTCCATTCGAAACTGGGTCAAGCGTAAATGCATCTTGCTTGTCAATCTACATTCAGTATGTAAACTTTACTTCGCCCAAACAGTACTACGTCAGCATAGGGAAAATGAGAAAAATAACAGCCGTTACAGAGTATTTGCATAGGGCTTGCACAATAAATAATAACAAATAATGTACACACATTATAAAAGAGGTAGTTTTTTTCTTAATTTATTTTATGCAGATCGCTGACAATACTGAAACTAAATACTGAAAATGAGAGCAGCTGATGTGCATATCTTGCCTACGACAAACCCAGAGGGCAAAAGTACAGTGCATGCACACACAGTTACGCATGCATGGGGCAAAGTCTCTTGGAGTCAAATAATAAATCACATTTTAAAAATTTGCTGCAGGAATTGAAGATCGAATTTATAGCCATTTGGCTAATCAGTAAAAATGCATGCCAAGTTACCAAGTGTAAATACCCCAAGTTATTTTTCCTCCAGAACTTTTTCAGAGCTAAAGTAACTAATCATGCATATGATGCAGCGAGAGAAACAATACACTGTTTTGACTAGGGATGTCCCGATTCTGATCGCAAGTATCGGAGACGATATGGGCATTTTTAATTGGGAGTCAGCCCGATCACCTTACACCTATCATTTATGTCAGCTGAGGACAATTTTTGGCAGAATGTAAACTGACAAGTAACTTAGCATTAGCAACCCTGTGGCTAAATGTCAGCAGTGTGGAAATATTGTAAACTAGAAAGCAAAAACTGTCTTAAACGGTTTAAATATGACGTGACTGCAGTATACCCACCAGACTCATGCAGCACCTGCAAGCCATTCACGCACCAATATCCAGCAGCGCTTCACGTTCGGTTAATCACGCAAGTAAATGCGCCCGATTTGCTTCTGTCAGGCTGCGCGGATGACAGCCTACATTCCTTGTTTCATTTCTTTCTTTTTGCTTTCAGAACAACATGTGATGTAATAAGGAAAACATCACTATTAATCCTTGAGATTTCCAACCCAGCATACAGGTACACCCTCCATAAACCATGGTCACACTAAAACTTATACTAAACATTTAAAAGAGAAAAGTAACCCGCATTGTGGGGAGTCTATTCAAAATATAAATTAAACATGGAAATAAAGTTTTAGGACTTTGCAGGTGTGATTCACCGAAACTGTTCTGTGAAAATTGTAGAAAGTAGAAACATGCAAAATAGAAACATTTTCACAAGTGGACTCAAACTTCAGAAAATCACACACATGAAAATAATAAAATGGTACTCCATGTCAAAAAGGTTGCTGACAACTGTTCTAAGACTTTATAATTTTCTGTTAATGCATGATTTTCTGTAAAGCTGCTTTGAAACGATGCGTGTTGTGAAAAGTGCTATACAAATAAAAATGACCTGACTAAGAAATACTTATGGCCAGTATATTTTCTCTATTCACTCACCACTGGCAGGTGTGGCAAAAGTACATTTTGGACCCTTCGTGCTCACCAATTTTAGACATTTCTATCTTTGTCCTGCCCACATTTTGTGAGACAATCATTTCACTGATTCTCCAACTTTTCAAATCTAGTTGTGCCTATGGCCTTGGTCATTTCACAATGTTGAGCAAATTTAAAAAGCAATTTTTTAAAAACGAATAAAAAAATATTTCAGCTAATGTTATGCATGTCTTGCTTATATTCATACCTGGAAGGAGCCACTCCAACCAAGTTGGGTCCCAGCCCCCTAAAGAGTGAGCGAGGACCTTCTTTCTCCAGTATTAACCTGAGAGAGAGAGAGAGAGAGAAATATCAAATAATATAAACAGTAGGTTCCACTACAGTAAAAATGTGACAGCTTTCTGGATGGAACTTACAAATTAGTTACAAATTTAATAATGGAAGCAACAATGTGACATGTTTTTTCTACAGCATCCAACATTTGCTTGAATTTCTTCAATAAGCAATCCAGGCCAACTGCAGGGTTTGGGAAGTTGATGTGGACATGGCAATTAGGAGAACCAACAACAAGCTTTACCAAGCTGCAACAAATTGCCACAGATCTCCCATTTCGATATTACAACGATATTTTCTAGCCAATCAGATATATATTGCGATAATTGAGATTTGATGTTTTGATATAAAAACGTCCAGTTGTTTTCACTCTGTAATATATAATTTGCAGCTAAAAGGTAGGGATGTGCAAAATTACCAATTTAAACCGACCAGTCAGTACATTGTCCGAGATAGCAACTAGTTAGTGCAAAGGAACCCATGTACAGTATAAGGCTGCATTATGATCACGTACAATATATAATCTTAATTTACCAAACTAATTTTGTTATTTTAGAATATAAAATATAACCCATATTACCATAGGCTATTACTATTATAATAATGATAATTTTGCAACATACAAATGGAGGCTTGTAAACTTGTTCAAGAACCATTTCAGGGGTTGTACTGAATTAAGACTCACATGGCAATTAACCTGTAGTCCCAATGTTGTTGCATGTTATTTGCATATGCATCCTGAGATAGTCAGATCCTATGCAGCGTTCTCATACAAAACACTACTCCTACCAACTGCTCCCAGATGACTGACAGAGGGGAAAAAAGCGAGAACTCACTATTTGCATGTATTCCCCAAGACACTGTCGCACTGTGCGCATTGGCGCCAAAGCAAAAATTTACTTCTGAACAAATAAGCAAATTAGACATGTGCATCGTCTGCATTTCTTTCAACTCTTCAAAATAATCAGGTGTGTTTCCTCAAGCATGTGTCTTGTGTCTAGCAGCATTTCTTGTTTAAAGTGGCGGGAAAATTAGCAAAATGACCCACCACTGTGCATGAATACCGTTGTTAGATTATAAATATTGAGGGGGCGCGACATGTAGTTTACACCATCCATCTATTGTACAGTGATTTACTATTAATTCATTTATTACATCTATTTATTAAAGCAGTAGCCCCTTTCACACATACAGCCTTTTCCAGAAAATGTACTGCATTTTTCACATGTACATGTACTGCATGTACTGTGAGAACATGACTTTTTTGGAAACACAGTCAATTTTGCTCTGGCATTTCCTCTTAATGAGAACTTGTATCATTACCTATACATTTTCATACGGATGGTATATCCGAACAGCACATGTGGTACATTTACCAGTAAAGGCAACCCAATGATTTTCATGTAATTTACATTGTTGCATGTGTGAACAGTGCTAGAGTCAGACAGAATCTGCAGAATTAATACTGACAAATACACTCCACAACACCTCTCAAATAAACTTGTATTATACACATTAACAGGAACCAAAAAAAAATAAAAATGGCACTTTGATGACTGTAGAAGAGGTGTATTAAAGGATTAAATGCAAAGGATTAAAGAGACAAAACTTCTCAGAGAAAACCCGTTACCTGGAACTCTGGACAAATATAGCTTTCTATATTTGTCTAATAATATTGTAGCATCAAGATAAACATGTATTGTTTTTTTATAAAAAAAAAAAAAAAAAACACGATTTTGTTATCAGGAAGACTCATATAAAATCGTTTGACTCAAGAATCATGATTTGTAATGGAATACATTTTTTCCCAGCCCTAATGACTCTATACTGTATGTAATTGCATGTGCTTTATATAAAAAGAAAAAAAGTAATCATGCCTCTGCAAGTATAATTTATACAAACTAAAAAAAGTAAAGATCAAATATCAGATCAGGAGGGTTAATTCTTATCAAGCTGACAAACGCTGTACAAACAAACTGTGTTCTGAAAGGTTTGCTTGCACAAAAACAGCATGTCTTGTTTTCAATTTTGAATGTTTTGCTCTCAAAAGTTTAAAAAAAATGACTAGTTATAGTATTACAATAAAAATGCATCTGTAACTCATTTCTGCTGACCTACTTTTAATTTGTCTTCCCTCTTTTTCTTTCTTTTTGCTTGAGTAATATAATAGGCCTAAATACCAGTGCTTGCCTGAGACAAAAAAAAAGTGATTCCAACTCTGGCGAAGACAGTAAGACTACACCCAGAAACCGTAGTGTTGCAAGATTTTTCCAGACCAGCAAAACACTGCCAAAGAAGGCTTGAAGAGCACTTGTCTCACAAACTCGGCTAGATTGCTTTCAAAATGCCAAATCATAGAAACAGACATTATTCTGTCAAAAAAATGTGGATTTACAATATAACATTAATAGCCACATGTCAATGTTAGTGAAAGTGCAAAGCCCTAAGTGAATATGTGATTGCCAATAACAGTTATGAAAGTGTTATAACTTCCCTTCACATCAGGCCCACAACCAAATTAGCATAGCAGGGGCAGATGCAGGTATGCTGCTGGTATTGCAAAACTTTTATGTCTTTATCTCCCTCATTGTGATGCTCTTTCAGCCCCACTGAAATCAGATGGTTGTAATTTATAGTCAGCAAGAGAGCCCCACAGAGAGACAGAGGACCACAGCATTGATTACAAGCACAAAATGACGATGTTTGGTTTTGAAGTACTCACTTAAGACAGTGCAGAGGCCCCGGTGGGGACATACGGGCTACACTGGCCCCATTCACAGTACTGAGCTGTACTTCAGAAATGTACAGTGTCACCGACGAAGACTGCAGCCTTGTCTTCACCACCTCCAATGGACATGTCAGTATAGCACCCACAGTGCCCCCACAGCTAGAGAGAGAAAAAATGTTTATTAGTCACATGTGTAACATCACTTAGATCGATTACTCAACTTTTTTAAGATTATTAGCTTTGGTTTATGACAATTGCAATACCAAGCATAGTTGATTTACAAAAGTCTTTGCATTTACTCATGTCATTTATTAAATCTAACGTTTGTAAAATTGTCATACACTGCCTGGTCAAAAAGAATTAAAATAAATAACCGTTTGGATTCTAATAAGCAGATTCTTAAGAGCCTATGATTGGATCATTAATGAATACGTTTCAGCTAGCAACAATTCTTCTAACCCTAACTGATGCAGTGTGTAGCTTTTCATTTCTTAAATAACCATGTTAGAAGACATATCCCGTGGTTGTGGAAAATATGTTACTGTGTTTCAGAAGGGGCAAATTATTGGCCTGCACCAAGCAAAGAAAACAACTAAGGAGATTGCTGAAATCACTGAAATTGGTTTAAGAGCTGTCCAATGCTTTATTAAAACCTCGAAGGATAGTAGGGAACTGTCAGCTTCTCGGAAGAAATGTGGTCTGAAATTTTTTTATATTGAAAGTAAGAGTATTTCCACATGCACAATGTGACAAGAACTTACAGGATTGGGACTAAACAGCTGCGTGGCTACAAGAAAGCCACTTGTTAGTGAGGCTAATTGGAAAAAACTACTTCAATTTGCTAGTAGGCATTAAGTTTGGACTGTGGAGCAATGGAAAAAGGCCATGTGGTCTGATGAGTCCAGATTTACCCATTTCAAAGCAAATCATTTTCACACATGAATTGGCCACAACAGAGTCCTGACCTTAACCCCATTGAAAGTCTTTGGGACGTGCTAAAGAAGACTTTATGAAATGGTTTGACTCTTGCGTCATCAATACAAAATCTCGACCAAAGATTAATGCAACTCTGGACGGTAATAAATGTTGTAACGTTGCATAATGTTGTCGAAACAATGCCAAGACAAATGTGCTCCATAATCAAAGCTAAAGGCGGTCCAACTAAATATTAGAGTATGCAACTTTTTTTTGGGCCAGGCAGTGTATATACACAGTACAGTATACAGAATGTATTATGTAATATGCACACAAATTTAACAATGTTTCAAAAGTATAGACAAAAGATGTAAACATTAATATGTTAGGATGATTTTAGTCTGATAATATCTCTTTCAAATCTTACCTTGAGTAAAGTTATATCCAATTTTACAAATTTGCTGCTATTACAACTTAACACAGGTAAATAGCTGTAACATCAATAAATCCCTGATTTTATTACTCTTAAGTTAACAAGTATGGTGTATACGTCTTAAAGCTACACATTTGAAACGTTTTGTGTATTTTAATGTTAATGGACTGGGCTTATTTACTTCCATTGTAGAAGCATTATTGTTTTTAATTAAATGTATTTATTTATATGTATTGTGGTAATCCACACTAAACCACAAATACTGTCAATTGAGCTTAAATAGTTTTGAACCTGGGAAAATTCCTTAAAGCTATCCATGACACAATGTTCATCTCATTTGAACTACATTACAGCATTTATATGCCACAATTCTTTTGTATAATTTAAGCATTTTGCTTTTGTTCAAGAAACACTTCTGAATCAAAAAGGCAACATCCTCTTGCATGAATGAAAATAATCTTCTGACAGGTCACACATAAAAGTGTGCTGCACTTTAAACATCGGTGTATTCTCCATCTGCTGACATCCACACGTTAAGTAACATCTGTATGTGGGTCTAGTTCAACATGTACGGTATATGCCTTGTGTGCATATAAGCTAAAGGGGGAGGGAAATGGGCAGTGGATAGAGCTGGACCAGCATAAGAATATGTCAGAAGGTTAGGCCTGGACAGAAACCACAATCACCTGCAAGACGACAATGACTAATTTACTTACCCGTGTTAAGGCCTTTGTACACCAAATGTGAATCTTTGCCTTCAAAAGCTTTTGAACCAAAACAATGGATTACTTATGAGCCATTCTCACCTGAAGCAAACATTTGCGCCGATTCGTGCGCCGAAAAAGCAACATTGTTTTTTTTGTTCTTTTTTTTTTTTTTATGGTGAGCGTGTTCTTTTTTCCTGAGTGTAATTTTCTTCTTCTTTGCCGGGCCAATTTTTTTAAACAAATTACATGCAATAAGATACATTCAGTATTGTTCAAATTGACAACATCTGTTACAACAGCCATTATATGTGTGTGCATTACACATAGATTTTAAACAAATGCACTTAATGCAAGTATATAAGGTATATAGCAGTGCCATGTAATCAGCATTGTTCATAAAAATGTTTTAAAGGGTTAGTGAAATGAAAATACTCTCATCATAAACTCTCATCTTTAATCCCAGATGTGTAGGAGTTTCTTTCTTCAGCAGAACACAAAGATTTTTAAAAGAATATATCAGCTGTGTAGGTCTATACAATTCAAGTGGATGTTGATCAGCACTTTAAAGTTCCAAAAAGCACGGACAGCGATATGATCACTTTGGGTGAGCAACAGATCTATATTTAAGTCCTATTCACTATAATAGTTTATTTTGAATTTAACTGATTCCCCTCATGGATTGGAGATTGATCGAAGTAAACAATTATAGTGAAAAGGACTTAAATTCTGTTCATCTTATAACCCAAAGTGATCGTATCGCTTTATATTACATTAATTTAACCACTGGAGTTTTATAGATTTTTTTTACTGCGACTATCAGTGCTTTATGGAGCTATAAAGTGCTGATATCCACTTGCATTCTATGGACCTACAGAGCTGATATATTCTTCTAAAAATCATAATTTGTGTTCTGCTGAAGAAAGAAAGTCATACACATCTGGGATGGCATTAGGGTGAGTAAATGATGAGAAAAATTGTAGCTCAACTATCACTTTAACCATTAACTGAATAGTAATTTACACTTTTTTTTATCCCTCTTTTTTTGTTTTTCACTCGATTCTTTCTAAATCACCCCTCAGATGGTGTATACATGAAAATACTGCCAGTCATCATCTTTAGCAGGTAAACTGAAATAGTTTGTGAAGTGTCTTGAATGTTTTCTTTCCCACTGAGCAAAAAGTACTTTGTGCCACCTAGCGTACCATGATAAAATGAAATGTTGATTAGCGCCATCTACTGTAAAGGTGTGAATGTGCTAATGGTGATTATTAGCATCGCTTACTATGTGCAAGGGCCATTCATTGCAGAGGCCTTAAGAATGACAGGAGGTTAGGCCTAGACAGAAACCACAATCATCTGCAAGAGGACTATGACCTACTGTAATCGACATGTCCACTTCTCATCTTGACGGGCCTTCACTAATCCACTTTAACAAGAGTCAGAGTGAATTACAAACAGCAAGACTTACAAACCTACAATTGCTCCACCAAATGTCCATCAAAACACCGGTCAATTAATCTAATAGAAAGCTCTCCAAAACAAATTCCCTCCTGGCTTGTGGGAGCCCATGTTTGCTTATGCTTAAAGTTGATAGGAAAAACACTAAATGTTGATAACATGGAATACTTGTTGACCTGAGCAATGGTCTGTGAATTGCTCTGATCTAAACCCCATTTCCCTGCAGGTCTATTTTTTGTGTAACCTTTCAAAAGGCTGACCCACGTACAAGCAGCAGCTCTCAACTTTGTCCCAGATATGGAGCCCTCCGGTTTGTTGCCGCTAAGGTTTACACACTGGCGCTCCCTCTCACTCTCTCACTCACTCACTCACTCTCACAAGGCACGAGTGTGACTCAGCTGCCCCTCCCATTTAAACACTCCGCAGTCTACTTTTATAAAAATCCTACTGGCTTTTTAGTATTTCACAGTTACTTACGGAATTCTGCACTTATGAAAACAATCTATTACATAAAGAGCTTTGATTATGAAAAAATAAATAAATAAATAAATAAATAAATAAATAAAAGTGAAGAGTAATTTGTTTAGTTTGGATGCAAAAAAAGCAGTTTGCATTTGAGATTTGCACAGCACTGTTCAAAGTGATAAAACTCCCAGGAGTAAGGTAACAAAAATCCGGTCTAAAGTAACCAGCACTACTTAAACAAACATAAATCCGATGAAAGATTACAAAGATACTGCAATAAAATCAAACTGGAACAGTAAATACGGAACAAAGCACAGCACTGTTAATTGACAGAAAATGTAAAAAAAAAAAAAAAGTGTTCATAAATTTTTTAAATTGCATTATTTCTATCTGGTCATGCCTTTGGTAAGTTGATATGTTTTAAACGTGTCAGTAGTGTACTGCAGTGTGAAATGCTATACTTAATCTAAATCATTTTAATCAGCATTTTTGCATTTGTTGTACAATAATAATAATAATAAATGCATTTTTTTTATAACCTTGTACAATAATTATATATGTATTTTATGACCTTGTTTTCATTGAAAGACTAAACAGAATATTTGTACTTTAGAAAAAGTCACTGCAAAATGTGATTAAAAATTGTGAAAAAACTTCGTTTGAAATAGAGGTCGAAAGATACAGGTAATAACTTAGGTGTAAGAAAATGCAGAAGACTGGTTAATTGGCCAGTATGTATATGTAATATACATATATATATATATATATGTATATATATTAATGGCATATACAAATATTTGCTGAGAAAGCCCCTCATATAACAAGAAATCAATATATTTACATTTATGCATTTGGCAGACGCTTTTATCCAAAGCGACTTACAGAGCACTTATTACAGGGACAATCCCCCTGGAGCAACCTGGAGTTAAGTGCCTTGCTCAAGGACACAATGGTGGTGGCTGTGGGGATCGAACCTATAACCTTCTGCTTAACAGTTTAGTGCTTTAGCCCACTAGGCCACCACCACAACATATACATATATAAAAATATTCAGATAATTAAAATGCATTACATTCTTGTAGCAGAAGAGTTAATCATTGATAAGACAATACAAAAAGCTGCTTTAGAATACAATGTATTGTTTACTACCATATTATTGATCATCACTGGCACACAGTTCACAGCAATCCATTTCACAAGTGAATTTGTCAATCAGTTGGAGATTTATTATGAGGGCTTGTTTAAGGACCTGTCAATGTACACCTGCATCAGATATGCTTGTGTAGCGTCTCGGGTGCATTGCATCATAAACATAAAATGTTTAGGTCACTGTGTCATGTTAAATATAGTTTAATACTCAATATTTAAAAACATCTTCAGATCCCCTAGTTCACATTTGCGCTCCTTCAAGTGTTTTGAATTTAAGAACATAACGCATGTTTGTGTTGTTCTGCCTACTGAAGTGTTGTTTTGTTCACTGTAACTGTGCGTTGCTCATACAGCTGAAATTTCACTTACTGCCCTCTGGAGTAAACAGGTGGTACTACAAGCTTGCATTTCTCAGGAATCTTTCTTATTGTGGTCCGGGGTAATGCGATTAATATATATTTATTAGGGATGTCACGATGTGAATTTCTGATGTTACAATTATTGTCTGATAAAAAAATAAATCACAATTTCACGATTATCTGCAAATGTGCCTATTATGCAACAATAAAACCCTCCACAAACATATCAACTCAAGTTGTATTGCAGCATTCATTAGGACATGCAGTTAACAAATATATTCCTACTTCTAAGTTGAAAACAAGTAGGTGCAATTTTCTCTATCTGCCCTCTGACACCAAAATGTGATGTACCTTTTCAACAAAAAAGTATGTGTCAATAACATACACAATACACAAGTATAACAATAACATTGTTATTTCAATAAATAAATGTGTTTAAAATAAAACTGTGTCAGGCTAGGAGAACCTTCTTTCTTTACTCAGATGAGCAGGATAATCACAGCACTTTTACACTCACTGAAATCTTATTCATGTAAGAAAAACTATTTGGAAGCATTGCATTCACAATATAAAGCTGAATCCCTCCTCTTTTAAACTTAAACGATACAACTTTTCGGATTTACCGTTTAATTTCAGTGTCTGACTTTACCAAAAAGGTAAGGAGTACACTACATTATACTATTTAATGCATTTGTAAAATGATTACCTTCATCTGGGCATGAAGCTCTGGATGGTGATCCCTCAGGTGCAGTAACAGATGTGTTCACCACTTTTGCTGACACTTTTCGTCTGCACGTATTGCATTGGATACCAGTCATCAACAACTCCTGTCTCATTTTTTTAGATAACCAAAATGCTCCCAAATAGCAGATTTAATTTGCTTCTTTGACAGATACAACTCCGGGAGATTGCGTTGTTTCGCCATGTTTTCATTTTGAGAGTTTCACGTGCGCTGAAAGTTACCATAGGTTGTGGCAAAATGGCTAAAGGACAACAAAGTATTGGCGTGGCCATCGCAAAGCAGTGTGGGCAGAACGGAAAAAGAGTTTGCAAGCATGAAGGCCTACAAACCTGACTCAGTTACACCAGTTCTGTCTGGAGGAATGGGCCAAAATTCAAGCAACTTCTTGTGAGAAACTTGTGGAAGGCTTCTGACACACTGGGAATGTGATGAAAGAAATAAAAGCTGAAAAACATAATTCTCTCTACTATTATTCTGCCATTTCACATTCTTAAAATAAAGTAGTGATCCTAACTGAGCTAAAACACAGGGAATGTTTTCTAAAATTAAATGTCAGGAATTGTGAGTTTTAATGTATATTTAAATGTATTTGGTGAATGGTGAATGCATGTATGTGTATATATTAGGGCTGCACGATTTGGATAAACAGTTATATTGCGATTATTTTGAAAAATATTGCGATTGCGATTTGAACTGCGATTATGATGGTAATGTTTTCCAAATGTTCAACTGCAAAAAGGCTACTGGGGTTTTCACACTTGAACCCTCTTAAAAAGAACCAAACGGAGACCTTTTTTCAGTTCAACCACAAACAAATAAATATATAAACTGCGAAAGTCTTTTTCATATCCAAAAGTTACCATCCACCTTTTACCTGTTTTTGTCCATTTTGTTATCGGGTCTCAGTCCACTAATCATCATCAATCGTTTTTTAAACACAGTCAACTTGAATATTAGGATGCTCCAATCAGGATTTTAACATCCGATACCGATCTCCAATTTTCTTTTCATCTCATCAATCGATGCTGATCATTTCACTTTATCAGCATCTCTTTCAAAACTGGTTATATGTAAGCTTTCTGCTCAATGTCACTGTTAACTAAATTTCCCTGTTGGTAAAACCATAGTTGTTGCCTAGTTTTTGCTGTCAATCAATAATTCAGTATGTAATACACAAAATATAATTTTTAAATATAAATGTTACTCCTTATTCTAGGCCTTAAAAACTTAACTTCTTTACTGTATATAAGTCCTAAAGAATGAGGCTTAAATGTCAAACTGAAGTTGAACTGATAACCCATTGGTGTCATTAAATTTAAAGAGAAAGTTACATTTAACATTTATGCATTTGGCAGATGCTTTTATCCAAAGCGACTTAGTGCATTTATTACAGGGACAATCCCCCAGGAGCAACCTGGAGTTAAGTGCCTTGCTCAAGGACACAATTGTGGTGGCTGTGGGGATCGAACCAGAGACCTTCTTATTAACAGATACGTGCTTTAGCCCACTACGCCACCACCACTCAAGTTTTGGTTAGTTTGTCACCATTTCATTTAATTATTTGTATTCATTATTTTATTATATTTAATTTAGCAATGCATCATATTATAGTAACTAAATATTTGATAGATTTATTTTATGCATGTTCCTTCCTTTTCATTTTGTAGGGATGTTGGTAATATTAGTTCCACTTTCACTTGTTTCCACGGGGGAGTGTAATAAGGGCGACTCACTCTCTCATGACGTAAACAAATGACAGGAGACTGAGGGTAAGAAGTTTCTGGACTCTACAGGTGTTACTGTTAATGCTGTTTGTTCAGCAATAATTTAATAAAGATGTTTGAATTATACCCCATATTATACCCTTTTATTCGGCATTATTATTATGATACCTGTGCCTTGCAAACACTGAAATGCTGCTACCGCAGATAATAATAAAAAATGATTCACGTAGGACGTGTCAGTTTATTTAGGTTGTATATTCATTGCAATGGGGATTAAATCTCTTACATCATCCTCCACAATATTAATCTGCCGGTAGACTGTGGCTATCCACTGTGTTACAGCAATCATGAAGCTGTGTTCATGATTCGCATCAGGGCGGCAATGCCAGAATCGAATGCCGCTTTGAACCATGAAAAGCAATTACAAACAAAATGTCTCATTCTGCGTTATGGTGATAGTTAAGGTGTGCTACTGTGGTTATTAAAACGTGACTTACATAGGCTGAAAAATACATGATTTCTATCAATAGTCCCCATTTGGGCTTGTTTTGTACATCAAATAGTGTTAAAAGGTCCTTTCTCCATCATTTTATCACTGACAGGGAAGCTGTCAGAGATTCTTTTATTTACTGAGATAACAACCTCTGCAGCTCTATCATCGGAGAGAGCATAACTGTCAACTAGAATGTCTATGGTAGTGGTTCCCAACCCTGTTCCTGGAGGCCAGCCAACACTACACATTTTGAATATCTCCCTAATCAAACACACCTGATTCAACTCATCAGCTCGTTAGTGGAGACTCAAGTACTGAATTGGGTGTGTCAGAATAGGGAGATATACAAAATGTGCAGTGTTCAGAGGCCTCCGAGAACAGGGTTAGGAACCAATGGATGGGACTGCCGCATTATTCTATTTTATGCTAACCTTGTAGGCTCAACTTGGTAGAAGGGCACTGGCGCTGTTGTGCGTGTGTGTCGCTTTTGTGGTGTGTGCATCAGTGTAATGACTCTGGGCGGTCACATCACAAAGGTTCTGCCCTTCACACAAGTGTTTATGCTGGTTTATGATGTATTAACGGTAAATGCATTAATCGCGATTAAGAAAAATTAACGCATTAAACTAAACTGACAGCTCTAATATACATGTAACCACCTTTCATTTACCATCATGCAAATATCCGTCTAAACATGCAGGTGGAAAATTACTCAAATGAAACCATAAAAACAATTATAAATGTAAAAATAATAATGAGAATTATAAATCACTGAAATATAAATCATGGTTCGAGGTGAACGTGTTTTGTATTATTATATGATTTAATCACAGATGTATAGGCTGCAGAGTTGTGGTCAAAATTAACTGCTCTGTGGAAATAAAGTGCACTGAACACAAATAATCACCTGAGCGGAGATGTTTGAGGTAATTTGCAGCACTCATAAACTATACTGTTCAAGCAAAAAAAAAAAAAGGAACAATTCAGAAGACAGAAACAAAGAAAGAGTGAGAACCTTTTTACATGTGCGTGTTCCACAAGACTGCATGCCTCCGTACAAACAGCATGGCATCCATACGCATAGACAGCTTTTCTGTCATGTTCTTAATATAATAAAGTGTGTTTCTTCAAGAATGTGTCTGTGTGCCGTGGGGAAAATTATTTGTAATATTAATTTGATAATTATAATAGCCTAAAATTCATAATAATACTAATTTAATGAATTAATGGTAAAATGAGACAAAGGCATCAGCTTTTGGTGATCACTCTGACCCGGAGATCATTGCCGACACAACCCTAATGTGCATTTCTCTCTAAAAATTAACAAAATGTTCAGACAGTCTCCTTGCTGGTTTTTCAGACACATCATTACCGCTTTTGCTAGTGTCGCTGTGGCTCGCTTCATGCTTGTACTTGTAAAATTCATATTTTAAAGGCTCATTATTACGGTTTAATATTTCTCTGTAATGTAGAACAGTCTTAGCAATGTTACTTACAACAGTCTTTCTCAGCCCTGAAACTCAAGCCATTTTCTGATGTCCCCCAGTATATATATTTAAAGTAATTAAATGAATATCATAAACGTGCAACAACTAGTCGACAAACGGCTTAGACTAACACCTACCAGTCGACTAAGAAAATCTTTGGTCAGGGGCAGCCCTAGATGATTAACACACACCAAAAAATTATTCCGACTTGTGTACGATTTTCTTTAAAAAAAATCAAGGTTACAGTAAAGCACTTACAATGGAAGTGAATGGGGCTAATGTTTTGGGTTTAAAGACAGATTTTTTTTTTTTTTTTAGTATGTGTGTATTATTTGAATTTTAAAATTCTTTAAATGGTAATTTACTGGGATTACAGGGTTTATGGCCCTTCGGCACCATAGCAACAAAGTAGTAAAATTGGGCAAGTTTACAGGGAAGGTTAGCAAGCTATTTTTCACTCTAAAATAATGTTCACATGCACATTCTTTACATCTTGCAGCTATACTATCGCAAAAGTGACTACTTTAACGTTTATGCGAATTGGCACCATTCACCTCAACTGTAAGTTAATCACTGTAACTCAAGACTTTTTTTTTTTTTTAAGAAAAGGATGGACAAATCCAAATTAGCTTTTGAGGTAATCAACATTATGCCACAAATGCTCTAATACCTTGTATTGAACATGGAATATTCCTTTCTACCCACTGCCATAACTCATATGACCCCTGTGGAAATATGACAACAGATAGCACAAATATTATGCTCTTATTAGAGGCCTTTTGTTATACCTTTTATCAGGGTCAGAGTCAACAAATGACCCTGGGAGATAGGAGCTTGTTAAACAGTTATATGAGCTCTCCTCGTATCTCTTTTAGGGGAAAGTTGGTTAGGCATTAATTTCCTTATTATTAGAAATGGCAGTCAGTAACCATTGATTCAAAGGCTGAGAATAAATGTATGCTCAGAGTGCAAAAGAGCAACCAGGGACATCCAGGAATGAGAATGGAGCCAAAAATAGTTGTTCTATACTAGATTGCTGTGCTCCCTGTCAAACAACAAGCTAGTCTCACTGGACTGGAGTCAACATAACAGTTGAAACCACATGCCCAGGGCAACAATGAAGGAAATGGTATTGCTTCAAGTTCACAAACAACTTTTAGTTTTTCCTGTCTCTTAAATCGATGGCAATAGCAAAACGCATGAATGAAAAGCATTCATGGATGATCACTTCCTGAAATAGTGAAAATTACTATGTTAGGGTTTTCTGGAGGGTTCTGTGACATCATCACAGTCTATCATGCATCTATTGCGTGATCTTGCATTTACAGAAATCAAGAAGATAGCAGCTTAACACATGCTGTTAGATGCTAACATGATTGTTTTAATTGATGTCACATGAGCATCTATCCGTCACGCCGTTTAATAATGTTGCTCTCTTTAGCTCCACGATGATGACAGTGTCAAATACAAATTTTGATACAATTAAAGGTTAAATTGAACGGATGGATGTAACAAGGGAATGGTGTCACACGGTTAGGTCCGTGTATACACATGACATCAGTGATTGATATGTGTCAGTCTTTCTCCCCGGCTTGCTAGTACTTACCCTCCAGCAAAGAGATGAACCAGGGTGTCCCTCTGACTCATCCTTTAGCATTATCTGCACCCACACCCAGGCCTGCAGTGCGAGCAAGAGCCGGACAGCTCCGCCGAACCCTCTGAGATTCTGCTGTGTCGCTCAGTTTTAAGGATGTGGATGTGAATAAACAAAAATACTCGTTTATTCAGCCCGACGTTTTGCGGGCGAGATGTGTCGCGCGATGCGAATAGCTGAGCCCGCTAACGGCCGTCGATCTGCGCAGACGCCTCCTTTTGCATCTAACGGGTCCGTTTTTTCTTTCTGAAGACACTTACTCTTCAATAGCACCGATATCCAACGGATTCCGAGGTTGTGATTGCAGAGGAGGTGGGTTTTGGGGGGGCTAAATCCGTGCTGAGTCGGTAGCGTCAGAAGTTCCGTTGTATCCCCCAGCTGAGGATGAGGAACGAAATGAGAGCGACAGCGGGTTCGCTATTTACGAGCCACTCAGAATCCGCAAAACAGAGGCCGCGATTGGTCGATTCGCTGCGTGGCGTCACTTGTTTCCGCCCCATCATGCCCCTTTCACATGATCACGCAATTGATAAATAGTAAATATTGATTTATCCCGATTTAGAGGTTAAGGCACATATTTGCACATTTGTTTGTTGGGTAAATGTGAGTCTGTCTGCTGCAAAATGCCCCAGAAACGTTAATAGTTTGACAGTACAGCGTCATATTTTTGCTGAGAATGAATGAGAAAGACATTCATGGTTGGCTGTATGTTCAAAAATATAGATTTTCAATTGTGTATTTTTACAAGAACTCAGTATTTTCATGGACTTCTGGTTTATTAGTCTGCACGTGTATTATGCCCATTTTACATGGAACAAATATTGGTTGTTGATAAAGTTTAGAAAGCAAGACATGTGGGGGCATGTCTTGTTTTTATCTGTTTTACACAAAACTTTTCCATGCATCTATTGTTCTCCTTTTATCTACAGCAATTTTAACACACACACACACACACACACACACACACACACACACACACACACACACACACAGTTGTGTTTCCATGTTTTATGGGGACTTTCCATAGACATAATGGTTTTTATACTGTACAAACTTTATATTCTATCCCCTAAACCTAACCCTACCCCTAAACCTAACCCTCACAGAAAACTTTCTGCATTTTTACATTTTCAAAAAACATAATTTAGTATGATTTATAAGCTGTTTTCCTCATGGGGCTGACAAAATGTCCCCACAAGGTCAAACATTTCGGGTTTTACTATCCTTATGGGGACATTTGGTCCCCACAAAGTGATAAATACACGCTCACACACACACACACACACACACACAAACACACACACACACATTTTTATTTTATATAGTTTAGTATGCAAATGACCAAAGGGGGAAAAATAGGCTCATGAGGATGAGTCCTCAGAGGAACTGTGCCTGAATCAGCTGACAAGTGTTACAGCATCCCAGTAAAGAGAAAATCTGGTTTCCTAATTAAATAGCTGAATAAAATGCATACGCCTCCTGGTTTCAAGATTAGAGCTACAATTTCAGGTCATGTGCCTGGAAAATCAAATTTCTTTTTCTATACCAACCTAATGACATACAATGAGGAAGAGGATCAGGCAGGCTAGGGTCTGCCAGCCCTCTATGATAACATTGTCTAAATGTCTGACTGACATTCAACTCTTTCTCCTGTAAATGAGCTTGTAATACTCACAAGATCTCAAAGGAATGTGCAAAAGTGGCCAAACATTTGTACACAGATTTTACACTGACACACAGGTGTGTGCAACTGGTGAGGTGCAGTGAGGTTTGATTGTTCTTTCTGAAAAAAAGAAACAAAAGTAAAAAAAAACTTCAACCATTAAAATCACCAACTACTGCTTTATCATGCTTTAAGTTCAGTATTCCAGGAAGCTTTGTTGAACATTTAGACTGTAACAGTAATATTCAAAAGCATACATTTTCTTTTAAGCCAGTTTCAGAATGCAGTTGTCCCAAACTGGTATAACTACGAAATATGCTAAATCTGTCTCATGCTATGAGTAAAACCTAATCATGAGAGGGCTGCAATAAAATTAAACTTTAATTAACTGCACCTTGGTATCCATTAGAACTCACATAACCTCTCTCGCATAGCAATAGGCCTAAATAGGCGCTGTAACAAAAGGATCCGTGATTAAATGTGTAGCATGTTATTCTAACCCATCTATTGCCAACAGTTTGGTTCATCTAAAACCAAACATAACAGCATGTACAGTTTATTTCCATGCTATTTACAGTTCGTGTAATACACATTTTGAATTAGTTTTGAATGAGAGTGTTGACATCTTGAATGTGCTTTACTTTCTATACATTTGCATAATGTAACATTTCACAACTTAGTCCCACTGTCCACATATGTGGACATCAATTCCATTCCAGGCTTATGATTGTCAGCTTGCACAGTAAATTTCCTTAGTGTCGAAGGTCAAGTGTTAGGCTATATTCAAAGGTTTGGGGTTCATCTTTACATTTTTGGAATGCATACAAGACAATAGTTCCCAAAAATCTCAAATATATTAAATTATTATTACGGTAAAATTATTATTAGTGGTAGTACTATTAGGGGCCAAGCACCAAAGATCAAACAAAAATCTTTTTTTTTTTGTCTGATTACTCACCTCCTGATGATTCAAATGGCCCCCATTACATTAAAACTCTCCCCATTATAGTGGCCATCATCTTGGATTATGATGTTTAAATTTGTAACTTCTTCCATCCCTTAAACTCCGTCCGATTTGCCCAAACAATGGCACAAAATAATCTAACCACACAGAAATTATTACACATAATTTAGATTTGTCCCTTTATTTAAAAGTAACAGTATTGTATGCTTAATCAGGACTATGATCTGAGGGTAAATGTAAAGTTTGGTGGTAGCACTACTCATGGGTCAAGACATAATTATATGTCCCAAACTCATGAGGTTGATGTGTATGGATTCCATGGGTCATTAGTATTTCAACAATACCAATTTTTCCAGCATTGGCCATAGTGCCTTTCTGCTATTATCTGTTGAACACTTTGTCAAATTTAAAAGAAAATTGGTTTGCATTATGATCGTGTCCTGAGGGTACCTGAGCCGTTTGGACATAGTGCCACCTATAGTGAAAAAGATAACAGTCACTTCAGTGTGCTGACTTTAACTTAGGCATGTTTCTTTGCCATTCATGGAAAATGTCACCTGTGTGGTCCTGTGTGTAAAATTCAGGACTACAATTCAAAAGGTTATGGGTTTGATCCCCACCTCTTACAGCTGAATATGTATTGTAATGGAGGTCTTTGCATTATGATTACGAAATTGTTGCAATGCTAATGCCACGTTGATTATATCTGCTGGAAGATGTTCCTTTTGTTGTTTTCTCCCTAATGGGAGCTTAGTGCATAGGAAAATGATGATAGTTGGCACACTGAAAGGGGTTGTTAAAATTGACATTAAAACTGCACCTATTACAGTGGCCACCATTATAGATTGTGAAGTTTTTATTTGTTTGTATTTTTATTTATTTTCTACTCCCCCTTTAAAATATGTCTCAGATTATCTTCTGGCCAAACCTCACAAATGACTGAACAGAATTGAGATTTTCCTCTGTTGAAAAGTTACGCTGAAACCAAGTTGATTGGTTTCACACACACACACACACACACACACACACACACACACACACACACACACACACACACACACACACACACACACACACACACACACACACACACACACACTCACACACTAACATTACCATAATGCACATCGCATGTTTAATGAAAGTTCCTGTCCAGGTCTCATGAGGTTTAGGGTGGGTCTGTTGCGAGTTGTCTTCTAATAGAGGCCACGTTTTTCGCTCACATGACTCATGAGACCTAAGTGAAGCCCTGTGCTGTTCAGTATCTGATCTGTAACTACACATAATCTGTCAATTTGTGGCTCACATGACAGACAAGCCTTCATACATTAAAACTGGGACAAATTGGGTCAGTCAAAACCTATAGGTATTGCCATGTTCATACAGTGTCCTAGTAAAATAAGCTGATTTATTATGTAATGGGATGAAAGTGTTAAATAACTTGTAATGTGTTGATATTTCTTGTCTGTTTGTTTGCCTGACTTTGACATGATTTACATTTACATACATGCATTTGGCAGAGGCTTTTATCCAAAGCAAATTACAGTGCACTTATTACAGAGACAATACCCCCGGAGCAACCTCGAGTTAAGTGCCTTGCTCAAGGACACAATGGTGGTGGCTGTGGGGATCAAACCAGCAACCTTCTGAATAACAGTTATGTGCTTTAGCCCACTACACCACCATCACTCTATGTTTTTTACTATAGGTGGTGCTATGTCCAAACTGCTCAGCTACCCTCAGGACATGATGGTAATGCATACCAATTTTCTTTTAAATCTGACAAAGTGTTCAAGAGATATAACTTTTTCATACAATTTTAAATAGAGGAAAGTCACCATGACTGATGCTGGAAAAATTGGTATTGTTGAAATACTAATGACCCATGGAATCTTTAGTTCATGATGATGAACTAAAACAACCAAACAGAACACAATGTAAAGCACAGGTCAGAGTCAAATCAAGTTAAAAAATGCAGTCCATCAGCATGTAGGTTAGTCTTCCAAAGTTTCCAGATCATTCGGTGGTGTCTGGTTAAATTTTAGACAAAGTCCAATGTTGACATCGGGAATGAGCGGGGCTGAAGCCTGGCTGGGGTTGAGCTTTTTTTTTTGTTTGTACATTCTCTTTATAAAATGTTCTACATTGGCACAAAAAAAAAAAAAAAAAAATTCACTATACAGACACAGTGTGCAATAATATTCTTCCATATGTAAACAAATTATATTTTAACACAAATAATGATATAGAGGAAAAAATTTTAATAAAAAAAAAATAAAGGGGGGTGGGTTGGAGGGAGAAGTAGTGGGATTAGGGTTCAATTATTGCTGTCTTATTACTTAAAGGTTTCCATACTGCATAACAATTAGCTGTCTTCTTTTTTAAAGAAAATCTAATTTTTCGAGTTGAAGGTGGTGCATAACATCAGGGCAGAGCAGTGAGGTGGATTATTTTGTTTCCAATTGAGCAAAATCAATCTACGAGTGTAACATCTCCAAGCAAAATACACAGATTTTTAGACAACTCCACATTGTCACTACTAACACCAAAAATAGCCAAAATTGGGTCTGGGTCTAGTGTTTTTCCCAAAACCTCTGACAATAATTGAAAAACTGAAATCCAATAATTACGAATACTAGGACACTTTCAAAACATATGTCCTAATGATGCTGGAGTTTGACTGCATCTATCACATAATGGGTCCACAGAAGAAAACATCTTAGAGAGCTTTAGTTCAGACAGGTGAAGTCTAAGTAAGATCTTGAATTGTATTAAACCATGTCGAATACACAAAGAAGAAGACTGAACCCGTTCTTGTGCTTCTTCCCTTTACCAGTCTGCAATATACATTCCAAGGTCTTCTTGCCATGCTGCTCTTACAAGCTCTAATGAAACATCACATTCCAACTGTGATCATTTATTATATATAACGGATATTCCTCCTTTGGTAAATGGATTCTGTAAAAATAGTGAGTCCATCTGAGAGGTTGACGGCCCATTACGAAATTATGAAAAATTATTTTGAACAAAACTGCAAGCTTGTAATTATTAAAAAAAAAATGTCAACTAGGTAGATCAAATATCTGCTGTAACTGCTGAAATTTTGGAAAGCATTTATTAATAAACACATTTTGGAAGGAACGTACCCCTTTTTTGGACCAGGTCTGAAATATTGAATCAATTTGGGAAGGGTGAAAAGAATGATTAGCGGTTAATGGGCTTAAAGTAGAGCATGCCTGTCATTCAAAATGCCTTCTTATCTGAGCCCAAATTTTTAGTGAGTTAGAAACCACTGGATTACTTAGTCGAGTTGGAGGCGGGGTAGACAAGGCTGCATAGATTAAAGCTGGCCAAGAGGAAGGTGAGCATTATTTATTTTATCGCACCACTCTATCGACCCCTCCTGTATACCAAATGAGATTGCTCTTATATTACATGACCAGTAATACAGCTGGATAAGGTTATAATTTTTATCTGTTTTAGGCTTATCTACCGTCCACGTAAACTTTTCGGCTTGATTAATCAAAACTTCTAAAGGCCATTTTTATTGTGTAACACAATATATGAGTAAGAGAACAATTTGATTTTATTATTATTACATTATAAGCTAAATAATTACAACAAACTAATTAAAAAACTATTGTAAATTCTTGTGAAATAATCCACAAAGACAATTCATTTGGACATAGAACAACAGTTTGGGTATAGTAATACAAGTCTGTCCCAATTGATAAGCTCTTACTTTTATAAGAGATGGCGTCATCTACAGGAGACTGTAGACTGTAGACTGAACTAGCTTGACCTAAAATAGTAAGTAATCAGAATTTGCTGGTAGTGATAAGTAATGCTGATTTTCAAAGATGGAGAATAATCTTGACCTTGAATACACTAAAACCCTCAAGATAAGGTTTAAAAGAATTCAATAATTATGCTTCAGTATATCAAACGGAAGTACAGGCTGGTTGATAACAACTCCCTTATTAAGATTTTTCTGTAATAAGAATTTAAGATTTAAAGCTTCCTGCCCTGGTAGAGATTGTTTTTATAATGAATACTAATTCATCACATGAACTGAAAAGCAATCAATCACAAACATCATGAGATTGTCAAAAGGTCAAAATGAGAATGGAATGGGCACCAGGCCTTTGGCTCAGTCTCTATTCCTTCTTTGGGTATTAGGGAATAGGCATGAGACCAAGAGATCTGGGTTTGGCTGCCTATCATGGATCATCTAGCCCCTGCTGGATCAGCTAGCCCCTGCTGGTAGATGCTGTAACTGCACCATTCTGCTGCACTATTGTCCATGTGGCAGCGGGGCATGGTTGAGCTTTGAGGAAAGCGGTAAGGGTGCACACACCTGATAAATCAATCAATCAATCAATCAATCAATCAATCAATCAATCAATCAATCAGTCAACAAATCAATCAATCAATCAATCAACAAATCAACCAACCAATCAATCGATCAATCAATCAATCAACAAATCAATCAATCAACAAATCAATCAATCAATCAATCAATCAATCAATCAATCAATCAATCAATCAAGCCATCAATCAGCCAATCAACCAATCAATCAATCAATCAATCAATCAATCAGTATTTGCTTGATTTACGAATTATTGTTCCAATTGAGGATGGGGATTTTTTTTGGGGGGGGAACTCAAATAAACTTCTGTTATTCTTTAATTTAATTTAAAACTTTATTTGGCCATTTCATAAAACCTTTATTGTTATTATTATTATTTACTTATTTTTTCTTATCACTACTTATGACTGTCTCTAATTTGTATTTGTGAACATGTGTATGGACATTTTTACACACATTTGCTCAGCTATCTAATTGGAGACTTTCCATAGACTTCTAGTTTTTTTTATAATTACGATAAATGAACCCTAACCCACCTTATCCTAACAGTAACCTTTTTGATTTATTTGAATTTTAAAAATAAATATTTTTTGAAAAATAGCCTCCCCCTCCACTTTATCATTCCAATCACCAAACCTCCTCCAATCATGACATAAATCACTGCATATTTGATTTATTTTTTACAGTGGTCAGTGCCTGATGCCTTTGTGTTAGCCCCCCCTTTAAAATAGAACAATAATATATTACATATTACATTCGATTTCCAAAAGCTCCTTGTTCTCTCATTCAACATTTCTTCATATTTCATGCCTGCAATGTGCCTGGAGCTGAGAATAATATCTTATTTGCTTTGCAATGAGCTCATTACAGCTCATATATTCCACTGAATCATTCAGCAAGTACTGCACATTCATAGCAGATATTCTCTTTCCTCACTGGAGATGACTGTTCTTCTGTTTTAACAAATTATTTTGTTGCATAAAAAATGGGTGAGATAGAAGAAAGTGATAACTAGTTTCCACAAATGTACAAAACTCTCATGTGAAGAAACAAGGCTATAAGGATGTGCATGGTACATGGTGCATGGTATATGTGGTGGCTAAAGCACAGGGCTGTTAATCAGAAGGTCGCAGGTTCGAACCCCACGGCCACCACCATTGTGCCCTTGAGCAAGGCACTTAACTCCAGGTTGTTCCGGGGGGATTGTCCCTGTAATAATTGCACTGTAAGTCGCTTTGGATAAAAGCGTCTGCCAAATGCATAAATGTAAATGTATTCAAATACCAAAATCACTACTCGGTTATTCTGCACGTGTTTAGAGGTCTTCAACCTGATGGTACCCGACAAACCTACAGGTTTTGGGCCAGGTTCTGGTCAGTTTTTCAAGTAGGCTATATGGCAATTTATTCCCTGCTATCTGAGATTGTGTTTGAGGCATCCATGGCAATAAACGTTCTTTATTCGAGTCCAGACAAATAACAAAATAACTGTTTGTGAACTTTCACATATTTAGGGTATTAAGGCACCTTTCTCTTTATCATTAAACATTAAATGGATGCTGGACTTAAACATTTTAAAGTCCTCCATATTGTTGCATGAATTATGTCGCTTATATGAATTTAAACCTTCAGATTTGTACACAGCCAGGGTAAACTGCACCTTATCTTTGTGTTGGAAGTGTTTTGTAAATTAGTCCTTCAAATAAACGTTTGGTACCTGTGAGACACAGATTCCTTGGGCACGCACTCAAGTGTAGACACTGTGCTCGCGCTGCTGTAGTCCAGCACGTATTCGGCCGAACAAATGGTATTTCACATAAGGCTGACGTTTACGTGGATTTATAATAGATATCTCGAAATAAATACATTATTAATTTAGTGCTCGGGACCTTTTGGGTTTAGAGGCCTCTGGGCAATGGCCCAATCGGCCCGGTGGTTAATCCGTCACTGAGAGTGGCAACATCGCTTGGCCATTTCGTATTGTCATTGTTTTTGTAATATATTTTGTGACCACAAGATGTCGCTATTTGATCGTCAATGTCCTTTGGCGCTTTGCTACTGCGGGGGAAGTCCTTGTTGAAGTTTCATCAAACCTTTCTTGTAACTGTTCAGTACACTATAGCAGCTTCAAATATGCATTTATGCTTTTTCCTTATGATATAGACTACATAATTCTTTATAGAACATGGAGTACTTATATTGGCATGGATTGTGTGTGTGTGTGCTAATTGTATACAATAATACATCTTATTACAGTGTATTTACATTTGACCACTACTGTTGATAGTATGTGCGTGTGTTTGCAGTTGTGAGATATTTTCTTCTCTAACTGTGTGTTTATATGAGGATACAAGATCTATTCTGCCTTTTTATCCTTCTTTTCCTCCCTGGCTATTGTCAATATCCCTCTTCCCTTGTATCATTTCCTCTGTTCTTCCACACCTCATTTTCTCTTTCTCCGTCCTCTGTAAATTGGGTCAGACTTGGTTCTCTCAGATGTAAGTGTAGGAAGCACCCAACTCCCACCTCCCCCCCTCTGCTGCAGAGTGGGCCATAACAGCAGGAGAGAGGGGTTTCTGAAGGAAGAGAAGTTTTTCACTCCCACATCTTCTCACAGTTTTAGAGCACATCTTCATCGAGACAAGCACTCAACCTGATAAACGGAATGCTAGCCAACTCTTTGGTCTTTTTTTTAAGGGAAGATGGCCCCTATGTTCCTAAGTGGACTGCATTTTAAGTGCTTAACGGTTTACCTTTATGCATTTGCACTTAATGTTTTTCAGATTTATTCACAAGGGTCAAGAGAGTTACCAGTGCTTTGTTGGCACTGTAGTTGTTTTGATGTCCATTCCTGACACATGTGGAAATATTATCACTATAACAGTTCTATGTAAAAAAAACAAAAACAAAGGATCAAATATTCAATGTTTCAAATTAATCAAATTGATACAAATATTTTTAACTTGTAAAAAAAATATATATTTTATAAAATTACAAAATTATATATATATATATATATATATATATATATATATATATATATATATATATATATATTTAAACATAAGTAAAAACTAAAGAATTTAAATGAATTAATGGAATAGTTCAAACAAAAATTAAAGTTCTGTCATCATTTATCCACCTTATTTTTTGTATTTACAACAAGGAACACACATATTGAGAAAATATATACATTGAATGCATTGTAATACTTCTGATAAAAGTGTCTGTCAGATTAATTCACGTAAATTTAAAGTCCAAAACAAGATGCAAACTATTTTGAAATGCAGTTTAATTAAATATAATGATTATATAATACACTCTTTTGAAATACGAGCCTGATTGCATTTTATGAGTCCACAGGGTGTGATATTTGCTGTGTGATGTTGACCTGCACGAGGTGAAAGAGCTAAACTTCCCCTCTTTGTCAAATAGTTCCTGACCTTGGTGAATGGTACACTGCTTTATTTGGCCATTTCTAATATGCCAATGATGTTTTTTCCTCATTGGCGCCATACAGAATGTGTGCTTGTGTGCGTTTGCACATGTGCTTGAGTGTGCAAGTCTTGTGTAAGCAATTTGCAAAAAGACATGCTGGTGCTCGTTTGAAAATTAAAAGCAGAATTTTACAAATAGATGCTTGAAGATCACAGCAGCCCTTCTTAAACCAAAACTCTTTTAATGTTTATATTACACTATTCCCCTCCCATTTTCCTTGTGTATAATTTATAACATGCAGATCCACTCTCGATATATGCTGTAGACTTTGATCTGTTGTGAATGCAACATCTTTAAGGCACAGGCTACATCCCAGTTTACATACTTCTACATACTACTTTGATGATGGGAAAGTACATACTTTACAAGTAAGACATGAGGGCCATATTGGGTCTACTACCACATCATAAAACTTGCTCAATACCACAAACCCATTTGTCCCATAATGATTGTGCTAGCATTTTATTCATTGCTATTTAGCACTGATAGTCCACTTCTATTAAAATGAATGGGTGAAATTGGAATGTCTCTTAAGCGACCAACAGTCAGCGGATATAGAATGGAAGTCCTGCCTTAAAGGTAAAAGAGCCAATCACATTTAGATACAAACATTGCTTTTCAATAAACTCAAGAACGCTCATTAGCTATACAAGCCGGGAAAATTGTGTTTTGTAGTGTAATATTGTCAAATTATATTGCTGATTTAAAATATGTTCTTTGATCATAACCTTGACCAACCGTTTTTGAGATTTCTGTGTTTCTCCATTCAAGTAAATAGGAGCTGCACTGTCATGACTGGAAATAGCCTCCCGAGAGTGTTCCAAAGATGGCCGTCAGTGGACTGACTTGTTTCAAAGACTTTGCTTGAAGTCAACATGAAATTAAAAGCAACCTTACTTTATTCCTTTTTGGCTGACATCACTAAAAGTCCTCTTATTTTCAGTCCCTCTCTTCTAACTACCTGTCATATCAACATAATCAAATGGGAGGTCTGCATGTTGTTTCTGACACTTCAGGTACCCTAGGTTTGGCCACATTATTCCAACTCGCTGACAAGCGGTAGATTACACACAGAAAATGAGAATGGTATAGCTGCAGACATTGCTCTAAAAAGTGGCAGTCACTCTAAATCACCATTGAAGATTTAGGGTGCCCTTTACCTAACCTTACCCATTTGTGGAAGTGACACCCCCTTTTGGTGTTGGCACAACCTCCTTTTGGAGAAAACATGCCCCTTTTTGAGTAACCCGCCCTCTTTTGGAGATTCCACACCATATTTGGAGATCTCCGGCCTGCAGTTATACCTATTTGCACCAGTAAATGGAGCTCACGTGTTAACATTTTGGCCACTGGGGGCAGTATTTAGCACAGATAGATTTTAGCTATAGAAAATTCAACTTATTTTTTCAGGTTTCACTGTGAGATCAGTCTGGTCATTTAGAGACAACTATTCACAATCCAATCAATTCATAATAGATAAAACCTAGTCACACCCCAACATTTTTTTTTTCTCATTGAATATCTAGTTTCACTCAGTAAAATGGTAAACATTCTGAGTCTAGTAGAGTAAATAGATGGTTTTGCAATAACTATTCTGCTCTCTCTTATAAAACCATATGCCCTCTTTTCACTATTTGCAGCATCTCTCCAATCACACTGTGTCTCTTTTTTACCTCTGCCCAAACACAAACGTTCACAAACCTTGATCTCAGCCGGTAACATGCACACACACCCTCTCCATCGACATGAAAGCATCCCCTCAGCTCTTTTGATGCTGTGCATCTTGGCTGATGCATCGCTGAAATAAAATGTCTGCTCTCAAATCAATATGACTCAATTCAGGGGGCTGTTGGGCCTCTCACGTACACATACAGATGCACAAACTAATGGTGACCGAGTGAGGTAGGATTAGAGAGAATGGCGGAAGAGATGGGAAAATTTGAATACATGTGAGAGATAAAAGCACAGAGAATAAGAGAAAAGCTGTGTGTGTGTGTGTGTGTGTGTGTGTGTGTGTGTGTGTGTGGAGGGGGTGGGGTCCATATTTCCATTTCATAATTTTGACTGTGTCCTTTTTTCCCCCACCTGCCTCTGCTGAGTGGGTGGCAAAGAAAAGAGTAATGAAAATAAAATCGATGTTAGCTGGTAATCAGAGAGAAAGATGGTGAAGATTGTGGTCAATAGAAAGCTGTTGTTTATCTGGATGTGGGGTAATGTGCTCCTCATTGGACCGAGCCGTGTGTTTTAAGCAGAATTCTACCTCTACACAGCAGTACGAGGGTTAAAAACTGCATGCCAGCTATTGTTCTGACTCCAGTGAAAACTTCATCCCCGCTGTTGACTGGATCTGAATTAGCTGTCTATCAACTGCACTGTCCAAAGTCTCAGTTTCATATCCTTAGAGGGCTCCTTTTCTTTTGAGTCAGTTTGATGGTTTTCAATGCACTGTTTGAGGAACGCAAAATAAATAAGACTTCTGAAATATACACATTGGTATGCATCACACCTTGTATATTTTTTGTTTTAACTTTCCCTGAACTTTCAGAGTACATTTGTCTTGATACTACAACAAGCAGGGATTAAAATACAACCCTTGCAAGTGGCTTTACCATGGTTTAGTGATGGTAACAGACAGGCTCATTAATGGCTTTTATTTAATCCGTTCTTCAAAATAAAATCAAGTGTATTTCTTCAAATATCCTCTTTGTGTCCAACAGTATCTTTTGTCATACGTCACTCCAAGACATTTTACAGGTTGCCCACCACAGTGCCAGGAAATACCCATATTTGGCAGGTTGGTGGGAGTTTCAAACCCTGGCATCTCTCTCTTTTTCAGCATCTCTTGCCGTAGTGCTGTGTTTTTTTTAGATGCGTTTTATGTTAAGTTAAAAGGAAAGGCACCTTTTAAATACACATTGAGACACCTGCGATCAGTTCAATTTATTGCACTTTGTCTAGTACAGACACATTTGGTCTGAACAGCCCCTAATATTGTCCAATTTGAAAAGTCACACCCTTCCGGCCCCCAGTTTGAAAACACCTGTTCCATAGTAGCTTCATTATCATATTCATATTCAATGGTATTCAAATGCTGTAAGGTTCTTCAAAGAACAGTGTGTTAGTACCACCATGTTAAGTGTCCAAAACCACAGTACCATGATTTTACAATGGAATATTTTATTACAATACCTTTGTGCTTTTTTTGTAATGGAAAAATACAGGGCCTGTATACTTTTAGAAAATATATGAGCAAGTATCATTCATATCATGATAGATTGAAAAGACAAAGAAATAAGAAGAAGCCAAGGAGGTGTTTGGGGGAGGTGGAAGGAGAGGAAGAGACAGATGAAGGTTTTTTGGTGCCGGTCTGAGCTGGTGCCCTCTGTGTGTGTGGGAATGCCATTCAGGGTGATAACTCAACCCTGACAGCCCATGATGGAATTCATGATTGATGGGGCTCAATAGCTGCCAGTTCAATTTTCTCCTGTAATGAAAACACGATTCACCTTTTTCTCCCCCTCTGCCTGCTAAAATCTATGTGAGAAAACATGCCCGTTGACTCTTACAAGGGCTTGGTGTGGTCCGCTAATGTATTTTTCTATCTGTTTGTCTTTGTCGCTCTCTCTTTCTCCCTCTCTTCACTATAGGCAGAAGGGAATGAATAGCTTGCTTGCGGCAGAAGTGAAGACGGATTGTGGGAGTGAGTTGTAACTACTCTTTGATTGTTATCATAACATGGCGCAGAGCCTTAAGGAATGTTCTGCAAATGTTCATGCCATATCTTAGTTTAACACTCTAATTTCTCAACACCAGAAATATAACACAAACCCTCCCTGTGTGATACACAAGCGTTACGCCGTACCTTCTCCTCTGTTGTTTGATTGAATAAGTGTAAATACACTTTTTACAGGCATATCTAGCTCCTCTGCAGAGTTTTACTTCCTCATCAAGTAAAACATTAGAGAGATGTTGTAGTCTGGGAGCTCCTGGATGCATACCAGAAAATGTCAGCAAAACTAATGATGTGGATCTCGTGGACTTTTTTTCTTCCATAATCTACCTCTCTGAGAAACTTTAATATTGGCTTCTTAACGTTTCGTGACATGAATATCCTTTCTTTATATTCTTTCTCTCTCTCTAGAGAAAAATCAGTTTTCCAATTTACAGATGTAATTTTTAAGATTTATTTCTGACTGGAAAAAACCGCTATGAATATATATATATATATATATATATATATATATATATATATATAAATAAGATCATCTGTGCAAAAAAAATACTCACACCGCCTAAAAGGGTGGACCTTTGCATGTACGGTGTACTCTGCGGTCTGGCCTACCTCAATCGCTAAGTTGCCATGCCAATACTGAACTGTTTCTGAGAGATCTTTCATTCTGATTAATATTCTCCAAATCTAAACACCTCTTAAAGAAAATGTTAATGAAGAAAAACATAAGCTCAACCATGAAAGGTTTAAAAAAATGTTTGCTTGATAATATTAAAGCCTTGCCCAAAAATATTTTCTCTGCATTGATACTGTTTCAGCCAGATGTGTATATGCTGGTTAATATACTGGCCAGATGTGTATATGCTAAGATTTATTGTCACCTGAGAGCAGACAAATGGTGGCCATTTTAAGTAAAACACTGGTTATGAGAAAGGCTTTTATTAAAAAGACCAGAGGAATTGACAAGAGCAATTAAAATAAAAAACTCACGTCTTATAATGCCAATGCGTTACAATGATTTTACAGTGGGTAAAGGGTGAAATTGATTGCCAAAAACCCCTACCCATGCTAAATTAAAGTAGCACAGACTTGATTACCTTATTGCTTTTTATATAGCAACCGCAGTACCACAAAAGACACTAACAGTCAATAAAAAGCTACATTTATAACTAATAGGCTTTGTAAGCGTAAGCATATTTCTAGCAGGATGATCTCGGGATTCATTTTATCACGCATCTCATCCAATAACAATACAGCCTCCGCCTTATAAGCCTGCCAGCTGCCTCTCATTGTTCACATACTTCGTGTTTTTACTCCCCATCTCACCCCAGCTTCACCAGTTTAGGTCCCGTCCTGGGCGGGTTTAAGCTCCTCACCCCTGCCATCATCGCCTCCATCTGACGGTTCAAGCAGCTGGAGCGCTGAACTGTAGGATGGGGTTATGCCAAAGATACAAGTATCTTTTCATTTGTATTAATTCCAATAATCTTGAGTCAAGAATTCATTATATAGTGCCTTTTTAACCTTACACTGCATCTCATTCACCCATTCACACACCAATGACAGCAGAGCTGCCATGCAAGGCACTAGCCTGCCATTGGGAGCAACTTGGGGTTCAGTGTCTTGCCCAAGGACACTTCAGCATGTGGAGTCATGTGGGCCGGGAATTGAACCATCAACCCTGCGATTAGAGGAAAAAACGCTCTACCACCTGAGCCACAGCCACCCCGAGTACATTACCTAGTACATTAGCCTAACTGTTGGTTGTTTGTGTTTTCTAAGCATCATAGAAATTGTGCCACACTTATATCCAACTTTTTCCTGAACGTGGAAGTGTGCCACGATTCATATTGGAAGCCTTTTTTTTATTTTATAATGTTTTCATTCACAAATGTAGTGTATTAAAATTGTTAAAACTTGGCAAGTTAAAAAAACACGTGGCTGCATAGTGCCAAGGTTTTACAGAGTTGCATTAATCGTCTTTTACGGTGCCTCACTCTTCAAAGTTTAAGGAGTGGGTAAATGACATGAAGCGGAGGCCCAAGGTTAGTTATGCTGATATCATTAAATGCTTTGAGTTATGACAGCCAACAACTGCTAAGTTAAAACTAACCTTCAGTAGTTTTTACATTGCTTCCTATGGAGACCGGAAACAGAAAATGGTTAATCGTCAATCCTAATAATCATGGCGCCACCCATTGGTCATTTTACGTCTTCAAACATAGCTCGTCCATTCAGAGGGTTGGAGGGTCAGTGATCAAACTGATTTTCTGCTGAATATAATGAGAGAGAATAAAATAGCACCACATAAAAGTCTCTTTTTTGTAATGTTTTTAAACTCTTCACATATTAATGTACAGAGTCCAAAAAATACAGTCAGATTATGCAGTGATTTGTATAACACCTTGTAAGGTACTGCAGGTGTATGTTGCTCCAAACGTGGTCCAAGCTGGGTAAAGCAAATTCCTTGAGTCTCATATTGATCCAAACATAACTTTGGCAGCACTGGCAATGATGGAGGAATAAAAAGTAAGAAATGATGGATGACTCTGACAGAGGTCATTTTAAACTTGTATAATCTAAAATAATACATTGCAGAGAACCAGAAAACCAACCATTCCCAATGCACAAAGACCATTTCACAAAAGACGACTTGTAACACTGCAAACACAGAGCCCACTGAAACGTGCTTGTATGTCAGCCTTTGCCGTTGACCCTAACGTCTCTCAGGAAGACCATATAACTAAATTTTCTCAAAGCTAAAAGTGTAAACACCAAACAGATGTGGCTGGATGACAGCTTCCTGAAAAATGTCCAGTGATCTTTGTGAGACGGCAGAGATCAGATCATTTTTAGCTTGGTATGATAAAATATGATGGACTGTAGACAACTGGAAAGAGCTGGTATTGATCTGTGCGAGTGAACGTGTGTGTGAGTGAGCAAGAGAGCGAGAAGGAAAAGTGAGATTTCATGGTGCAGTTGATGAAGGGAAGAGATTGAGTTGGAGTGAAGCTAAATCTGTTCTTGTCTTCTCGTGCTGTATCTCTGTATCACAGCCCATGCTAACTTCCATTGCTACTTGTCACTTCCATTTGTCACAGCGTTACGTAGCGCTTTTTTTTCTGTGTCAGTGTGAATTACGCTCTTCAAACTGCTGTAAGCACATTAACCGGTAGGCACACAAACATTTTTAAAAGCTGGTATGCATTAGTGGATATATTTCAAGCTCTTCAACATTCATTTACGCAGATTTAATAATTTCTTAATCAGTCTTTTGTGGGGGATGTTTTAATTAAATGTATTTCAGCTTGCAATTTTCTGCTTGCAATATAAGCTCAGGGTTATCTCATCCTATTTATAGCACTCATATATATGTAAAATCCCTATGTGTGTGCGTTTGTTCTATACAATTACCCTTCCTTCTCCTAGCAATCAAAATGAAATGAGGGCAGTTCTGTGAAGCTCACTGCATTTTTGCGGAGTCTTTGCTTGACCTGCACCCCAGTGACCCCCTCAACAAGCCAACCGCAGCCCTGTGTCAGATCTAACTTTTCTCATTATGAGAATTATCATTCCTCCAGTCTCCTGAGTACCCATTGACTTGTTTGTCTCTTTTTACTTTTAGAGACTCATATCTATCCATAGTTTTATTGAAGTAACAATAACTGAAGCCAAACATATACTGTAATTAATAAAACTGCATACATTTTTTACATTTAAAGGAATAGTTCACTAAAAAGTAATATCTAATAACTCATAATTTACTCACCCTATGCCTATTTCTTTAAAACACCTGTGACAACTTGGCCATAAAGATGTGACAACTTGCCCAGACCTAAAATTGATGAAAAATAGATTGGACCTAAGAACACAGTTTATATTTGCGGTTAAAATCTACATTTATTATATAGTTGACACTTGGCTTAACGCATACCAGTGTGTTTAAATTGTGTTCACTTGTTTATCCACAAATATGATAATACTGGAATATTGGTTTTTAACAAGGTGTTTGAAACCAACATGCAAAACCACTGCTAGGGAAAACACACATTTATGTTACTGGACTTTTGACTCCAAATCTTAGTTACTGAGATGTAGTCCTTGGGACTACTTCCCTGTGTGACAACTAGTCCGTCGCCCCATTTTCAACATTTTGATAAAAATGATTGGAGTTAATTTATATAATCATGCTATGTGATATGTACTTTAAAAAGTATATAAAAAAATATTTATGTAGTCTCCAGTAAAATTAGCTTAAACGTTTGTATTTTTTTAAATGAAGTATTTCATGTCATTTTATGTCGATTACCAAAACTATAAAATGTCTGTAATTTTAACTGTAAAAGTCTAAAAATATTACAGAAATAAAACTTTAATTAATTAACGAATATTAACTGTAAAACATATAGTACATTTTTTAAATATATTTTAAAAGACAATACAGCAATATTTGCAATAACATTTTTTAAAAATATATAATTTTTTAGATGTAACAAGTATGATTTTCTTGTATAATTAATGGTAAAAATGTACATTATGTTTAACAAGAGAGTACATGTACTTTTTACTGTAAATTTTTGAAAACAATAATCGGGCATTCCCACAATTCCCTGCATGACCCATCATATTTCATTCTATTTTATGTATGTCTTGTCTTATTTTTAATATCAGTTACATAAAATGGGGTGTTCTGTTTTATATTTGATGTAGTTTAATTAATGTTAATAATTAATGTTAATAATATTTACATTTCACATGTGTTACCCTGGTGGTACCCATTGTGTTTAGTTTTTGTGTGAGTGACACTGAGCACTGTCTCTACATGTTTATTGGTCATTGCTCCTGGAAGGGACACTATTGGTGAACTTCATGTCATCATGTGCTCTTCTGTCATTTTTAGAGTGATTAAGAATACCTTATAAATTAAAATGATTTTTACACTTTCAGAAGGTTACTATCAAGTTTATGATGATTTTTGTTTTTACTGTAAATTTAACAGAATTCATTTTTTACAGTGCCAGTTTGTAAAATGTACAGGTTGTTCTGAAAAGTTGTTTACATTTTTACTGTATTTTTTTACAGAATTATTTTACAGTGAAGTATATGATATTTTGAAACTATAGTAACCATGGTGAATGTTTGTAATGAAGATTTTACTGTTAAGAACTGTATGGACACACAACACAGAAGCAAGTATGTTTAGTTTAACCAATCAACTGAATTTATTTCCAGTCACATTTGTGCAACAAGACCCGTTGTAGCCAGCAGATAACTAAATGCCTCTGTGTTGTTGTAATTTATTTATTTACTGCTTTTTTGAGGTAGATGAATTATCAGTTTTACTGATTAATCAGTGCCAATAGCTGCTTTTTGGAACTATCAGTAAAAACCTATGCCAATAGTATCTTAATCTTCCATCATTTACATTATTCATCCATATTTGTATTCTCACTTCAATGCATATTTAGCTTTTGATTAGATAATCAAGTGTTCTAAATTAAATTGAGGGCATGCTAAGCAAAATGTGAATATATGGAAACATACACTGTCAGCACATACATGCAATATGTTTGTATACAAAATCCTTCATCATGTGAATATACAGTATACTGTACATAAAAATAGAGCATTGTAACATGTAACTGGGTCATCTGTGAATTTTGGTCCCCCGTTGTCCATCAAATCTTTTTTTTTCTTCTGGTTATTATTGGGATTTTTGTTACACAATAAACTGGGATTTTATTCATTTTGGACTATTGTAGCCTCTATATCTGTGCCTGTCATTTTAAGGAAAGGTGAATTATAATTTTTTTCAACAATTTAAATATTTATATATATATATATATATATATATATATATATATATATATATATATATATAAAAAGAAATCAACTGATTAATGGGGTATCAGTATCGCAAAATCAATCAGTCAAACTCTATATCACATTCTGATTTCTGTTGTGGAATAAAGACAAATAAAATACACAAAAAACAGAAGCCAGAGTGCCTTTATCTAGTACTGCCATCAGCGAAACAATTTAGATGGCTTACAAAACATATTTTACCGCTGATAAAAGAGAAAAATTATGTGTTGATCTGTCAAAACAATAGAGCTACTATGGAAAGACATAGTGAAACTAAGGCAAAACAACTGCACTTAGGATTGAACCTCAAACTGCTTGGCTAACTTACCCCACATGTATCTGTGTGCCAATGGTTTTCTGTGACATCTCAGCTACCCCCTCTTCTTTCCCCAAACAAAGCCAGCACTTGTTCATCTGCTTGATCAGTGGGGTAAAGTAGTGGGCTGGTTACACGTTTCAACACCAGGACCTGCAGGCATCTTGGAGATTGGGTTTCATTGCCATTGTTCCTAATTGCTAACGCAGGCTCTCTGCACACTGAAATGAAAAGCAGAGGTCTGCACAATTAATTTGTTTCGAAGCAAAAAATGATCTCTCATTCCTCAATTCTCTGCTGGAAAATGACCAGGGATTTTCTACCAGGTTGTTTTGAAATAGTTTTTTTCATCACAATGAACTTTTTAATTGGTTCAGGGACTGTTGGTTCAAAGGACGCTGTGAATTGACCAGTAAAAAGATGACGTGGGTAATTTTTCAATGTTAAAATACTTCATTCTAAATATTCCTCATGTGCGAAGAAATATAATTTCATGTTTCTTTTGATTTTGGGGTAAATATGACCAGGACACTTTCATTTGTGTGGGAATAACCCACATTCTGTTGCTCTTTAACACAACAGTATCAAATCTATTAGTTTAATGGCAACTTGGTCTCAAACAATGGTGGAAGGTTTGGGGTGGGACTTTCTGTTTGTCCAACTAATGGCAAATGGGGGAATTGTTCTGGAAACCTGTTTGAAAACAAATCATTTTGTTGCAAATCCATTCGGTGCTGCTATTGGTGCAGAAATTACATTTCACCTTTAAAGGGGACCTATTATGCAAAATTCACATTTACTTGGTGTTTGTACATAAATGTGAGTTGGCAGTGTGTGTACACAACCACCCTACAATGTTAAAAGTTCACCCACTCCTCTTTCTTATATTTCTATTAATCAAAAACAGTGTATCAAAATGAACGGTTTTCGTTTCCGCTCTAATGTGACATCACATTAGAGCAGGCCTCGCCCACGACTGGTGATGGACCCCACCCTCCTCCCCTGAGTGATCTACACACAGTCCGCCATTTATTTCAGAGCTGGAGCAAATACAGTGAGAAGAATAATGTCTCAGCTTCGTAAGCATCATAAGTGTTCTGTTGTTGGCGGTAAAAGGGAACATAAGAGTCTTCATGTACTCCTGGCATCAGAGCCACTGAAGACGCAGTGTACAAGTTTTGTTTTTGAAGGAAATGTGCCCCAAAACATAAAAGAATTAGTGTATGTTTGTGCAAATCATTTTACACAGAACTACTTTGTGAATGAATGTCAACATAAAGCAGGATTTTCAAAAAATTTGATTCTCAAGCATGGATCAGTACCAACTGTTCGTGTTCCAGCTTTATATCCTGAAGATGTAAGGATCGCACTTTATATTTTGTGAATGTTTGCAAATCACCTTTCTGAATGTGCTTGTTAGCTGATTCCATGGCTAATGCATCTAAAGTTAGCATTGTCTCTGATTGTATTCAAGGAGACCAGATATACATATACATATATATATATATATATATATATATATATATATATATATATATATATATATATATATACATACATACATACATATATGGCTGAACTCAGGGCTGGACTGGTAATCTGGCCTCAATTTTTGGTCCAGTTGCTATGTAAAATTTCTCTTCCCAGTCCAGCCCTGGCTGAACTCCGGTATTTATGCTGTCAGTCATATATATTCTGATTTGTTGTTGCTATAGTATCCGAAGCACAACCTGTAAAGGCACAGCCCTCTTCCGGAATGAGCAGTAGCTCATTTACATTTAAAGAGACACACACGAAATCAGTGTGTTTTTGATTCCACCCAAAAAGAGGCATATATAACATGGTATAATAAATTATCCGTGGGATATTTTGAGCTGAAACTTCGCAGACACATTCTGGGGACACCTGAGACTTATATTACATCTTGTAAAAAGGGGCAAAATAGTGCAAACTTTCCTTTTTTTTACTAGAAGCTTTTAGACCTAGCTTGATGTTCACTCGCATGTTTGCTGTTCTCTATTCTGCAAGCAGACCTCAATATTTGCGCTCTGAGGCATGCAATCTTAGTTCTAAGTGTTTAATGGCTGACACCTCGAAACTGAGCATGGTGAGACACGAGTGAGGGAAATTTCCCCTCTGCATGTGCACAGGAACATGGAGGCTCTGAGCAGGTGCTGCAGCTTTGTGAACATTGCGGGTGTAGGCATATGCATGTAACAGGACCTTCTCTTAGGGAGCACTAGTAGCCCACCAGGGAGTATCTGACAGAAGATATGTATTTTTTTTCCAAGCCAAGCTACAGAGAGGCAGTAAACAAAGCTAGGGATTTAGGGAGATCTGACAGAGGTTTCCCCTTTTCTCCTCCCATTGGATAAAATTCCACAAAAGCACTTATTGTTTCTCTCCATTCCTCGCTCTATATATCTCTCTGTTCCTATCCGGTCCCCAGCGAAATATGCTTCAGTGTTTATTTACCACTTTGCTGAATGGGGAGTGAGTGGAGCTTGGTAAATATATTCAAGATTTATTTAACTTTATTTTGGGCTGAAAGAGTCACTTGTGTGCAAAGCAGGATGGTAGCACACAAGGATGGGACCGAGCATCTGTTTTCTCTTCCCTCCGATAACAGAGACAAAGCAAACACACTCAACATGCATTAGTAAGTTTACACTGGTTCATCTACAGCTGTGTCATTTCAAAGGAAACAGTGTTTATGTACTCTTAAATATACACGCCTCACATCATCTGATAGATATTCAGTCAGATATTTGGTAGTAAAAGGGATTGATGTTGGGCCACAGGACACTGTCATCCATCTCATAGTGGGGGATCAGTGGTTGTGAAGAGCCAGTGTGAAACAGAGAGAAACTCCTACTAACACCTGCCACTGAGCTGTAAACACAGCCTGAATGTGTGAACGTTTGTTAAGTTAGATCTGATATATTGTTACCTCACTACATCCTCCATCCCTCCACTAATACAATTCATACTTCTCTTCTCTTCTCTTCTCTATCTCTAAATTGTGTTTAATGTTGTTTTCTACTGATCTTGGTTTAATCTCCTTTCTCCATCTCATCTCAATCTCTTCTCCGTCTTGTCTCCACTTCTCAGTCTCATCTAATTTTGTCCCATTTTGTCTCCATCTCATCTCTTTCTCCTTTCCATATCATCTAGTCTCTTACGTTCGCTTCTTTTCATTGCATTTATTTTCATCTCTGCTATTCTTAGTATTGTTTATTCTGTTCTCAAGCCTGTTTCTTTTCTCCGTCTAATCAAATTTTGTCTTGTCCAGTCCATTTCTTATCTCCATCTTGTCTCGTTCTCCTCTCCATATTGCCTTTGTTTAATCTCTTGTTTTAATATTGTTTCATCTAATCTTTTCTCTTCTCTTTGAATCTTGTATCCTCTCGTTTATTCTCATGTTTTTTTTGCCTTGTGATTCATCTCATCTCTTCTCTGTCTTGTTTCCTTTTGTTCTCGGTTTCAGTTCTTTTCTCCATCTTGTCTCTTTCTCTTCTCTGTCCCATCTCCTTATTTTCTCCTCTTCATCTCCCTCTTCATCCCCTCCTTCTCCACCTCATTCTGTTTTCCTTTATTTTATGTCTCTCCTCTCAACTTATGTCATCACTTCTTTTCTCAGACTCATTTATGTCTTGATTCCTCTCCTAGACTGATCTCCTGTTCTCCATCTTATGCAATTTTCTCCATCTCGCCTTCTTCTCTTCTTCATATTCTTCTCTCCTCTTCCACTAGCAGAACACTCCAACTTGGATCCACTTTCCACCTCTGTTTGCATTTTAAGAATATTAATCTCATTACATCAGCTATCCATTACTTACAGGGAAAACCTGCGTTGCTTTACGAGGACATTCATCTAAATGTAATTCTGAAATGCACTTTTTATAGAGAAGAGAAATACACCACCTCAAGGACAGTGCTTGCCATTCTCAGATTGATGCGTCATTCTAATTCATCTTCACAGCTTTTTGAAAAGAAAAGTGGTCTGGCAGCTTGGTAATCTTTCTCCCTTCATGTCTCTGCATAAGACAGGTCAATGACCTTTACAACTAATTTTAATATAGAGATTTGGGAGTCTCTGAAGTTGTGGACTGGAGGAATGTTTCTGGGGTTTGAGAACTCTATTAGAATTCTGCAAATGAACCGTCTGCAGGGATGTGTTCAAGGACTCTGCAAGCATCAAAGCATTCAGAGTGGGCAAGGGGAAAGAGAATAGAGGGAATAGAGAAAGAAGGTGGTTGTAAGAAAGGAGTTAAAGAGAGTGCATTAAGATAGGAAGGGTGAGATGTGAATTCAGAAAACACCAATAAAGTTATTTCTTGTCTGAGCTTCAGCACTGGAGAGAAACACGCTTGAAGATCAAACTCAGCTATCAGGCGACAAGTCTTAGTTACACCAACAGTATAGATATGAGCAAGAGTGTAATGAATAAGGATGGAAATCAGTAAGTAATTGGTGATACAATATTATTATAATTGTGATTCTTTATGTTTAGTGTTAGGTTAGGTATGGTTAGGGATTCAAAACTGTATTATATTGCAATCTTTTACTCACTTGTGTCTCATTCATCTTCACTGAACTTAAGTGCTTTGCTCAACAAGTACTGAACATCAGTGAAATGATGAACTTCATCGTAGAGCCATATAGTGTTGTCAAAAGTACCGGTAATTCGGTACCAAGTCGATACTGAAATAAAAAAGATGTAACGTAACAGTATGTGGTATGGTTAAGTTTGTGGGCTATGGAGGAGTCAGGAGACAGGGAACTGTTGGAGTGAGTATTTATTTACTCTTTCTTGAAACACACAAAACTTTAACATAAAAGGGCTCTCAGTAGCCAACTTGAACACACAGGGTAAACATGTGGCAATCACGCAGACACCACTCTTCTCTGCCAATCTCTCTCCCTCCTCTGCCGCTCTGGCGAGCCTTATCCGGTGTCTCTCTGCCATCACTATAATGAGAGACAGGTGTTAGAGTTATTACAGCACAGGTGACGAGCCTTACCGCTTTTCCTCTCCCGCAGACATACACTTGGCCATGGCCCCCCATGCCACACAGTATTTCTGCAGTAAAAAAAGATAGGAAAAAAATGTATCAATAAAAAAATCACATAAGTCAGCATAAAAGTAATCTATAAAACTCCAGTGGTTAAATCCATATCTTCAGAAGTGACATGATAGGTGAGGATGAGAAACGGATCACTTTCACATTTTTCTTCTTGTGTTTTTGATGAGTCACATTCTTCTCTGCATATTGCCCCTGCTGGGCTGGGGCGATATTTAGAGTTCTAGAAAAATTACTTAAATATTGATCTGTTTCTCATCCACACCTATCATAACACTTATGAAGATATGGATTTAACCACTGGAGTCGTATGGATTACTTTTATGGTGCCTTCAGTTGCTTTTTGGAGCATACAAATTTGAACAACCATTCACTTGCATTGTACTGACCTACAGAGCTGAATAGTTTTTCTAAAAATCTTAATTTGTATTCTTCAGAAGAAAGAAAGTCATTCACATCTGGGATAGCATGAGGGTGAGCAAATAATGAGAGAATTTTCATTTTTGGGTGAACTACGCCTTTAAAGTGATAGCTCAGCCATAATTGAATATTCTCGCATCATTTCCCTACCCTCTTGTTGTTCCAAACCCATGTGACCTTCTGTATTCTGTGGAACCCAAAAGATGTTTGACAGAATGTTAGGGACTGACAGTATCAGTCACCATTCACTTTCAAAAAACAAACAAATATATAAATATATATAAGTCATACAGGTTTGGAACAACATGGTGAATGATGACAGAATTTCCATTAATAATAATAATGTAATGCAATATTTGGGAGTTAACGTCCATTATGTCATTTGTGAAAGTAATGAGTTACTCATCACTTGAGTACTCTTTTAATTGGATACATTCTTACTCTTAATCAAGAAATGATTTATGTTAGCACTTTTACTTCTACAGGAGTAATTTTTGTTTTAAAGTAATTGTACTTTTACTTGAGGAAAGATTTTAACTACTCCACCCACCTCTGGTCCTGTCGGGCCTGGGTCGGTTTGCAGACCTCTACTACACACTTAAAGCTTTCCTGTAGAGAGCACTGATGTAAACACTGAGCTCTTGTTTCTTTCCAGGACCCTAAAGTCTTCCCCCCCTCTGGATCTTTCATTCTTTTGCTTTTTGCTTTTACTTTATTCGACTTTTGACACAAGGCTCTGTGTACCGAGAGACAGACACTCTTTTCCAGTGGAAAGTTGGGTGGGAAACAATCAGACAATTGTGTTCTTGAAATTACAGGGCAGAAGAAAAAGATCTACTAGATCAGTCTATGGTTTACATACATTAGAGAAAAGCACAAATGACAAGGATTTTTTTAAGGCAGTTAATTTTGCATCATACTAGTTAAAATCTTTTTGCAAGGAGATTTGTTTCCATACCAAAACTTAGGAGAAGAAGCACGTTAAAAAGAGAGAAAGAAATGGAGGTATTTGTTTTTGTTTTTTTTGCAAGAGCAATCGGAAGGGTATAAGAATTCTGTGCCAGTGGTTAAGGTCGGGCCTGCTTATTCTCAGAGTAAAGCATCACTGCAAGCTCCTGGCTGTCACAAAGACAACAGCCTTTTCTCTCTCTCTCCCAAAAATGCATGTGAGTGGAGGAAATAGAGCCAAAAGGCTGTCAGATGATTTAAGTAGCACAGTGATATAAATAACAGCAGTAAGAAGAGTGAAAGATGCAAATTTACTGTCACTCTCTCAGCAGCTATATTTGAAACACTATCGCTACAGTGTGGACAATTGTATTTATTTTTATTTTTTAATTAATGATAGGGTGATATAACACAATTTACATTGAACAAAAAAAGAAAATATAAAATGTACTAGATTCATGCTGCTAAATTAAGACGCTAATGCATCATCACTGTGAAAATGGTCTATTTCCGCAACGTTGTGCTAGGTAGCCCCACCCAATATGAATTCTCGATGGTCCAAAATCCAGCTCCTCATTACTATTAACATGAAATATTTTCTGATGCAGCGTTCAGTATTTCATGTTCAGTGTGGATAGAAAAATAGCTTTTCATTGCAAACTTGTCACAGGGATAGATGGTGTCACATTCAGACTATATACTACAGCAACTAACATGTAGGACATGAGCCATGCGTGTTTAGGCTTGGGAAAAGCAGGCAATAATAGTCTAATAATGAAATCTTTGAATGGCAGGCAGACACCAGAGTGGGTGTGTTTACATAGCCTATTAGCCTAAGTCACATGACAGGTCCTTGTATATGGGGCAGTAGATTATGCTGCAGGGTGTCTGGGTAAAGATGGCTTCCTGTAGCCTGCACTCCACTCACATGTCTGGCGACAGTTCCGTGTGCCTGTCTGTCGTCAAATGCTCACCATGTTTATTTTCCCTCTGATTGAATGACATATTTTCTCTGCTCGAACGCAGCTGTGCTCGGTTTTGCCAATCAGTGTTGTGGAGTGACTAGCTAAAATTAGCAATGCAACTAACAAAGTAGTGTGAAAGCAGTTCGGATATATATAAATAAAATAGTGTAGCTTTTCCTCTAATAAAGCTACACTATTTTTAACAAGTAGTAGTGTAGCATGATGAAACACTACATCAACTGAGCTTGAAAAAATATAAAAAAATGCTCATCTTAACTGTTCTTTGTGTCATATGTATCATTGAAAAGTATGATTTATTTTAGAGAATGAGTTTATTCAGAGAGTCCATGTAAATTAAGCATTTAAAAGGAAACGGGTCTGAGTCAGTGTGCAGAAATGTTTTTGTAGATTGAAATATTGTTAACACTTTACAATATTTTTACAGCATTTATCAGACTTTGTTAATGTTAATTTATAAAGAAACAACTGTTCATTGTTAGTTCAAGTTAGTTCATAATGTATTAACTAACTAAATATTGAAGTATATGTTGAAATAAAAATTAACCAACATAAGTGCTTAAAGTGTATTGTTCATTGTTAGTTAATGTTAACTAATGTATTTAAGTAATGTATAGAACCTTATTGTAAAGTGTTATCAAAATATTTATATGCTACTGTTCATGACTTGTTCACTGTTCATTTTATTTTGTATATCACGTTTATCCAGGTTTAATTCTGTTACTCTAAATAATATTAATTCATTAAAAACCCTGATTGTTTTTGTGTCATACTGCTGATTAAATTATGAATTATATAATCTAAAAGTGACATATTTTAAAAGATAAGTTTTCAAAAGAGTAGCTTGACTGCAGCTTAACTACTATAAATTACAAGCTGTAGTTTGGCAAGCTTGCGGTTTAACATAGCTTCCCCAAAACTGTTGCAAATATGTCATCAATTCAATAGACACACACATGGCCCCTATACGTACCTCTATCTATATCAATGCCTGCCAGACTGGAAAACTCTCATAGCAGCATGCTAATGAAACAGACCATCTAGACCCCATCATGGTGGAAACAAGCTTGGCCGCACATGCCTTCCACCCACCCTATCCCTCTTTTCTAGATTCTTCCCAGCTTAAGTGATGTGGCCATTGGGTGTTGTTGGCCTGAGCCAGCCCTGCTCTGAGTCCTGGTCTTGCTTGTGGCTGGGAGGTGGGCTTCACTTGTAAAAATAAGGAAAGAAAAACAGACCAAGAACAATGAGAGCTGTAAAATTGCGTTTCACCATGATGTGCTAGCTAGAGACGTCTCCACCCTGTGGTGACCGGACCTGACCCGCGCTGCTGGTTCCCTCCCTGGCTGACATTTCCTTACATAGGCCTTATAGGCAGGCTCTGTCAGGGGTATAGGATTTCAAACATGGGTTGAGGTCTAGTCTAGATAGAAAAGTCTAGATAGAAAATTTGAATTGATAACTACTGTAAGTGAACAGCCCAAGCACATTTCCAAAATTATAAAGAAGCTGTGATTTCACTAATGCATTTTATTCTTTTCTTTTTTAAAGATTAAATAATTGTAGATATTTATAGATCTTAAATGAACCACCTTTTGAATCCAAAGACAAAAAGTTTAGAAAAAATATCTGCCTGTTAATGTTGTTTTTTGTGGTTTATGAGGACTCTCCGTAGCCATAATGTATTTTATACTACAAACTATATATTCTATACCCTAAACCTATCCCTCTCAGAAAACTTCCTGCATTTTTACATTTTCAAAAAACCTCATTTAGTATGTTTTTTAAGCCATTTGGTTTATAGTTTAAACCAAGTTTATAGCATAATTACATGTTTAATCTAGAAAAGTGCAAGTGAATAGTCCTCGTAAACCAAAACACACACACACACACACACACACACACACACACACACACACACACACACACACACACACACACACACATACACACATACACACAAACGTGCCCCTTTTTAAACAACCAATCGGCTTTAGTTATGTCACAACCAGGAGTCATGATGCCTATATGATTGTCTATCACAATTTGATTACATGCTGTCTTTAAGACCAGAGAATTTTCAAGAGCAGGCAAAGTCAACATATTCTGTATTTTGCTATCTGATTAAGTGTCAGAAAACATGGGGGGGAACAAAATTACTTTTTTTTTTTTTTTAAAGTGAAGGGGACATGTCCCCAACATCCTCTACTGCTTCTGTGGTTCCTTGAGTTCTGCTAACTTCTCTTCATCTTTTCTTAACTTTTACATTAGCAGATACAATTAAAATACAGTGCATTATTCTGTGTGAATGTACTCTCTCTTTCTTACCCCATCTCTCTCGTTTTAAAAACACGAATACAGCACCAGACGAGGGCAGGATTGAATTCTATGAGGCTTTCGATTCAAAGTGTATTCATTTGATTGTGCTCAGAAAGTTTGGGAAAAGTAGGAAATAGCCTTTTTCAAATGAAAGGCAAACACTGAATGTAAAACACATTACATAATAAAAGCTCCAACTTCATTCACCAACACTCTGGAACATTCTATCTTTTTGTAGCTGTGCTAACAGCCTTTGTGATAAACCAGGACACTAGACACTAAAAGCTACAATTTCAACACCACCTTTTAGGAATTAGAACAAATTCTTTGAGATCTAGATTGATTCTCACGACTGTTAAGAGAAGGATCTGTGAACACATTTGCTTTTTATCATCAGAGGCTATCAGTGGGGTCTCCAAAGCTTTTAAGGTAACCATAGAAGGGTGGCACGTAAACTGACAGAAGTGTTCCAGGGTGGAAATGACCTGTTCTTAAGCGCCAGCAAGAACTATTCCTCTTTATCATCTGTGTCCACAAGCCGTGAAACAGTCTAATGCTTTCTCACCCTTTTAAAAGTGTTGCAGGCGGTCTTTAATGTCTTCGCAAACATTCGCATAGTGCTCTCAGGCTTTTACACTCTGGAGCCCCTATATACAGTTGCCCTGTTACCTTGGTAACGGAGTGTTAGTGTCCATAAATAAAGAGGCTATTTACTGTCCAGATTTTAGGGTTAGTACCCTCCTCAGCCCATGTACTTTCGCTTCTGGCAGGTTTAACGCTTACCTGAGGACTCCTGGATCTATTTCACACTTCACTAGGTCTTTGGGAGGGGGTTGTTATGGAGGTTTACAGTGTCTCCGCTACCCTCACAAAATCTCAAGTGTCTCACCAAACCTTTCGGGAAGTGGATTTCCACTCAGTTACTGTCTACAAGCCACACCTGTGCACACACTCATACACATTCGGACATGATAAGAGTGAAACGGTTATACATTTCCTGTTGATATTCTCCATGTGTCTGTGTGGCAGCCAGTGATCCTTTGATGATGATCAAAGCTGAGGCAAAGTGTGCCCCTAATTGCCCTGCTTTGGTCAATCTCCTTCTGTGTGTCTCCCTTTCTCAGTTGCTCTCTTCACTTTACACATCTTTCCTCTATCCATTTTATATACTTTTTCTATTTTCCTCTTTTTTTTCTATTCGTCATGCAAAGGGTTTTTGTTGACAGAAGTTGAGACAAAGGCTTCATGCATAAAATCATACATATCCTACAAAATAAATAATATATATATATATATATATATATATATATATATATATATATATATATATATATATATATATATATATATATCATATAGAATTTTAGACAAAGGGTGAATAAAATATTTCAGCATCTGATTTAGCATTTAGCTACCAATTTGAGTGAACTATACCAGAAACTATTTCGTAGAGATGAGCCACTTCTCTTGAAATGAATGGGAGAAATTGGAATGCCCAACGGGCAAGGGATGTAGAAAAGGATGTCCCGCCAATCACCTATTATAAGATTTTACTGCCAATTTGAAATATGTTCTTTGATCGTATTTATTCAAGTAGATGGGAGCTGTAATTGATAGCCACTGGTTTACAGAGAAAAACTTGCTCGAAAGTGTTCCAAATATGGCTGCCGAGTGGACGGACTTGCCATGAAAGAGACTTTCATGAAGGAGAAACTATACTCTCTTCTCCATTTAAAACACATTTCATTATATTTAAAAAACATTCCACATATTTCCTCCCCAAATCAGCTAAAAAAAAAATATATATTTTTCAAAATGGGTAAAGTTATATTTTACTGAGATTCAGAAGTTCAAAGTTTCCTCTATATTCTTACCTCTATTTATGTAATTTTTATCTTTTTCTTTTACCACTTCACTCTCCCTCTACATCGCTCTCATTTCCACTGTCTTTCCCCTTCACCCTTCTCTCTCTTTTTGTCTCTCTCTATTGTATTCTTATCTATCACTGCTCGTTCCTGTCTCATGTTTCCACACATATGCACACTGTCAACACTTAACAACATCTTTCAATAGAGAGAAGAGTAAACCCTCTATACTCTCTATCTCTCTCTGTCTTTTTCCCCCTAAAAACTTTTCAGTTTTCAGTGTCAGATTTATGAGAATCCTGTAAAAAATGAGCAAAAGTATTGCTCTGTGCATTTGCCAGACTGTTCAGTGTCATGTTGCACATAAAAGGTGCTCCCTTGCTGCTGTTGTTGCTCTGACTAAGAGATGATTCTGTTTTTGTGATGGATCCCTCTCCACAGCCATCACACTCATGCTGACAATTTCCCATGTCTATCTCACCATATTGTGTGTGATGGCTGACCTTTGACCTCTGGATGAGGCTACCCTGTGCAGACAGGTGATGCAGTCGTCAGAGAGACGCAGACACCAATTGTGCTTGTCAGGCTTTGAAATGCATCACATTAAAGAGCCAGCACAAAAAAGCTCTCCTGAGTGTGGTCTGATGCATCTGATTGCTTTTGTTCTGACATATTGGAGCTTTGTGGGTTTGTTTGGAAAGTATTCATGCTTTATTTCAATCCTCAAAACACGACTGTAACACCAAATTTATCAATTCAACATTCAGGGGCCTATTTAATAAACAGTTGTACCACTTTTGCTTGTAGTATCTCTAACACCTTAGTAACTTACCACTAAAAATCAATTTTAACCAAGTACTAAATGTGCTGAAATAGCTTAGACTCTTGTATCTTAGGTAATATCATTCTTTCCAGAATTAACACACCTCCTTTTCTCACCTCATTATAGATTATGCCTTAAATACTATATATATATATATATATATATATATATATATATATATATATATATATATATATATATATATATATATATATATTAGGGCTGTCGATTTAACGCGTTAATTCAAAAAATTAATTAAAAAATTTACGCAATTAATCGCATGCCCACGGAACATATTAAGGAAGATTCCTGAGAAATACAAGCTTGTAGTACCAGATGTTTACTCCAGAGGGCAGTAAGTGAATTTTCAGCTGTATGAGCAACGCACAGTTTATACATTGAAGAAAACAACACTTCAGTAGGAAGAACAACGCAAACATACGTTACATTCTTGCGTTCAAAACACTTGAAGGAGCGCAAATGCGAACAAAGGGATCTCAAGATGTGTTTAAAGATTGAGTATTAAACTATATTTAACTTGAAACAGTGAACTAATAATTGTATGTTTATGATGCGACGCACGCAAGATGCTACACAAGCATGTCTGACGCAGGTGTAAATTGATGGGCTCTTAAACAAGCTCTCATAATAAATCTCCATCTGATTAACAAATTCACTACTGAAATGGATTGCTGTGAACTGTATGCCAATGATTGACTTATGATCAATAATATGGTAGTAAACAATACATTGTATTCTAAAGCCGCTTTTTGTATTGTCTAATCAATGATGAACTCTTCTGCTACAAGAATGTAATGCATTTTAATTATCTGAATATTTTTTATTATATATATATATATATATATATATATATATATATACATTTTAAATATTTAAAGGTAACGATGTATAATTATATATTGATATGAATATGTATAATCTTTATATATTGAATTATTGTTATATGAGGGGCTTTCTCAGCAAATATTTGTATATGCGATTAATCACGATTAATTAATCAGGACACCATGTAATTAATTTGAATACATTTGTAATCGATTGACAGCCCTAATATATTATATATATATATATATATATATATATACATACATACATACATACATACACACACAGGGTTGGGGAGTAGAAGAATACATGTAACGGGAATACATCTTTAAAACACAAAATATAAGTTTAAATGTGTTAAAATATAAAAATATGAGTAATACAGTTGCATCAAATATATCCTCCCAATGTACTCCCTGAAACTGCTTCATGGCAACACATTTAAAATTCCTTCTACCAGCTTTGATGTGAGACGTGAAGGCCTCAAGCCTGTCACTTCTCCAATGGCCTTTGCGTCTTTCCACCCATTTTCATTCAGCAGGTGCCCCAACTTAACGACTCCATTTCACAGTAAGCATGTGCATACTATATACACACAGGGTTGGGGAGTAGCAGAATACATGTAACGGGAATACATCTTTAAAACACAAAATATAAGTAATACAGTTGCATTCAAAAAGTATTTTGATTACTGAAGAGATTACTTTTTACGACATTTGTTTCATTTAATGTTTAGTCCTTTCAGATGGAAAACATCGATACATATAAATGATGTGATCCAAAGTGCATTTGAAGAGCTGTGAAACACTTATGATGTGTTACATTCATACGAGCAGACAAAGAAGTAAGTTTGAAGTAAGTTAAGCTAAAATACTATTTCTAGCCATTTTACATGTACATTTTACCAGGCACGACCATATTTTTTTATCAAGAAAATGTATGTTGGATCATAATTTCTTTTTTCTAAAAATCTTTAAAACAAGATCAATTTGATTTATCTTGTTTTAGAAACAACGCTGCATTAGATATTTAGGTTTTTCAGAGAATGCATTTAACATGTGTATTTTGTCTTACTGTACTGGCTTAGTTTTTATAGTCAAAACAAATGAAAAAAATCCATTGCTGAAGAAGTAATCCAAAGTATTTAGAATATGTTACTGACCTTGAGTAATCTAACAAAAAACATTACAAATTACATACAGTATTCATTCATGCCTTTCTTGTCTTTTTTAAGCCTTATCTGCATCTTTAAAATCTTATAAAAATTCCTTTCACTCTACTCCAAAGGCTGTCATATAATATAAACATATCTCACCCACACGTGCAGTATATGGTAAATCAGAGTCTTCATTAACTCAGATGCGCTTAAGATGAGCAACAGTGCTGCTGGGAAGTGTAGTCTGCTCATCTACCTTAGGTTTCAATATGTAAAGGAGATGTGCAAGGTCAGGAGTGCAGTGTATAAAGTGATGATGGCTAATTGGGCAGAGGGAAAAAGCAGAAAACCCAGGGACCCTGGCCAAGTCTAGAGGAGAGAGAGAGAAATAGAGAGAGGTTTAACAAAAACATTACACAGTTTATTCAAATAATTTAGTTATAGAATCAAAAAAACAAAACACCCAAACCATCATCGACCTCTTATCAAACAAAAAACAAACTCACTAACACAAATTTCATCATCACTGATAAGAGTATAATAAATAAATTCTACTTTTAGCCTTCCTACTATCATACTCCTAAACATAATTTCAGCATCTGTACAAAAATGTTTGTAGTCCCTTATTTTTCCTTGTTTTCCAGTTCACTAGTTTTCCTTTTCCAATTTAATAAACATGCCTTGCTTCTGATATAAAAACTATTCTTCACCTCCCAAAAAAGAAATGATCTGAGAACTGCTCATTAAATGCTTGAAACCAATTCTTAAGAATCTTGAAAAGGCCTACTAATCTTCCAAATCTTAAAAACAAATGTTTCTAAATATTCAGCTGTACCACAAAACCTACATTCCTCACCTTCTACTGGATTCAGGTGTGCCACATGTACGTATATCACTTTTTTTTTATGTATTCTCAAAAAACTCCAACTGAGGGGTTTCTAATGTTAATATTGAATCTACTACTCCACATTCTTGGTCTTCATCAATGACAGAGGTGACTTTAATCCTTAGAAATTTCAGTTCACTTTGAATGTCCATCAAATGTACTCCCTGTAACTGCTTGGCAACACATTTAAAATTCCTTCTACCAGCTTTGATGTGAGACGTGAAGGCCTTAAGCCTGTCACTTCTCCAATGGCCTTTGCGTCTTTCCACCCATTTTCATTCAGCAGGTGCCCCAACTTAAGCATGTGCGTACACTTACAAAGGACAACAGCCTGGACTGCAACATTGGGATAAAAAGTAAAGGTTCCTCAGTAACCCAGTGTCCTGGTTCAACCAACACTCTTTCCATTTTAAAAATTGTTCTCCAAGAATGTAGCATTGACTGGTAAAAAGGTGTAAGTTCAGACAGACTCACTTCTCCCAGCCTTATTAAAAATAGATGCCTGTCAATCCAAGACCACCAGCCTTCTGTAAAATCCCTTTTGCAGTCTGAGTCCAAGCCAGGTCTTTATGGTATAGGAGTCTCTGGGCCGCTTGTATTCTGAAAGCGTGAATACGGCTCTTTATGTCCACCAAGCCCTGTCCTCTTTCCTGATTAGGGAGATAAAGTGCTGCACGAATCCAGTGCTCTCCACTCCAGAAAAAGTCCACAAATGTCTTTTGTATATTACAAATCATGTCATCAGGTGGCACCATAACAATAGTTTGATGCCACAACGTGGAAGCGGTCAGGATATCTACTACCAGAACTCTCCCTCTGTAAGACAATTGTGGTAATAGTCATTTCCATTTAGACAATTGGGCAGACAACTGCTACAGTGTTCCCTCCCAATTTTTAGCTTGAAATTGTTTATTCCCTAAAAAAAAAACACTTAAAATTTTCAGCTTTTACTATCACAAAGGCATTAGAATACAATAATTGAATGTATGATATAAAAATGTCACCAAAACCAAACTGTTGTAAGACATTGAAAAGATAACCATGATTGACTCGATCAAAAGCTTTCTCCAGATCCAATGATAAAATGCCAAGGTTAGAATTATTGAGCTGATTAAAATCAATTATATCCATCAATAAAAAAAAAGACTGTCCATGATCGACTGATTAGGAATACAATATGTCTGGTCCTTCTGAATTAATGATTCTAAATAACACTTGAGTCTGTTGAGAAAAGAAACTACTTTCATTCCTCTTTTTGTGTAAAAGTTATTTGTTCCATTGTTATTTAAAATACACAGTCTCCAGCATTTCAATGTATCTTTGAAGATTTTTCAATGTTGCTTGCTCTCACAGGCTAACCTGATAATGTTACAAATCAACATTTGATGCACACCCACCCACACCTTAGGCTATACCATTAATGATTGTCAGAGAGAGAACTAAACAGCAGGTTTTGTCTTTGTTTTGCTACTTATTTCTCTTGTTATCAAGTGTTGTGTGGACTAGTTGCATATTGGGTGGCCCCATTTTGTATGTTTAAACATCACACACACCCCCCGGGCTCTTTTCATTTTGAGAAGAGGTGAATACAACAGTGTTGTAAATGTGGGCCATTTGTTGGTTTAGCCATTTTTGCACATTGTTGCAATTCTTTTGTGTAGTTGTTTATACTTATGTAAATATTTTCACTATAAATACTTTTGCATCATTACTACTTGGGATCCACCAGCACATAATTTTTACTTGACCATTCAGGCCACAACACTTGCACCATTGATGTATTATGCTTTACCCACATCCCACCATTTACACAGGAATTATTTTTTTAATTTCCAAATATTCCAAAAAAAAAAACACCTTACAATTTTTGTAACGGTGTTGACAAACAGGCAGAGACGAAGATGATGAAGTTCAGATGGCCCCAAGTGCAGTTTATTCTTCAAGCGTGGAAACCAGTATCCCGAACTATAAATGTGAGTGCAACAAACACAAGAAACCATGGACCGAACTAAATATGACAAAACTAGACATGACACAACATTAAATAACTATGGCTAAGGCTAGACTGGAACAAAATAAAACAAGGTTACAAGCACACTGGCTAGACTAAACTTTGTTAGGTTACATGTACAATACCTGACAAGAGACAAAGGAAAACATGGGTAACAAAGGCCAATAAACAAACAGAACTCTAAAACAAGATAACAAGACAAACAACTAAAACCAATGACAAACTAGAACTGAATCAAAGTAATCAAACAATGAACCAATGAAAGCCAGACACATGAACATGGAGGGAAAACAGAACATCACAAGACTAGGTAACAGGAACTTAACAGGATTTTCAAAATAAAAGTAAACAAACAAAAGACAACAGGGAATATATCACAATTTTTCACAAAATGAGGCATCTTGCAGTAACTTAAGATTAAGATGCCAATAGAAATTTGGTTTGGTTTGAACTTTTCTTTAAATTAAAATAAAAAATAATCAGATGATGGTCTGAAACCCCACTGGGTGAAATAAAAACTTTTATCACTCTACTATTCTACATATTATCCAAATAAAATCTATCTAACCTTGCTCCACTTATCCTTCTATCCGAAACTTTAAGCCATGTGTACTGTTTTACTCTTATATTTGTACTTCTCCATATGTCTATTATATCAAACTCAGTTTACATTTTTGACAACACTTTACTTGATTCATTATGTGGCTCCTCCCCATTTCTATCAATTGTAAAATCAATGGTACAGTTCCAATCATATACATATATCATTTTTTATCAAATTTCTGAATAGCTTTTTTCAACTTCTGAAAAACTTCTATTCGCTCAGGACCTCCATTCGGTGCATAAATATTTACTAGTACAAAACTGGTACCCATAAACTCTTAAACTCTGAGTTAATAATATTCTGCCTTATACAATCTCTTTTGAAGCTACAGTATTTATATCTCTATTTTTATGTATTCTACAACTTTCCCAAAAGTGACATCCAAGAAGGGACTTTGTGTGCATCATCACAGTCCGGCCCCACCCTCCTCCACTCTACATACACCTTGAGACATTTCAACATTTTCAACAAGAACCATTTCAACACTATTCCTTCTATCATCATCAGTCATCACTCCATTGTCATTTACTTCTGATACATCTTCATTTTCACCATGTTTCAACGTATGATCAGTATCTTTACTTTGATTATCAGTGACACTTCTTTCCTCTATGACCTGAGCTTGTGATTCCTCTGAAATTGACAGTTTTATCAGCCTCTACCGTCACAGCAGCAGAACTAGGCCCAGAAACCTCCTCTCTAACCTGATCCTTATGTGGGCACACAGTCCTGTTATGCCCGATGTCACCACATTAAAAGCATCTTATGCTGCCAGTATTTGCGTAAACCATATACACTTTCAAAGCTTCACTTTTGCATCTTAATGATATAATTTTTTCTCAGATGCCAACTTTCCATATCTAGCTAGGCTCCATCCAATCTCATCATTTTGAATGAAAGGGGGAACATTGGAAACAGTTATTCTAGTAGTTGAATTAACAAGTGGTGAAACGGTAAACAAAATCTCCACTTACCATGATAAATTTGCTAACCAAATGGTTAACCAAACTTTCCTCCTTGAGAAAGACCACCACTGCCTTGTTCATTCTAGAAGCTGAGGAAATATTGTTAAATCCAACTTGCTCTCTAATCGCCAATAGTACATCTTCCACACTCATGGTGAGTGATTTACACACCTAATTCCATGACGGAGCGATACAGGTGATGCTCCCCCCGCAGGGAGAGATGCCATTCTGATACCGTCACAGAAAAGAACCAAAAACTAAAAATTCTGAAATAATTTTTCACTAGCAAAACAAAACAATTAATAGAAAATTGTATTTTAATTTTTAAAGTGGAAAAATAGATTAAATAGAGAAAAAAACAACAACTCAGGATTCGTTCTCTCCACGTCTCCAAGAGACACAAAGAGAGAGAGAGAGAGAGAGAGAGAGAGAATCATTAGAATAGCTCCACTCAGGCCTGCCCTCAATACTCACCTGTCAGTGAGGCAGATGGACAGTAATGGCTTCTGTTTGTAGCTCTGGATGCAAGTGTGGGTGTAAATGTATATACCTGTGTCTATCTGTATGTATGTGTGTGGCGATTCTTTCTCTCTGTTTCCCCTGAAGCTGTCTCTCTTAGAGAGATGGGAAAGGAGCAATGGAGCACCGTGTCTCTTCTCTGCTGCGGGGAAATGGACAGAGCTGTCTGCTGTGCAGGAACAGTAAGCAAACAGAGCATTTTAGACCTCAGAGATATAGTACCTTAATATAATGCTCAGCTTAGATAGAATAATATTCTGTCCTCAGTTCTGTTTTGGTTACTGTGTATCGTATTGTATCACGCTTTATTACACAGCAATCTGGAATACTCAACTCTGATTGGTCAATCATGCCATCCAGGGGTCTGATATTTCTAAATAATTGCAGCACATCCAGGGATTAATTGATGGGTATTGTGAGTCATCTGTCTGACTTTTCTAAGCCAATAAAACAATTTCAACTAAAATGTATTTATTTCTTTGTCAAGTAGTTTAATAATATGCAGGATCATGAGTGAGATGGTCATTTTCACAAAAACAAACTTCGCCCAGCAGTTCTCGGCGTTAAAGAAGCAGATGGAGGCAATATCTCACATCATGCCACGGCGCCTCCAAGCCAGCATGCCCCGTACCCCGCGTGCTCGCCGAGGGCATCCCCCTGCGACCAAACAACAGGCAGCTCCGCCTCAACCTGGGCCCAGTTCTCAGCTCCAGCGTCGAGCACCTCGCAGGCGGCGGACCCCCCCCCTCCAGGACCCCTTCCAAGAAAGCTCCGAAGCGCTCCTGAGACGGGCGACCGAGGCAGTCAGATGTTCACTCCGGAGCTGGTACCAAGACCACTCCATCCCCCCGGTGGAGGGCTGGGAGGACAATCCTTGTTTCCATTACTTCCATACCTTCTGGATGCAGTACCCACATTCTCTCACGGCACCCCGGCCCAAAAACTCTTCAGTCCCGGCTCCCCGGATGCAGCTCTCTCGCCTCCGGACCCATGACTGCCCAGCCCCGGCATTCCAGTGCTGACGAGGTTCCGAAGACCAGGACCTTTTCCAGGACCTCTTCCTCAGTCTGTAACCTGCCCCCTGCCAGGTTCGCGGAGCAAGGTAAGTGCTTTGAGACTTTCCTTAAAGGTGCCCGGAGGCTGAACCCTCCCCGGCCAAGCCTGTTCCCCTCCTGGGATCTCTCAGTGGTCCTCACGGGCCTTCAGAGACCCCCCTTCGTGCTGCTTGATTCAGTTGAGCTCAATTCCCTCTCCCTGAAGACGGCCCTCCTGATCGCGTTAACCTCCATCAAGAGGGTTTGGGACCTACAAGTGTTCTCTGTCAGCGACACCTGCCTGGAGTTCGGTCCGGCACATGCTCATGTTATCCAGAGGCCCCGATGGCCACGAAGACTGCAAGCCCTTTCTTTTGTGTCCGGTATGTGCTTTGCGTATCTATTTGGACAGCACGCAGAGCTTTAGATGTTCTGAGCATCTCTTTGTCTGCTTTGGCGGATGGCGGAAAGGGAACGGCGTCTCAAAACTGGGTCGTTGACCCATTTCACTGGCCTACCAGACCCAGGCTGTTCCGCCCCCTTGCGGGTCCAAGCACACTTGACAACAAGTTTGGCATTCTCGTGGGCACTGGCCAACGACACCTCCCTAGCAGTCATCTGCAGAGCAGCAGGCTGGGCAACACCTAATACCGTCACCTGATTTTACAATCTCAGGGTTGAGTCGGTCTCGTCCCTTGTTTTGTCAGGTCCGAGCCGGTAGAACTCCATAACGCTGCACAACCGACTGGGTGTTCCGCTTGCACACAGCGCCCTTCACCAAGTTGATCCAGTGCACCTTCTCTCCCTGGTTAGCCACTAAGCATTGCTTCCTGGATGTTCTCCTCCCTAGCTTTCTGGCCTGTAAATTCTGTGGAGCAATTCACATCCAGACCCACTACGAGCCAAAGGTGCTCTGTACTGTGGTAGGGCTCCACAGACACACGCCCGCTTCCCTTTATTCCCGTATGTCCAGGGGCGGAGCATGCAAATTCTATCTGCCAATTTCACAAGCCTTTCAAGGCCTTTTCTCAAGTTCAGAGGTACGCAAGGCTCCCAAGGAAGACCCCTTGTGTCACTTAATTCGACACAATGCCTAATTACCTCCCTCAGGGAACGGAGGTTACGACAGTAACCATGACGTTTTTGATATTATCCTTTTATCTACATTACTGTGAGTATAAGTTTTTGCTGATCAGTGTTAATAAAAATGTAAACGTGCATTTGAACCTGAAGAAAAGTCTTTGCTCTTCCTTTTATACACAAACAACCTGTATTTGTCTTAGTTAAATGTGGACATCAAACATATTCCCTGGGTAAGATTCCCAGGGTGGCATAGTCCAGCTATTTATTGTTGAGCTCAGGTGAGGCTCCTAAGTCTTACAGTGGCTTGTGCCATGCTACAATCCTACAAGTAAGCTTATAAAATAACTTCAACTCAAATCAACGTCTAATGCGCATTTATTTGGCAATTAGTCTTGTAATAGGCTGGATAATGAGCAGTCAGGCAGTCATTTTCACAAAATAAACACCAACAGAATTTAAACCACAATCTGAGGTGGATTTCAGCTGTTAAGGAACTTATTTCTTCTCACACACTTACATAATTTCAATGCAAATCAATTTCCATTCATCCTATAAAATTGGTTGTAAAGGGATAGGTGGAAAGGAGGAGGCGAGAACTGGCTTGACAACATAAACAATAATTTAATATAAAACTCAACCAAAAAGACAAACAGACCCACACAGGTGTCGGAAAGCTGTCCGTAAATCTCTCTCTCTCTCGCACTGCAGTTTCCAGTTGGCCATTATCCCTCTCTGAGGCATGATGAGCCTGATTAGGGGCCGGGTGTGCGGAATCACGACCCGGCCCCGCCCTCCGTCCTGCCACATTTGTATTGTATGGTACCTGTATCCATCCATCCAAAATCATTCTTATAATAATGTATTACTATCTATCCATGTGTAATCAGGTGCTTTTGATTTTGCCTTCAAAATAAATAAAACTCATAGTACCATTCTTCCACCCTTCAACCCATGGTGTCTACTTGCAAGTCGATGACCTGAAGTCTTCCATCCATAAATGGCAAAAGCAGACAAAACGTGGACTGAAACAATTTGAGGTCATACTGTGGGAGTGTTTCCTCCTCCTCCCTAATCCTGACAACAATCTGTACCCCAGTTCCCCCCTGCGCTTCTTTATCCAACTGGTCTTCTCCAACACTAGCAATCGCCTCACTTCTTTATCCAATTACACCTAAAATGTCTGCCATTAAAGAGTATTCTTTTTTTTTCTGATGTGTGTATGTGTGTGATTGTCATGTTCAGTAGCTTAGCAGTGGGTGGCCTTTGTGGGAGGAATGCGATCAGCAATGAGAGAGATTAAAGACAATTGGAGACACATCCTCCGAATCCCAGTCTTTTATTGCCTCCATTTTCTAGAACATTCTTCCACATTTTGGGCTTTATGCTTTTGCTGTAACCAGATAATACTGCATGGACTTCCTCGAAAAAGGGTGAAAATAATGAGAGAATATAGAAATGAAAATTCAGTTATGTGTTTTTTGGTAGTGTTGGTATCCAGTAACAAGGAGGCAACTGGTGGAGAAAATGGCAAGATAAAACAATGCATTTTTTCCCTTCTAATTCATGTGGTGCTGTGGTGATCCAAGCCATGCTCCCCATTGCCAGATTTCAGACCAGTGTGGGCAGCTTGGACTGTTCTCCACACTTGCATTCAGTCAAGAGCACCAATGAGGGATACTGATCAAAACGTTTTAGTTCTCTCTGTCCACTTCTCAAACTCTCTTTAATGCTCTTTTCCTCTTTTTTGTAGCCCTTATATATTCTAGCAGACATCTGAGAGAGCAAGTTGCTTAAAGCACCATGCAAGTACAAAAGCACAAGGCACCAAGCATCATGCTTTCTGCTAGGCATTTTAATCATTGCTATATATATTTTTTCTCTCCTGTCCACTATCACCTTCACACTAGTTGTTGTGCTTATCAGACAGCCATTCAAGCTATAAAGAGAACTAAAAATATAAAAATGTGGGGTTTTGGTTTGGAGCACAGTTTAGGTTGGGATTTGACAAGTGGACGTCTGTGTTAAAAAACAGAGCTGTTCAGTTAGCCATCGAATTACACTATTTGTTTAACTGGGACAACTCCAGACAACTGCAAATTCATAGTCATGGGAAAAGTCTGGTGGACAAATGTGTTCACACCTGTTCTGTTGTGGCAATTGCTTTAAAGTTTAGCTCCTCCTTCAAGTTCACATTACTTGTCTTAATTCAAGGGAATTTGCTATTTGTAAATGAAGAGATGTGAATGTAAAATTAAGAGAAATAAAAAGAAATATTGATGCAAGCAGCAATTACGGGGCCAAGCAGACCAATGACATGTAAAGAAGAATCACTGGACACCACTGATTATGACTTTAAGAAAAGAGGCATAAAAACATTGGTAGAGTTGCTAAATTTGAATACAATTAATTATAACTTTTGACAAATAGCTGGTCCTATCACCCCATTTATATGGTGAGGTCAGGTTGTGGTCATAATGACACACAAAGTTTAATGAAAATACGGCAAAGTGTTGCAGAGATACAGTCTCAGATGCTTTTTTGGCGAGTTGCCAATAGATTTGTTGGCACTGTATTCGAGAACCATTTCGTCATTAGAAAAGCTGTTGATATATTTTTGTCGGGTGTGTCCATAGATTATACACACAAATTCATGTGAATCAGACATACGGCCTAGGAGGAGTTAGAAAAAAGTAGGTTTTCAACTTAATTCAAAATGGTGGTTAGGAAGTATGGTCGAGTATTTGCCATGGTCGGCCATGGCAAATTTGGTATCTGCGTATTCAGCATGACACAAGGAATCTAATTAGAGCAGTCTCATAATTTTAGGCCAAACTATTCATATGTTATAAACAAAAATAACCATTTTCATATCTCCTGACCACTAGGTGGCACCAATGCTTTGTGTATTTATAGCATCACGTCCATTTTTGCATGGTCGCAGTCAAATTTGTTGAAGCGTTATTCACGAACAGTGTAGTCTATCAAAAGGCTTTTTATACATTTTTGTCAGCACTGTCCCTAGATGGGGCGGCACGGTGGTGCAGCGGTTAGCACTGTCGCCTCACAGCAAGAAGGTCGTGGGTTCAAACCCTGGTTGCCCCGGCCTTTATGTGTGGAGTTTGTATGTTCTCCCCGTGTCTGCGTGGGTTCTCTCCGGGTACTCCGGCTTCCTCCCACCATCCAAAAGACATGCAGGCTAGGTTAATTGGTGTCTCCAAAAAGATTGCCCTGGATGTGGATGTGGATGTGGAGGTGAGTGTGAGTGTATGTGTGGCCCTGCGATGGACTGGCGACCTGTCCAGGGTGTCCCCCGCCTTTCGCCCAATGTTAGCTGGGATAGGCTCCAGCCCCTCGCGACCCTGTACACAGGATAAGTGGTTGACGATGGATGGATGGATGGATGGAAAATCGAGTGGTGCAAAATGATGGACATGAATCAGGAATAAGAAGAATCAGAAGAATAAACATTTTTGTTTCTAGGCATCATGGTTCAAAAGTTATAGGCCAAAATGCATACGAAAGTTTGAACAGTTGGTGGCGCTAGAGAGATTGAATTAGAGACCCCAAATTTGAGTCAGTTATAGTTATATTCCCTATATATGGTTCTAAAGGGGAATGCAGACTCAAAAGAGGAAGAACAAGAAGAAGAGGAAAAATTTATAAAATTAAAGGAATAATGAAAACAATGAAGACAGTAAGTATGGCAGTCCATGGCAAATAGGGTATCACCGTACTCTGCATGACCTATGGAATCTAACGAGACCAATCTCATAATTATACACTAAACTATTCAGAAGCTATAAGCAAAAAGAGCCATTTTTCATATCTCCTGACCACTAGGTGGCACAGTGTAGGTAACACTGTAGGTAACCTCAGGTCATAGTTGTGATGACACGTAGTAAGTTTCGTGTAAATATCCTAAAGCATTTCAGAGTTATAGCATCACGTCCATTTTTGCATGCTCACGTTCTAATGCGTGGAAGCGTTAATCGCTAATGGTGTGGTCTATCAAAAAGCTTTTGATTTTTTTTTTTTTCAACAGAGTCACTAAATGATACACGACAAATTTCAAGCGAATCGGACGAATGGTCTAGGACAAGTTTGAAAAAGTATATTTCATGAAAAAAAAATTCATGATGGAAATTAAATCGGAGATTGAGCCAAGGATTTCAATGGTATAAGGCACTTTTGATCCAAAATATCAGAAGAAATTGTTTAGTTCACTACAGCGCCAATTATGGGCCTATCAGGCCGATTCCATGCATATGGCTAGCCAGCTGGAGAACTACCATCCCTGATAATTTCAAGTGTCTTGGCCTTATGGTTTGGTCAGCACGATCAGTTTTACGGCTGAAAAAAAAAATCCTAACCAAAAAAGTGTTTTAACCCTTCAGGGTTGAACCCCTAATAAAAATCCTGACAAAAACAATAGGGTTTCTAGCAGTTTGGGCTTGAACCCCTAAATGTTTGAGTCCATAGTGAAATATTGGACATTTGACTGAGCACAGTTTGTGAGAAAAAATGTAAGAAGCACTATCATTTGTAATTTTTCATTCTAATGGATATTATGTGAAATATAGCTATGAAAAAATCCCCTTAGTGCAAACTGTTTTTCAAGTATATTGCATAAAAGCTGTTGTCTCTGAGGTCAGGGAATGTTCAATCTCATTGGGCTTTTCGTCACTAACACCATCCTCTCTCCCCTCTGTTATTCAGCTGCATTCACAGGCAGGCGAGACTGCTTTACCGCACTGCATTTACTGAGCCTAGGGCTGTGGAGAGCATAGCCTTTATTCAGAGCTGTCTGCCTGAAATGGTGGGGCATTAGCTCACACGAAGAGCCTTTGTGCTTTTGAAGGACACTGTCATTATACACCTCCAGTATTGCGACCTCTCACTCACTCACTCGAGAGAGAGAGACAGGGAGGGTGAGATGAAGAGAGTAAAAAAGGACAGAAGAGTTGAAAGAGACAGAGGGAAAAGAGAAAGAAGCTTTTTGGCAGACAGAGACAAGTGGTGCTCATCTCTTTCATTTGTTTGTCGGTACAGCAGAGAGGAGGGACAAACCAAAATCCTTTCTGAGGATTTATGCCAAAGACGACATGTCGATGGCAGAATGTTTCTCCACATGTACACATACTCAGGGCATTATAAAAGATACAGACATGCACAAAACCACTAAGACACACAATATACCCAGGGTTTGAAATTGACACCCACCAAATGCAGGTAAAAATTGGCAGAGGTGGGTAAGTCCATCACACTCTTTCTAGCCTCTTTGGCGGGTGAAGATTTCAGGGGTTTTCCTGCATTGAAAGATCTGTGAATGTTGGTATACTCAGGCCGCTGCCAAAGCAAATTGAATTGTATTCATCTCGCTTTTAGCACTTTATAAGCAGTAAATATGCCTCTTGTATAACTTACACATGCATCTGTGTGGGGTGAATGAAGTGTGATTTGTGCATGAACCGCCACAGCGTGCATCAGCACATTAAGATCCCCAGAGTTCTAAAACAGTGCAGAGTGAAACTTGAGTGATTCATTCGAGATTCAATTGATTTTGCGGAGTCCACAAAACTTCTGCAAATCAATGGAATTCTACAGAAAACGATATAGTATAAAGCGATATATGGAGAGAGTCAAACTTCTCAAACTGCTAGACAGCCCAAACATTATAAACAGCACTGATGAGGTCAACAGGTTTACTGCAGTAACACTAACTGGTAACTGGTATAGATTCATAAAAATATATTTGGGCTAATCGATTAAACTTTATTTATTATTTGCCTTTTCATTACAAATGCCACAGTTAAAACCATCGTAAACTTTCATATAGGCAAGTACAATTTAGAATGAAGGGTGAATTATGGACTAATTATTGACAAAGTTATTATCCTGTTCAATCCTACTCCTGTTCTTACTGGTCATGTTTGCCTTCAGAAATTCTAAAGGTGACTTAAATCATTAGGCTTGTGTCCCGCTTAACTAATAACATGTTCGGTCAAATAAAATATCCTAACAAATGCATACAGTTACATGTTCCAGTTACCTTTACAGTTTTTTTTTTTAAAAATCCTAAACGAATCCAAGATACCATTATAATAAGGATAGTTAAGACTCTAAATTCTGATTGGATTAGCCACATTTTAAGATGAAGCATATACTGATCACGCAACAATTACATTATAGGGCTGGGTATTGATACAGATTGATACAGATTTACTGATTCAATTCGATTTTGCTTACTGTACATATGAAAGAACTTATCTCTCAGGGGACTTTCTAACTTGGTACATTATGAAAATATAAATTTTTCTAATTTTATTTTATCATTAGTTTTTTATTATTTTGGTCACATTTTAACTTTTTAAAAATACAAATTCCATGTATTTCATTTGATGTCTTGAAATAACATACACCAAATTTCATATACAGTATATATTTTGTTACATGTTTATACATGCTTAATGAACTATATTCAAGTATTTACACTGATAAGTAGACCAAGCACTAACATAGTAATGTCTATTTAAGAATAACGGCAGTTCAGTGAGCGTCTTACAGGTGTGTTTTGGTTGAGTTTTAATGAGAATTGAATAGCTTCTTTACCGTATGTGATAAGAATGTAATGTTTCTATTTTTCTAATCAAAAACTGATTGAACATAAGATTCATAAAAGAGACAATATTCAATAACAAATGGATTGAGTGAATCTCATCTTTGGACACACAATGTACAGAACCAGTATAACCAAACTTTTACCCTGTCCATGCAGTATAGATTATATCTGTGCTAATCTATACACTAAAAAAAAAAAAAAAAGCTTGTACAATCTTTAAAAAGTCAAGGCAACATGATGCAGTAAGATTTTAGTGTTTAGTGTGAATGTGTTTGTTTACTTTATGCAAATAATATTGTTGAAAGAACTACTAATTTCTTGTTCAGACCAACGATCAATTTGCAATACGAGAACTTCAATTTTGTCAAGTTAATTGCAATCTTTGCCTCTGAAGGGAGGTGTGGCACGACAAGGCAGATCGCACAATTGTTTGACAGCCACACAACAGATTAAGTTAGAAGATGAGCACTTAACATCACCACACAACAATTAACAAACAGTGGCAACAAAAAACAACAATAACAGCATACATTAAGTCAGCAAACAACAAATAAATAAGTCTATAACAATAATCACATAATTTATTCATGTTGCAATGCATGCTGGGAACTTGCAAATGAGCAGCATTGTTCAATATGAAATAGTTCGCTCAGGCAATTCTATAATGCAAGTTGGGACAACTTTGGGGGCATTTTGTTGGACTACGGGTATTTTTATGTAGATACAAAAAAATTCACATTTTGTAGAATCTGTCACTCAAAAATTCTCATAAACTGGATAAAATCTTTTCCCCTCGTGAATATACTCAGTCACTACTAAGTGATATCTGTCTATTTACTAATCGCAGATGTTTTTAGTCATATAGCACAAAATATGGTCACATTTGCATTTGTTTGTCTTTTTTGATCTTGGTATTTAAGAATCAATATCAGGATCGTTCACATGAAGATTGTGTTGCATCGGAAAATATACTGAATATTTTTACCCAACAATAATATTAATGTAACAAGTTGCTACATTGCTTGGCAACTGTAAACAGCTAACAGTTAAGCTGATGACATATAGTACTTGGTATAGGATTTGTGTATTCTGATTATTAATAATAGTAATATAACAATTATATCTTGGTATCATTTGTCATATTGCTCTTGCTACCATTTTATAAAAGCAATAAGCCACTCTAGGCCATGCTGTAATTTTACCACTTTACCACTGCTTCAAAGTAGTCAAATCACTGTAACATACAACCACTTGAGGCTTATTGCTTTAATTAATGGAACCTTTCCCACTCTTCTTAAAAAATATTTAACCTAAAAATGAAAATGTTATGCCATCCTAGCTGTGTATGACTTTCTTTCTTCAGCAGAACACAAATTAAGATTTTTAGAAGAATATTGCAGCTCTGTAGGTCCATAAAATGCAAGTGAATGGGTGCCAACTTTTTGAAGGTCCAAAAATGAAATATGGCCATCATAAATTTTTTTATACAATTCCAGTGGATTAATTAATGTATTCTGAAGCTAAATTCTAAGTATGTGTAAGAAATAGTTTTAGGTTTATACGTTGACGAGGGTGGAGTTCAAACTGCCTCTCACGTGACATAAGCACTCATTCATATGTACTGTATATCTCTTATTAGCTGCTGTTTCTATGGACTGTGGTATGTAAAAGATTTTATGCAGCGGTCTGAGCAAGGAACTCATCTGTTGCATCTCCTCCACGTACTCACTTGCATTCTCAATTCACACAGCTCTCCTTGTTGCTCTTTCCAAAATTTTGCCGCAGTTGACGTATTCAAACCAATCGAAGGAGGCATCTATGTATGATTATCTATGCTCCTCCGTTGTAAACAACACTGTGCTTCTGTTTTTTGTTTTTTCGTATTACACATGTCAGTTCTTGCGTGAACTTGCCAACACGCTTGACCTCAACCCTCGTGGAATTTAAAAAATATATATTTTTAATATTGATCGATAACTTACACACACCTAGCATTTAGCTTTGGAACACATTAATTTGATCCACTTGAATCGAACTGATTACGTTTTTGATGGCTATATGTGCTTGGTGAAGCTTAAAAAATGTGGTACTCATTCACTTGCAGATGAATCTACAGAGCTGAAATATTATTCTAAAAATCATAATTTGTGTTCTGATGAAGAAAGAAAGTCATACACATATGGGATGGCGTGAGGGTGAGAAAATTATGAGAACATTTTCATTTTTGGGTGAACTAATCCTTTAATCAGGCATGCTAATTGCTAGGAATGCACAGATATTAACATTTACGTTAAGTCATTTAGCAGATGCCAAAAGTGACTTACAAATGAGGAACAAACACAATCTGCAGTATCACACTACCATGTTGCAATAGTAGCTAGAGTAATGCAAAAGCTAGAGTATACAGGCAATAATAACATCATAGTCTATAACAAATATGATGGCTTATTGTAAATCTGTCCTGTCTTTTTAATGGGCATTCACAATAAAGCTCCAATCTACACTTTTGTGTGAGATCAAAACATTCTAGTAAAAAGATGTATAACCATTCAGTACTTTTGCAATATGGCATAAAAAAGTATGTTATATAGGAAAAATGTTAAATAAGTCTTGATATTACCTGTTTCCGAAATCGGTCAAATTAGACCAAAGCCAATATTAATAATAATCATTTAAAAAGCCAATACTAATATATTCACTGATATATCATGCATCCCAACTACTTGCCAAGTTGCTTCAAAGCTCTCTGCATCCCTCAGGTACTTCAATGCAATGACACAGCTAGAATCAGCCAGCAGCCTGATTAGCTTTGTTTATCTGTGTAGGACACAGCAATAACAGCGCTGATCTTTGAACCCTGATCATGGCAGCAGCCTTAGGGGAGCATCAGGATCAATCTCAGCAGGACAGGAGATGAAGGTACGTCCCCCGCCCACCTAGCTGCTTTCCTATTCCTGATCGTATCACTTCCCATTCTGGCTTCCTCGAGCTCGGCCCCAAGATCTGGAGCTAATCCTGTTCCTTGTTTTTCTTCCACAAAAATATATCTCAGATTTCAGGTGACGCTATTCTGATGGTAGAAAAGCATTCCCTCAGGGCCTTCCTGGTTTACAGTCACCATTCGGCGAAGCAGAGCCAACACATCGATCTCTCACATACGGATTATTTACAAAGGCACCAATCAGTGCGGAATGTGGAATGTTGAATAGGACAATATGCTCTTTTTCCGCTCTCTTTCAGAGTCTCTATTCACTCTTTACTCCATGTGGCTTCACTGCACTGCAAAAAGTCATTTTCTCAATCAGATTTTTTTTCTTGCTTTCCAGTTAAATATTCAACATCCTTAAATAAGGTACTTTTACTAGAGAAGCAAAACTGTATAAGATATTAAAGAGACGGTTCTATCATCATTTTCAGCCTTTTATAAATCTCATGTTGTTACAATCCTATATGACTTTCTTCAATTGAACACAAAAGGAGATGATAGGCTGAATGATTGCATGGTTGCATTCAACAAAAGTGAATGGTGTCTAAGGCTGTCAGTCTGCCTCTCCTTCTGTGTTAAACAGAAGAAAGTCAAACAGGTTTGAAACAACATGATGGTAAGTAAATTATGACAAGTTACATTTTTGCACGAACTATCGCTTTAAAACTTGAATTTATCTTGAATTAATTTGTTTAACTTCACTGGCAATTAGCATAAACGTATAACTTAAGTGAGAAAATTCAAGATATATTCTATGAAAACATGTCTTATCATAATTATTAACTATTCTTCTTCTGGATGTGTCATATTGTTCTAGTGCACTTAGATACGTTGCCCTCCTATGTACTCTTTTAATGAAGCCTGGTGAATGGTAATTATCTCAAAGTGAACTTTATGAAAAGCAAATACCAAAACAATTAGTGTAAAACATTTAGAAATCTGCACTTTTATACTATCAATAGGGGGAAATGAGTGCATAAACAATACATTTACCAACATAAAAACTCAAACTAGCTTAAACTAGCAATTTTTTTAAGGTATCACTTGTGGTCAGTCATTAATAGGTAACTATGCAGGAATTAATGCAGGATTAATGAGTAGTACTACATTAACACTTTACTTACTACTATTAACTAATATGGAAACATGATTAACCAATCAGTAAGTAATAGCGAACTAATGACTGAGGTTCACTCTTAGGTAATCAATAATTACTGAATTTGATTTTCCTCATTGAGAACTATCATCGAACAATGGCTAATTTAATATAACTACTAATTAATTACTAATCAAAACATTAACATGTGTCTAAAATATTAGAAAATTAGCCTTTGCTTTGATCTCCCGGTAAAACTGTTGTCCCGACTCCTAGCCAATCACTGCTTTGAAAATTAAAAGGAGGTCTAACCAATCAAGTGCAACTGAAACAAAATAAAATATCAAAATCCATTTTTGAAATCATTACAATATAATAAGATCAATTTGATAAAATTTGTATTAAAAAACGTTTCTTTTATATGTTTAAATAGAATCGGAAACTACGTCACCGCAGGGTGAAGCTAATTACGTTACAAGTTTGCGCTATTGGCTGTAGTTTATATTTGCCTCTAATAATGCTTCTTACCTCTTCGGCATGGCCTGATTTACACACAACATACACAGAAATTATTTATCATCTTTTCTCATCTGATTCGGCTATTCATGCTGCAGTCTTTTTTGAGTTTATGTGCTCAAATGCAGCATTGCAATGGTTTTTTACGCAAACACCCATCGCAGCAGTAATATTTATTCAATATTTTATTATTCAATATTTTCCCTCCTCTCAATAGGTCTAAGTGAGCCTCGTATGAAACGTCCAAAAATATTAGATGCCGTTTTTAAAAGTATAAATAATCAAGTTTTGTTAAAATGTTTCAAATTTTCATAAATAATTTACAATGTACATTATCCCTGCCATCCCAGTTAAAGATAATTAGACAGCAGTAAGGAACTGTGCAATAAACAATGTATTTAATACTAATTATAACAACAACATGTACATAACTTGGCATAAGCACTACATCGAATATCTCAGCACAGGTTTACAGACTTTAGGATGATGACGATCAGCCATAAGAGCCATTATAGTTTAATAGATTAAGAATATTAGCTACATTTATCAAAAATTATTAAAAGTAAAAAAATAAAAAAAAAAATTCAAAGAAACAGTCATGAAATGTACGTTTTTCCTGAACATTTCAGTCAAGGTTCCATTCTTTTATTTATACGGGTGATAAAATTACAACAAAAATAATCGTGTTTTGACATTTGAGCCGTGTGCTATAAAAAGACAGATGTATCTAAGTTGGTTTGGCTTCATGATGTGAAAAGCACAGAGTTTGATGAATATTATCCCGATTGTCAACTCGAACATTAACTTTATTGCACTCAGTTTTATGATGGTGTCAGAAGCACATGAATGAGATGAAATATTAGAGAGAGAGATGACAGAAGTGTCCCTGTTTATGAAAGTGTCCATGGTGTGAGCGATCAGCTGTTCAGGGAAGGAAGCAGCCTGCCAATGATTTTCTCTTCACACAATGTGCTGTTTTCACTTGCGAAAATGCAGTCGAGTCGATCCAAAAATACACCGAGAATGAAACTAGAGCGGATTCACAAGTTATTTATTACCGGTGTAGTCTATGGATAGTAACAGCTTAAATTTCTCATTGAATATGTTGTATTCAGTCACGTTATGCCTTCCTCAAAGTTGTCATAATCTTCTTTTACCACAATCAAGCTCCTAATGAAGAGCTCTGTAGTGTCTGCAACAAAGCTAAAAAGTCAGATCAAATATTTACATGCTAGAAGAACTTTTGATTTCAGCAGATTTTAACCATGTTTCAATGGCCGTTGTTGATACCGGAAGTAACTTTACTGCTTACTTCTGCTTCCTACGTTCTTCTCCTTTCTTTTGCACCATTGAGTCTCCACCTCCAGACATGGGCATTGAAAAATTGGTCTCCTCGTTCAACTCTGTATGCACTGAGATTCTGGACTTTGTAGCTCCTTATAAATGTCACAATCCTAAACCCAGGGTTCAGCCTGGTTAAAGGAACATACTCAGGTGCTCAGACAGAAATGGAGGAAAGCAGAAAGAAAGTGGAAAAAAAGATCAAGTGTCATATGAAATTTTGAGAGACTGCATGATTGAAAATCAACATTCTGTCAAGGCACCAAAACAAAAGGTTTTTCTCTGATTTAATTTCAAGAAACTCACAAAACCCTAAAGTTTTATTTAGTACAATTAATGCAGTATTAAAACCTACAGCTACAACATTTCCTGAAGCTTCTTCGGGAGTTTGTGATAGTTTTCTGCAGTTTTTCACTTCAAAGATTGATGCCATTAAATCTGCCATCACTACTCCTGACTTAGTTCCTTTCATTTCTGTACCTTGTTCGGTTCACCTTTCAATGTTTTAATCTATATCTCTTTCTTATTTAGTAGATGTGATTGGGCACATGAAGCCTGCTGGCTGTTCACTGGATGTTGTTCCCACTTGCATTTTTAGAGAGGTTTTAGACATTTTATGACCTAGCCTCTTGTCAATAATAAATAGCAGTCTTATTAATGGCGCTGTGCCATACTGTTTCAAACATGCTGTTGTGAAACCTCTGCTTAAAAAGTCGAGTCTTGATTCTTCAGTTTTAAAGAATTATCAAATTATTGTCATTTTTGTCAAAAGTCTTGGAAAAGGTTGTTTCGTCGGGTTGTTCGGTCGGGTTTTAAAGTCAAACATAGCACAGAATCTGCTCTTATCAAAGTGACAAATGATCTGTTGGTAAAAGTGCCATTCTAATTCTCCTGGATCTCAGTGCAGAATTTGACACCATTGATCACGATATTCTTTTAGACCGGTTAAGAAATTGGGTGGGCCTTCAAGACACTGCCCTTGAGTGGTTCTCATATTATCTTAAGGGGAGATCATTTTCAGTTGAGATTGGGAATCATTCTTCTGCCTCTGCTTCTTTCACCTGTGGAGTACCTCAAGGCTCAATTTTGGGACCACTTTTATTCTCGTTATAGTCCATTACAGTCTATCTTTTGTAACTATAAAATAGATTATAATTGTTATGCAGATGATATTCAGTGCTATCTGCCTTTGAAATCCACTGATAATTCAGCAATAGAAACTGTGATGGGTTGTCTTAAAGATATTAAAAGATGGATGGCGTCTAATTTTCTCCAAGTAAATTATTCTAAGACAAAAGTTTTATTTTTTGGAAAAACTGATTAAACTTTTAATAATTTGACTAGTCATTTAGGGCCTTTGGCCTCTAAACTTCATACAGAGGCACCTTGGTGTCATTTTTGACTCTCATTTAAAATTTGATAAACAAATAAAGGCTGTGGTTAGAGGTGGTTTTTCCAACTCTGACAAATATCAAAATTAAAACCTTTTTTATCTTTAAAGGATATGGAGATTGTAATCCATGCTTTTATTTCTTCTAGACTGGATAATTGTAATGCACTGTATTTAGGTGTATCTCAAACATCAATATATCATCTTCAGACTTTGCAAAATGCAGCTGCAAGGCTCCTGACTGGAACTAGGAAATATGACAGTGTTTCTCCGGTTCTGGCTTCTCTGTACTGGTTACCTGTCTCAAACAGGATTCAGTTTAAAGTTTTATTTTTGATATATAAGGGCCTCCATGGGCTGGCGCCACTTTATATTTCCTAACTTCTCCATCAATATCAGACTCCAAGGACTTTAAGATCATCTCAGAGTCTACTGTTGTGTGTTCCAAGGACTCGTCTTAAAACTGTGGGTGAGCGTTCTTTTTCTGTCATAAGCCCTCGCTTCTAGAATGATTTGCCAATATTGATTAGGTCTTGTCCAACCTTAGATCTTTTTTAGTCTAATCTAAAGACCCACCTGGTCTCCCTTGCTTATGAGTCATTGTAATATATTGTGCACTGCCATCTTAAGGTGTTATTTTATATATACTATTTATTACATGTTGGTCAGTTTTGTACAGCACTTTGGTCAACATTTGTTGTTTTTAAGTGTGCTATAGAAATAAACTTTGATTGATTGATTTACCCTGCAAGGCGCAACCCCAGAAGCAACAACCCAGAAAGTATGAAATTGGCCTATTCTTTAAATCAAACTGCTGGGAGAACACAACAATATTACATAACAAAAATATCCCTTTACAAAAGGAATGTTCATGTAAAGTGTTTTGCAGTAGTTGGCTAGATACTCCACCACCTAGCACTGAAATCTGAACCACAAGATCAGAAATTTCAGCATGAAAAATGCATTCAGTGTTTTTGGCATTATTTATTTTTTTAATGCATCAGATTCTAAAACAACATTGACAGCAAGTGCAAACAAATGGTGTTATCACCATTCATTCTCTGTGAATTCCACCCCCCCATAGAGAGAGAAAGGAAAAGAGAAAATTCATCCTCTGTTTGCTTTGGAGTTTTCGGGTAGGGTCCTAAGAACCACCCCCTCCCTCTTTCCATTAATCTAAATAGCATTAGCTCATTGGTCTTTACTGGGGAGGGAGATAACATCACTTCCAACCTGTTCTGCTCACACTCAAATATCAGCAGATCTGTTCTCCCTCAGCTCTCCACAACAGTAAAGCACGGATGCGCTCATGGTCAGCCCGCGAGAGAAAGAGAGAGAGAGCCAGCAAGAGAACATAGATTTATGTGACGAAAATCATCATGTTATCCTTGGCTCAGTCAGCCAACTGATAACAGAATGATTCACTGTAATGTCTGCAGAGGATTCCAGCACAAATGAAACTTATGAGACTGCAAATAAAAGTGCAATAGGATTGTAATATCTTTTCAAGAGAAAAAATACTTAAAAGCAAATCCAATGCCATAAATACTTGGCTCCGTTTCTGACTGTTACTCTGTGTTTAACACCCAATAAAACCATCTGCAAAGATGGCTGGAACTTACTCTCCTTGGTTTCCAAAATGGTGTAAAACTTTTCAGACATCTACAGCATTAAAAATGCAGACCCCAACATGGGGCTATTATCAAAACCCTCTCTGAATCTGCAAAATATGTAGTTATTAATTCACAGACCGTATCGGTTTCAGGCCTGAAAAAAATTGTGCGCTTATGGCCTCCACGAATTTGGATTAGATAATGATCTAGTACTCAGCCTCTGGGGGACAGCACAATGAAAGAGGATTATGCTTCATATTCCAGGGCCCTGCTTTGCTGGATTGAGTTCCCCTGCGGTATGCGAGGCTCATATGTGTGGATGACTCTATCTTCTAAAGAGCTGATTGGCCAATTTGTTTTTTCCTTTTTTGGTCTGCAAAACGACTGCTCCACATTTTGAAAAGGGGCTCTAGAGTCTCTGTGAATCAAGCATGTGTGTTAGTGAGCATGTTTGTGTGTGTCTGAGCAAGAGTATTATGTATTATGAATAGATGTCTGTTATAAGCTGTATGTTGAGATTTGACGTGCTCACTTCAGCCAGTGTGTCACTTCACTAACTTTAATGAATATGCGGTCGCAAAAAGTCAGACCCAGGTGCGTGCTCCAATCCTTGCGGCTCACTTTTAATAGGATTATTTGTGTGGTAATGACCCTTTGACTGCTGATTTATTTTGGTGGCCCTTTCATGACCCACTTTGGGGCCCTGACGGCCCGGTCCACTCAGCCCCGGCTCTCTCTCTTTCTCTCTCTCCATAACAGCTGTTTGGCCAATGGCTTCCAGATTTTCATAATTTTTCAAGACCTGCCCGATGACAGATGAACTTTTAATGTCTGTGAGTCTTGACAGGGCAATCACTCACCGGTTTTGCTATGTTGAGCACTTCAATGGCTTTTTTCTCAAGTAGTAAGCATCCAGATGTGTGCCATGATTATTTTACAGTTTTAGAGCATTTTTGTACTCCACACTTCACAGTATTATTGAGTCACCTTTCCAGTTTTATCAAGGACATAGCAACCATTTAAACTTGTAAAAATCTAAACATTTCTAGCTTTCACTGTTTGAACCATAATGAGATAATCAATACCTATGCTTTAAAGTGACATGTCATCCATCAATGTGACAATTCTGTTATCATTTATTTAACCACTTGATGTTCCAAACCCTTATGAATCTGTCTCTTGAGATAAACATAAAAGGTCCATTCCTGATATCAACAACTGAACTACAACTAGTAAAAACGATAATTTTATAATAATAATATTTTTTACTTGTAAGACGCTGTAACGTTGAGTCAGGCTCACGGCAATGAGTTTGTACCCAAGTGCAATTTATTAACAAGCCAAAAAACAAACAAACAAACAAACAAATAAACGACATCTATCCTAAATCTAGAGAACAAAGTACCCACCCCCACAAAAAACAAAAAACAACACGTATCACAAGAAAACAGAACTAAAGCAAACCAACAAACAATTTGACCTACACTTGACAAACAACAAGACATACACAGGGTAACAGACAAATGGGCCATATCAGGAGCAGATTTCGGTGATTCCAGGACAGGATCTGGCTTGGGGGGCTTTGGGTCAGGATTGTCCAAGACAGGGAATTCATAAGTGGTAGGGATTGGGAAATCGGGGACTTGGCCAGCAGAGACAGGACACTTGGAAACAGGACCGGCAGAGACAGGGAAAACACTGGGGTCTCAGAGGTGCCCTTGTGTCACCGGTCCTACTTGACCTACTCCGAGCGAGATTTGAACCATCCATCCTTGGCATGGGTGTCGGACACGCTAGCAAGGAGGCTATAAAAGCCATGGCATCTGGCCTTGGTCACTATCGCATCTCTCAAGGCCAGGAGAGTAAGGTGTATACACTGCACAGCTAGCTGGCTACCATTACACTTGGACTCAGTAGCATAAACCTCTGGTGCCGACTCAACAAAGAATGGCACATACACTGGGACTGGAACAGGGACAACAAAAAGAAAAAAGGGGACAGGTACAGAAACCACAAAAGGGACTGGAACAAGTACAACAACTGGGGTAAACATATTGCTAATATGTGAAATTGGAAATATATTTTTAATTGCATTTTGAATAGAAGTGTTTGACAAAAATTTTAAAATTCTACTATTGAAAATGCAAGATATCAAGAATTAAGTTTTTTACTTGGTTAAATTCTATTTTTGATATCAATAATTAACCTTTTTTCCTGATATAAAAAAATTGCAGATTCACTAATTCCATTCCTGATATCAAGACTTAACATAACTAGTGAAAATTGAATTATGGATATCATCACAACACACATCGTTTCAAATCAGCTTTACAGAAGATCAGGCATTAACAGACGATAAAACTGTAATGTCGATGAATCATCATTGTGTAATTAGATAAAATACGATTGTTAATCGTGTTTAAAAATAAGTAATTAAATAATAATTGTATTAATAACCCCAGTGAGCAAGCTGAAGGCAACTGTGGCAAGGAACACAAAACTCCAGTTCCCCTCAGGCTAACATCATGAATATAATGTAAATATTACTTATGTATAGTTAAAGTCATGGTTTAAATTATTAAACTAAGTAAGTGTTAAGGGTCAGTGTTTAAAAATCAATTTAGTTTGAACTGTAAGATTAATGACCAATGTCTTTGAAGTCCATCCTGGATTAACTGCAGAAGTTCACACAGATGCAATTGTCCTTGTTAATTGGCCGATGAAGGCTTTTGTTGGCAATTGTTAATCTATGCATTCCATTTCAAGATCGTAGTCCATCAATAGACTGAGGAGATGCAGGCAGAGATCAGGGATGTGAAACGCAGTTCAACCTGGCCGGTAATTTCGGTAAGGTTCGGTGTGGTCCATCCTTAATCCAAGGTTCGGACAATGGCATATGAAGTATCCCATGTCTTATGGTTGGAGTTGGCATCATGATATCTATAATTTATAACTCCTAGTGGAGTGTGTTCGTAGTCCCAAAGGGGGGGAAACGCCCTGGGCCTGGTATGCCAAAGCGATGACATCCACAATCCTCTGTTTGGAGACAGCCCTCCTTTTCCGCTGTACCCCAAAGCAGACAAAGAGCTGATCAGAACGTCTAAAGCGCTGCAGGCAGTCCAAGTAGATGGATAAAGTGCGCACTGGACACAGCAAAGACAAGGCTGGGTCTGTCTCCTCCCGGGACAGCGCATGTAGGCTCACCACCTGATCCCTAAAAGGGGTCGTGGGAACCTTGGGCACATAGCCCGGTTGGGGTCTCAAGACCACGTGAGAGTATGCCGGACCGAACACCAGGCAGTTGTCGCTGACAGAGAATGCCTGCAGTTTCCTAACCCTCTTGATGGACATGAGCGCAGTCAGGAGGGCAGTCTTCAACTCGAGAGCCTTTAGCTATACTGACTCTAGGGGCTCAAACAGGGCTCTCCGCAGGTCCAGCAGGACCATGTAGATATCACACCAGGGAATGAGGCACGGCTTAAGAGGATTCAACCTTCCAGCACCTTTAAGTAACCTGATGACCATGCTTCACAAGGGACTTATCGTCAACAGTGTCGTGGTGTGCCGCTGTAGCGGCCACATACACCTTCAAGGTAGAGGGGGACAGCCGCCCCTTTAGCCTCTCACGCAGGAAGGAAAGCACCAAACCGATTGCACATCTCTGGGGGTCTTCACCTCGTGAAGAACACCAATTCGTAAACAAACTGAGGTGAGGTGAGGTGCCCGGCCCAGGGTGTTCTCTGCACTTTATCCGTGCACGAGGGGGAGAAACCGCTGAAATGCGGAATATGTCCAAAGGCATACACCATGAGTCTATGTCATTTTCCAACCTCCACCTAGAAACTAAGGGATATGCCTAGAATACAGAGACAAACATTCCAAAATATACACAAATGCACTCACATCTGTGATGGAATACAATACAAACAGACGTGTGTTGGGTGATTACCTCTGGTGATTGGGTTTAGAGCTAACTGCTCATTTAAGCAATGTTACATTTATTATCTCACTTTCAAGTTTCCCCTTCATTTCACTTTCTCACTCAGTTATCAGTGAGAGCAGTGGGTGCGAGGGTTCGCCCTCTTTCAATATAAAGGCAAAAGCCAGTTTGCTGCTGGCAGAGTTCCACATCAGCGCAAAATTAGGTGGTTTTTGAAGATCTAATATACATTAGTATAAAGTATAGATTTTTCTGTTTAGGCTTTATCACAGCCTTTGTATGATGGACATTTAGTGTCCCATGCTTTAAAAAATATTCTGTCATCATTTACTCACCTTCATGTTTATCACATTATGATTTATATTTTCAGTGAAAAAACAAAAACAAAGAAGTTTTGCCGAATGTCTGAGGTGTTCTCTTATATTAAGTGAAAGTGGATGGGGACCAGGGTCGGCCAAGGTCCTAAAAGGACAAAAAAGCACCATAAATGCATAATGTAAGTGTTCCATATTGCTCATGCATTATTATTTAAGACTTCAGAAGCAATACGATAGCTTTGTGTGAGGAACAGACCGAAATGTAAAGGAGCCTGGGTTCATTACAAGTTAAGCTCAGTCTAAAGCATTTGTGGCATAATTTTGATTACCACAATAATTGATTCTGTTATGTTCCTCCTTTTCTTTTCTTTAAAAAAATAAGAAAAATAAAATAATGGGGGTTACAGTGAGGCACTACCAATGGAAGTGAATGGCATCAATCCTTAAACATTAAAATACTCATTGTATAAAAATTACAGCCAAAAATTGTTAACATGATTTTAGTGTAATAAAATCACTTGCTAACCTTATCTGTGTAAAGTCTGTGTAAAACAAATCCAATTAAAACATTTGTTGCCATGACAAATTAACGCCGTAAAACCTAAAAAAAAAAAAAAAAGAAAAAGAAAAGGTAGAAAAAATCCACTAAACTTTTAAGCTGAAATAAATCGTTAGTTTTATTTAAAGGAGGCGTGAGAAGCGTTCTGGAGTCCTTGTGAGATCGAAGAAGATCGGGAAGTGTCCAATCATCGGACTTGCTTCTTCGATGGCGGAGGCCGTGGTCGTGAACCTGAGATGTTCATACATTGTGCCTGTCTTCCCGTCTTCGGCGTTGATGCCTCAGTTTTCGCAGATGGTGTGCGTAAGGCGACGGTCTGCAGATCGAGGAGTTGATCATCGCAATCTTCGCTCTCTATTACATGACAGGAGTCCGGTGGCGTTTTGTGATTCCTCTCTGCAATCCTCTTCTGATACCACTCCTACTCCAGTGACAATGGCGTTGATTAACGCGAGATCTCTGGCAAATAAGACCTTTATTTTGAACGATCTTTTTCTTTCTCATGAAATAGATTTTTTATTTGTCACTGAGACTTGGCTTAAGGCTGGTGAGATGACTTCTCTCTCTGAACTTTCTCCTCCTGGTTGCAGTTTTTTAGTACCCCTAGGTCTGTTGGTCGGGCGGGGGTCTTGCAGTTGTTTTTAAAGACAAGTTTAGGTGTAGACTTTTACCTTCTGCATCCTTTTGCACTTTTGAATCTCAGCTAATTACGCTGAATTCTTTTAAATCTGTGTTATGTGTTTTGATTTATAGACCCCCAAATTTTCATGGGGATTTTATACAAGAGTTCTCTGAACTTTTATCTGGTATTGTCTCTTCTTTTGACAATATTCAAATTTTTGTTTATAAATTTTAATATACATGTGTGCTGCCCTTCAAAGCCCCTGGTCAAAGAATTTTTAAATTTAATAGAGTCATTTGTTTTTTTGCAATGCGTTTTAGGTCCAACTCATGAACGTGGTCATACGCTTGACCTTGTATTATCTAAGGGATTCTCTGTTGATAGCGTGAAGTTTGTCGATACTGTTTTTTCGGACCATAAGACTGTAATTTTAAGTTCTAACTTTCCTTGTGGCGCGCCGAGTAATATTGCTTCTGCCTCGGTTCCATCCCGCATACTCAATCCATGCCCAGCTAGTAGTTTTTCAGCTGCTTTTAATGTCTCTTCTTTTTTTTCCTTGACCGAGTCACACTCTCCCTGTATGGGTTTGGAAGAGTTGGTCGATCAGTTTAATTCTTCTTGTTTAGAGATTTTAGATGTTGTGGCTCCTGTTAAAGTCAGGGAAAAAAAAGTCAAATCACAGCCCTGGTTGAACATTACTACCTGCGCTCTTAGGCAGGAGTGTAGGAGGGCTGAACACAAATGGCTCAAAGATAAATTACAAGTCTCTTATGAGATTTTGAAGAACCATTTGAACGAATTTCAAAGAGCCGTTAAACTGGCTAGATCAAATTATTTTTCTGATATCATCTCCAGAAACTGTAATAATTCTAGAGTACTTTTCTCGACTATAAATGCTGTTCTTCATCCGACTACTACTCCTTCATTCACTCCTTCTGCTAAGATGTGTGAAGAGTTCTTAAACTTTTTATTGGTAAAGTTGATGGAATTAGATCTCAGATTTCATCTGTTGTCAATGTTTGTTTTACTCGTGTTGACCCTACTGAATCAATTAACCTGTTTTATGCCTGTTTCTTTGCTGCAGCTTAATGATATAACTGCTCATATGAAGCCCACCAGGTCCCCTGGTGATGTGCTCCCTTCTTCTCTGTTTAAGAAGGTACTTGATTCCATTGGCCCAAGTATTCTGTCTATTATGAATACTAGTTTGTCATCTGGTGTTGTTCGGTTAGTTTTAAGCATGCGGTTATTCAGCCCCTTCTAAAAGAAACGGCTTAGACCCTTTTGACATGAGTAGTTTTCGATCCGATTTCAAAATTGCCTTTTATTTCGAAGATACTGGAAAAAATTGTGCATGCACAGCTTAATGACTTTTTAATGAGGAATAACATCGCCGATAGATTCCAGTCAGGTTTTAGAGCTGGTCATAGTACAGAATCTGCTCTTTTGAGGGTCTCTAATGATATCCTACGAGGTGTTGATTCTGGAAACCGTGTTGTTCTGCTTTTGTTAGATCTTACAGCGGCATTTGATACAGTTGATCATAACATTCTCATTGGTCGTCTTAGGAATCAGGGTATATTTGGTATTCAGGGCTTAGCCCTGAAATGGTTCTCTTCCTATTTGAAGGATAGGACTTTTTCAGTCAGTTTAGGGGATTATTTTTCTTCTGTTGCCCCTCTTGTGTGTGGGGTTCCACAGGGCTCTATACTGGGACCAATTTTATTTTCCCTTTATATGCTCCCTCTAGGCTCGATTTTTGAGAAATTTGGGATTCAGTATCACCTGTATGCGGATGATTCTCAAATTTACTTACCACTGGAACATGGCCATAGATGTGCCATTCAGTCTCTTTGTGCATGTTTGGCCGAAGTTAAGTGTTGGCTTGCGAATAACTTTCTCCAATTAAATGAGGATAAGACCGAGATGATTTTATTTGGAAATAAGGGCTGTGTGGATGATGACTGCCTGGGGTTGTTTCCTGGGAAAAATTTGTCTAGCGTGAGGAACCTTGGTGTCATTTTTGACTCTGAGCTTAAATTTGACCGGCAAATCAATGCTGTCGTTAAGAATAGTTTTTTCCATCTTAGATCAGTTTCTAAATTGAAATCTATCCTTTCTTTTGACGATATGGAGAAGGTTGTTCATGCCTTTGTGTCATCCCATTTGGATTATTGTAATGTATTGTATCTGGGTGTGAGTCAGACTTCTCTCTTTCAGCTTGCAGCTCGTTCAGAATTCAGCTGCCAGACTTTTAACGGGCACTAAGAAGAGAGAGCACATTACTCCGGTTTTAATTAAATTACATTGGTTACCCATACGATACAGAATCCAATACAAAGCTTTGTTGTATGTTTTTAAGTCTCTGCATGGCCTAGCACCTGAGTATGTTACTGATTTAATCAGCCGCTGTCAATCAAGTAGATCTCTGCGCTCTAACGATCAATTGCTTCTCATGGTTCCGCGATCATGTTTAAGATGTAAAGGTGATCGGGCATTCTCTGTTGCAGCTCCTAGGCTCTGGAATGACCTTCCTCTGTCCTTCATTGGGTGCTTTTCAGAGTGCGCTTAAAACTTACTTGTTCACTTTAGCTTTTGACAATGCTTTGTAAGTTTTTTTGTCATGTTTGCATTGTTTTTATGTTTTTGTTTTTACTTTTATACCTTCTGTACAGCACTTTGGTTCCACTTGTGGTTTTGAAAGTGCTCTATAAATAAAGTTGAGTTGAGTGAGTTGAGTTAGTTTTAAAACAAGTTTTAACAGAATAATTAATTTAAGTGCTTTTACAAAATGATAAGCTTCACATTTCTGCCTTTAAACCCTTCAACAATTGGTCCCATTCACTTCTATTGTAAGTACCTCACTGTAAGAAAAAGAGGCAAGTTTTGAAATAATTTTTTATTGTAGTCAACATCATGCCACAAATGCTGTCGATTGAGCTTTAAGGGTATAGAACCTGCATATTCACTTGTTATTCACATTAAAAAAGTTGTTATTCACTGAAAATCTTGCCTTGAAAATCTTGCTTTACAGCTGTGGTCACCATTTACTTTCATTTTATGCAAAATAACAGCTCAGACATTCTGCTAAACTTCTATAAAAGTAGAAAGTCACACAATTACGAAAGACATGAGGATGACTAAATCATGACAGAACATTTTTGGTTTAATTATTCCTTTAAGCTTTGAAAGCGCATTTAAAAAAGGTGTACACACAAATTATATCACATAGACTTGATTAGTACTCTGCTAACACATGGCACTACACACACGTACAGACGTTCCAAAGTGAGTGTGAAACTCGCCCTTGTCAGACAGATTGGGGGTGTTAATGATGTGTGGGACTCGTAATTACCCACTTCCTCTCACAAAGACCCCCTCCCCTCCTTTTCAAAAACAGCCCCCCACATCCCAACCATTAGTCTCTATCGTTCTTTCCTAGCAGGACTGTGGCGGCTTCAGCAGATGCTTAGTTGCACAGGAAGCTTCCTAACCACTGATGATTGCATGTACTCCAGGGATCTGAAATCGAGGCCGCACACAAGAGCCAGCGAGCCGCAGGAGCCAATCCACAATGTCCCCGCAGCGGGTACATCCACCATGCGTTTGGCACACACACACTGGGCTGGCACACACTGATCCCATGGTTGGGTGAGGCTAGTGCGGTTTTGCTGCACCTGTTGGGGAATAAAAGACAGCTCTGCAGCCCGATTAAACGTCACGGTCTGGAACGCAACATTGGCAGGGATGACTCAGGAGTGTGTTGTGTGGAATATTCAGCTCTGGGAATTGAAGGCTTTTATATGTTTAAAGAATATTGCTGTGTTAAATATCATAGTGTATTTCCCCAGTGGGAAAATTTGGGTGTTTTGCATCTTGCAAGCTGTTGCTTTCCCACCAAGCAAAAATTATGGTACTTACAAGTTCTTCTCACTTTCGCTGATTGGTATGGCTAATTTTAAGGTAAAACCCAATCTCAGCTTTAAATGCAAACATAATTTTAAGAAAATTGCAACTTGTATCAACTTCCTTGTTGGTCCTGGAACAACATTTATATCAACCAATCAGATTTTATTATATAGTTGGGCTTGGGGATGGGGCTTGAACAACATTCTGATCAGCCAGTAATGTCCCTTTTGCTTTAAGGGGTGGGTTAGGGTTAGGTTAGGTTTAGTGTTAGAGTTAATACCATGATTGTTTGATAGAAATTTTATTACAGGCCAACAAAAAAAAACAATTTGATACAGGTACATGTCCAACATTCAGAGGCGATTCCAGGGACTGTGAGGTCCCAAGGCAAAAAAAAAAAAAAAGAAGAAAAAAATTGGGCCCTTCTTCAACCCCCAAAGGTAGCATTGCCTTTAAATTGTTCAACTTCTGTCAAATGTGTTGGGTAGCTTTCCACATTCTTCTCACAATAAGTTTGAGAACAATGTTCCTTTTACTCAGTTGTCAATGGTGCTGCTCTACCGGATGTGTCACATGTGCATCAGTTCTCCCGTGTCTCTCACATGCCAATTCGCATGCTGCTGCTGACCGGAGTGATGGTTTAAAATTAAGAATTTACTTAAATATTTATCTTTTTTTCACCAAAGCGATTGTATCACTTTAGAATACATCAGTTTATCCGCTGTAGTCTTATGGATGACGTTTATTCTGATTATCTGTTCTTTTTTGAGCTTCAAATGTCAGATCACCATCCACTTGAGCCCAATGAGCTAAGATATTTTTCTATTTTTCTTCAAAAGTGTCTGAAAGTCATGCATGCCTGGGATACCATGAGGTGAGTAAATGATGAGAACATTTCCTTTTTTGGGCGAACTAACCCTTTAACCTGACTGAGCTTCAGTGCCACAGATTCATTACAGACAGGGATCAACCATTTATACATTGAAGCTGCCCTTTGTATAATTTATGCTCATGGCTGTAGAGACGTCAAGGTAATGAAGTTGCCTCACATTCTTTATTAACACTATATTGGCAGTATTCAGAGAGCGATTGTACAGAGGAGTGCAAAAATGAATCACACACACACACACACACACACAAACACACACACACACACACACACACACACACACACACACACACACCTTAGACATAATGATTTTTATACTGTACGAGCTATAGTTTCTATCCCCTAACCCTACCTCTAAACCTAACCTCACAAAAAACGTTCTGCATTTTTACATTTTCAAAAAACATTGCTTAGTATGTTTTTTAAGTGATTTGAATTATGGGGACACTAGAAATGTCCTCATAAATCACATTTATAACAAAATATCCTCATAAACCACCCAAACCCTCCAACACACACACACACACACACACACACACACACACACACACACACACACACACACATGCACTCACACAAACACACACACACACAGACAACAAACTATATGCAGAGGTCAGAGGGATCATCAACTAGAGGTCAGCTGAGTTCAAATGGCCTCTCCTAAGTATAAATCAAACAAACTTAGTCCTTGGGCGGCAAAAGTAAGAGATGAAGGGAGGGAGAGATGGAGAGAAAAAGGGGTAGGATAAAGAGAAATGGTGTGGCTTTGACTAACAGCCTCACTCTGTTTTCAATTTGTCCTGTCAGGTTTTTTTGTAGAGCAGCGTGTGATGGTGGTATGAGATAGAGCAGAGGAGGGGTTCTAACTCAAGACGACTGTTCTCACTAATCACATTAGGTCTTACTCAGCCTCTGGCAGCTTGCAGTAGGACGTCCTATTTGAAAATATTGATTCTCTATGGAGAGGTATGATCCAAAATATTGTTCTAGTCTGATTTTGTGAGGAAACTTTATACCCATTCTTCAACAGAAAGAGAAAATAAACTACAGAGGTACATATGACACAAATCCCAACAACAATCCCTTACCATGACATGAAAGATCTGTCTTTTATCTTCGGTATACTGAGATTTTTTGTCCAAAGAGCCTGACCTAGATTAAGGAGCTAAATGAAAATATAAACAAAAATTACATATGCACTCCCTAGCTGCCTAAATGATAGGGCATACTTCGTTTTTCAGCATGCTGTTACTTCTCATGCACGGTGGAGCACTCTAGCCTTTTAAAATACACTCTTTTTATTACAAGCCCAAATGGATGCATTTGAAAAATGGAAACTATGACATTTATTACATTACAGACAATACAGACACTGAAAAACGTGTATTTTGAAAATAAAAAGACAGGACTCTGACTGCTATGTGATTCTCTTTTAGTAAGGTCAACGGCAGGCACATGAGCGGTCAAAGCACACAGAACCGGACTGTCTGCATGTCTAAAAAACTGGGCTGCATATGGACAGTACACAAGTACTTTGATTCATGATGAAATTTGCATAACGGGCACCATGTGTGAGATGTATGGTAGTGGTACACGGAAAACCATAGTATACTTTTAGCCTTTAGTCTAACAGACTCTTGTGTTCCTAATAAGAATTAGTCTAGCAATCCATTGCTTTAAAGATCAAGTGTGTAATTTTGCCACACTGGAGGAACTAAATGAAAAAAAATTATGTATGTTTCCAAACCTTCCACTTTACCTCTTTCCTCCCATTATTTGGACATGCAGGAAGTCCCTCTCCAAACTCACGCCATTGTTTGAGACACAAGCTCAAACAAATAATCCAAAAAAGGGTTTGAGAATGATCTTAAATTTAACACACATTTACTCAGTTATTTCTTGGAGCTCATGCAAGCGGTCTCATCCCCTTTTCAGTGGACGCAAGGTGCAGTCCAGAGGAAATAGTAGACATGCTCATTTGACCTCAGGTCTCACCTGGTTGCCAGGCAACAACGTTTTAGCGCATCAAAATAAAGCTGATGGAAATGCACATTATCGCTAAAATGTCACAAATGTAGTCTACTTTTGAAAAAATGCTGACAAAATCACCCGTATTAAATAAAATAAATTACAAAATGAAAAAGCATTAAATTAAACAAATTTATGTTTAGACCTATATATGCCTTTACTTTTCTCAAACTTAAATGAGCTCTGTTCTGTAGATGAATAAAGTCGGCTGAATCACATTCTCAGAATGTTATGCACTTTTTTCAAGAATATAAACTATCAGAACTATTTTTCCAATGCCGAGTTCACTTTCAGAAAATGAGCTTTTGAACATTTTCGAACATTTAAATATTTTAAATCTAACCCTCTTTAGCTCGGATCGCATTTACTGCTTCTTCAGAAAATATACATTTATGTATAAATATAAATGTAAATATAAATTATAATCAAGTTCTGTTGGTCATTAAAACTTGCTGGAGAAATCTGCGGGACATAATGCAGATGTGATGGCGATGCTTTTGATTAGATGATTGTTCAAAATATTGACTATCAGGAATGTATTATATAAGTAAAAACTGACATTACACAGCATCATTTGTTTTTCTTTAATATCTGTGCACACCGCATATACACATCGATTGAAGGTTCTTATACTGAGACAGAAAGTTTCCGCCACTACTTGGTGCAGGTTGCCAGCTTGAACAGGGGCATGACGATCCGCTTTCGGGTCGGAACCGGTGCCAACCTGCGATAGGCGCAACATCAGGACCAATATTACAGTCCTATCAGACGGGCAACTGTTCCCTTTTGATTGCAATTCCTCCTCTTCTGATTGCTTTTATTTGTGAAATTAAAATGATAGTAAACTGCCTAATTTTAATAAATTGTCTCAATACTCTCCCCATTTGACCAAAACTTCGGAGGAAACAAATTAGGGACATCTGGGACTTGAATTAGCGATAAACAAACATTTCTGAATGGAAAAGGCTTCAGGGCAGATTTCTTTTGCGCTAAACCAACACTTTTTAGGCATGATGTCATCACGCACACCCTTTTTAGCGATAAAAGGCCATTTGAATGGAAATGGGCAGAAGGTGGCAAATGTCGCAATTTTATTTTCCGCATTTTCACTTTGTCGATAGCAAATTAGTGTGAAAGATGGATGGAAACTAGGCTATTGATGATGAGGGAAGCAAGGACTCTACATCACAATAAATATTTTGAAGTCTCTGGGTTATAGGTTATCACTAATCAATACATTTCTCAAGATTATCTATATAAATCTTTAAAGGTGCACTACTGTCAGACTACGTTCACATTAATCTGAATATCTCTTTGTTCCAATGGCCTTCCATCCACACTGAGACAGCATTTTGGATATTAAGGTAACCATTTGTTCTTTGATGGCTTCAAGTTTGGTGGCAGATGTTACCAGTTTACAACTGGAAATAAGAACACAAGATATTGACTTAAAGCATTAGAATATTATAATATAATAAAGTATTTTCTGAAGTTAATGTATGACTGGTAAGTCAACTTTTTTTTTAATTCTAGCATTAACTAAGAATTTTGCATTCAGGAAAAGGCAGTTCTGTTATGACTAACAGTGCTGAAATACTGCATGAAAATTGTATTACCACCCATGAAATATCACAATAAAATAAATTCAAGGAATTAAGAGTTGAACTGGGGAATACAAAAGCCCTATACTTTGAAAAGATCTTTATACTACAAGCCTTTTCCCCTGTAGGCATCAAAACCCCACGCACCAAACCGCATCATGTCAAATAGCTTGTTTGCTCGGCTGCTACGATTGGTCATAGTCCAAGTCAGGAAAGTCACCACACTTTGCGTTTTCAGGTTGAGTGTATGACCAGGCCAGTATGCTAGGTCAGAAATTTTGCACGACTGGGTCTCTAAGGCCATTGCAGCATCTCTCCCCACCGCTTGCCTTAAACTCAGCCGTTTAGGAATGACAGATGTGATCAGAGAGTGAAGGGAAGGTTAAAGAGCATAGAGTTTAATTTGCTTGGCTGGCTGAAGTCTGTCCTGCAGAAACTTGATAGTGGACACTGGAGAGGGCCAGGGCAGTAAAGTATGCTGCTGGGCTTTGATGTGCCTCCAACAAGCCTTGCTTTCCCATTTGATTTGATTTATTTATAGACAAAATAGATTTCAAATGTTGATAACCAGATATCAGAGAAATTGTAGCAGGGTTGCGTTCACTGTCGTGTTATGACATGGTCCCCCAACAGGACAATCAGGAGTAGACAGCACTAATTCCAGATAACCTTCAATAAGCTAATTCAAATGAAATGTATCAGACAACAGCCGTCACCCACCTGTTCTGAAATCCCAATTTGAATAACCTCATTTGCAGCATGCTATGATATGGAGTCTGATAACAAGATTGGAAACCCAACAGGGTCACTTGGGGGACAAAGGTGAGGGGTAACTTACTCTGTGTGGACGGAGCTGGTGTAGTGAGAATTGCTGGGATAGAAAGTACTGCCATTTGTGGTTTTAATAAGGCAGAAGTCTGGTTGATCAAAGGTAACATTGTTTTGCAGGTGTTGTTGACTGGATAATAATGTGATCTATGCTTCAGCGAGTTTATCGTGTGAAGGCTGTTTACACAACGTGGGATATGGGTGGCAGGTCTACAAACATTCGGACTGAGGAAATATAAAAAAAAAAATTTGTGTGTCCTTTGAGTAGGAGAACAAAAGTGAGGTGTAAAAAAAACAAGAGAAGAAAAGAGCAAAGAAAAGATGATCAAAGCCAGAAGGATGCTTTTGAACTGCTTTGGGAGGGGAAAATACACCTGTCTGCTTCATGTAGGTGGACACAGCAGAAAACCTTCTCAGCATGTGGGTTGATTCCCCCTGAAAACCCACAATAAGGTTTAAGGGGCAACACTTTTCCACAGCTTAATTTAAACTTTCAGCCTTGTCTTTGCTGGTTAGTGCTGGTCTTGCTGGTGGTCCAGTAAAACTTGGTTGGTGAAGTTGATCGATCAGCGTGGGCTTTCTCATGATGCCGGTTGACCAAGGAAGTCTTGTTGGTTAATTAGTTATATGAGATGTGAGATAAGGGATATAAGATCCCAAGTGACTTACCTGATTGTGTATGTGTGTCTGTGTGTGCATGCACTTAGGGCTTGGCGATATGATGATTATACTGTGGTGACGATATAAAGTGTCAGTCGATAGAGATTTTGCTGTATCGTGTATTCAGTGGTTCCCAACCCTGTTCCCTGAGGCCCCCAAACACTACACATTTTGGATATCTCCCTAATCAAACACACCTGATTCAGCTCATCAGCTCGTTAGTGGAGACTACAAGACCTGAATTGGGTGTGCCAGAAAAGGGAGATATACAAAATGTGCAGTGTTCGGAGGCCTCCAGGAACAGGGTTGGGACCCACTGTACTGTATCCACATATCCACATGCATGGACTCATCTATGCATGGGCAGGGCTTCACGTGAGACTGAGAGAATTTAAGAAACATGAAACGAAGCAACTAGTCCCTAACTACCTTTTTCCATAAAAATTAAGCTGTAGCTGTTTCGGTTACAATATAAATTGATTGGCGTCCTCCACAGCCCCGCTTGTATGGTCATGCAATGAAGATTTTCCGTGAAATAAAACCGGTCATTATTTAAAAAAAAATATTATGAAACAATATTTGTATTTTCGACAACTAGAGCTGTTTTTCATATTTCATAACTCGACCTTTGTTATGCACAATACAGTAAGATGATTGACTGTGTGTTCTCCATGTTATTTATATTTTTTTATCTGTTTAAATTCTCCTGCATTGTTGACGCTGGGGTATCCATAGCATCAGCAAGAAAGGCACAGCTCACTTCCAGAAAGGGCTGTGCAGAGCAGGTGCTCCTTTGCATTTAAAGCTACAGACACTAAAACAGCCCGTTTGGAACAGGGCTACAAAATGGGGGTATAAAGCATGGTAGAATAAACCATCTGTGAGGTATTTTAAGCTGAAACATGACAGAAACATTCTGGGGACACCTGAGACTTATATTACATGGTGTAATGTATAATATGTCCCCTTTAATATATTTTTCTTGATTTCCCCCAAAATCTAACTAGATTGTGATATAAAGTGCATTCAGTATTCAGACCCCTTCAGTATTTTCACATTTTGTTATATTGCAGCCTTATGCTAAAATGCTTTTTATTATGTTTTTTTTTCTTCACATCAATCTACAATCCATAGCCCATAATGACTAAGCAAAAAAAATATTTTTGATAACTTTGCAAATGTATAAAAAGAAAAAGCTTAATTGTCAACATGATTTGTGGAAAATCAGATGGGATCTAGGAACTTTATACAGCTTTATACTGTGCGTGCCATTGAAGAGATGGTAAGACTATCCCTCAAAGCCTGGTATTCATTCCCATTAATCCAATCCAAAGTAGCAAGCATTTAGAATAAAGTTTAGGACAAAAACTGTGTACATTTCTCACTTTGTGCACATAGTTTTGAATGGAATTCTTCACATCCGGTTTAATGGTTGAAGTATTTCAATGCATCCGAAGCTCAAACCGGATCCAAAAATCTGCATGTGACTCGCCATTGGAAATGAATGACTTATGGGCTATTGTCTGTTATTTAGATGTAGTAAAAAGACCACTTTATGGACTGGCAGCCTCAATCACCATTCACTTTCATTGATATGACTAATATTGTCTTTTGTGTTGCAAATGAGTAAACGATGACAAAATTTTTGTTATTGGATGAACTATCACTTTGAACTTTCAAAATCATTGCAGGGAACAACAGCACACAAGCATCCCATGCTGGGGACTTATATCCAAAATGCAACATATGCTGGTCTGTTCAGTAGAGGTATTCATATTTAAAAATTAACCAGCATTTTACTGTTGAGGTCTATTCTCATCCGAGGCACTTCATTACCTCAAATTATTAATTCTGAGAGGGTCTTCATGATGGTTCAACAGGTACAAATACTCCAAGCCTGGTTAACAAAATCAGCCCTGAAAGCAAGTCAGAGAATCTTGAACTCAAATAAACCCAATTCTGATTGACACATGTGTCATCAGAGAGGGAAATCACAGTTCAAGATCAGCTGTAGAAATGGCAGAGCTTGAGCACTCCCATGAGCACTGTTTGTCATCATAAAATTGTCTTTTTTTTTCTCCAAGGGAGTTGTTAAAATAATAATAAACATACAAAACAAGCCTTAATAAAAGACAGCACATTTTCTCGTTTTTATTGCTAATATGATTTTAGTAATTAAGAGATGTTAGGGGTCAGTTGCAGTTTTGGGACGAATTGTTGCTGAGATGATTTCTTTCATACATTGCACAAATCCAGCCATGGCTTGCATTCCTGGCAGCCTGCCTGCAATAACAAGTCAGCGTTTTAAGCAAACCCTGAAACCACATCTCATTTATGTTTATAACCCAATATAAGGAAACTTGGTCGTCACCCAGAATTTAATTCCTAGTTTCCGTCATGACAATAAGAATGGCAAAGGCAGGGAAAATATGTGTTACGAGTCTGAACACCATATGACAAGGTGAACTTGTTCAGAACTGATCCTAGTAGGCTTTGGGTTTTGGAGGATGAAGCGATCAATCTGCCTTTTCAAGTGTCAGTGGCTTTATTTATATTACAAGTAGGAATATATGTGAATAAAGGCTATATAAAGTAAAGAACTATGACCTTCATTGATTTTACTGAGGCTGCATCCGTTTGCAATCAATTGCCTATAATGGAGTGTTGAAATGAGAAACTGTATACATTCAACATTGCAGAACTCCTCCAGACGATTATGTTTATAAGTGGTTCCAAGACCTTCTATACTCTTCAATCAAGGTGCCTGTTGAAATCCAGAACACAGTCATCTTTGTAATCTGTCCTGCTCATTCACTGCCTGAAGCAATGGCAGTGTTAGTGTAAAGAGAAAAGTTAAGGGTGCTTTGGAAGGGAAATAGATTTTTTTTTTTTAATGAAGAGAAAATGTTGTGACAAGTTGGCTGTGTTTATACAATGTTCAAATGCTCTGCACTGACATGTTTTCCATCCAGTTGACCCTTGGCCTTTTAATTAGTGCTTTTTAAGATGGAGGCATGTATGAGCTATACAGCAAAACAGGTGCTGACAGACTGGAAAGGGGGTGTATGGTTCTGTTAATCACCAGCAAAAGATTGATAGATAGGTAGGGCGGAACTACACACTCTTTGTGACCAATCATAATGCTGCAATACCTGCTGAAAAAATATGTGGATGCTGGTTCTTAGCATTAGATGCTGGTGTGCTGGTGTCCCAACCATACATCTGAAAGGGACACTTCATCCAAAACTGGGGGTGTAATAGTTTATCATGGTATGATACATCAAGGTTCAAAAATGTAACAATGCGCATCATGGAGATGAGAAGTTTTTTATTTTTGCGTCTGATCTATCCAATACGCACAGCATCCTAAGCCTACGTAATGTGGCCATAGAAATGGAAAGCCAAGGGGCCCACATTTCCCAAGGGCTCTACATTAGTGGTGTCCACAACCCTAGTCTCTCACATTAACATTCGCGGAAGAGCACATATAAGCGTATTCAGTGGGAGATGCTGATATAAAGATGGAGATTGTGTGCAACAGTGAAAGCCATGTGACACACAAGTTGACAAGTGAGATGAAAATATAATAGAAGCACCACAAAATTATGTGGTTCCATCAGCAATTGCGTTATCCATGTCACATTAGCCCCTTTTCATGACACTATCGGTTAGGTTAGGTTTAGGTTTAGATAAGGGAGATTGACTTGGTTGATTGAAAGAAAACATAACCATTTTTATAACTCCATAGAGTTTTAACCTTCAAAACCTTATCTGTTCTTGATCTTACATTTGCTTTTTATGACACTATTGGTTAGGTTTAGGGTAGGGAGACAGGTCTTGTTGATATAAGCTCGATAAAGCATTACCTGCTGTGATAGTACAAGGTACCAGGTAAATTGCAAAAATGTTGCCACAGTAACAAACTTTCCAATAGACCAGGCTCTCCAAACCTGTATGACTTTCTTTCATCCATAAAATAAAAGATGATAGAGGGAATGTTAGGGGCTGACAGTCTCAAGTTAACCTTATCTTACATTGAATGGAAACATGGAATATGCTTGGAACAACATGGTGGGGAATAAATGATGATAATTCTTGTTTTTGGGTGAACTAACCCTTTAACTGGCTTAACCAGCAATACTTCATTGGTCAACCAGAGAGACAATGCAGCTCACCCAGCTTAACGAGCTATGCGTTGCGAGTTATCAGCATGGTTATTTGGTAATGCAAAATGTGCATTCTGACTAACTGACTAAGTCTATGCAAACTATTCCCTATTTGGTAAACACACTCTTTAAGAAAAAAAACACTCCACAGACTAACAGGCTGACTCTATCAACATGATTGATGCCTGCTCTCTGGCTGTCTTTCCTCCAGCATGAATTCATGGAGTTTGCAGTGCACACACACACACATACACGTACATAGACTCTGAACTTTGAAAGTCAGTGTTTTATAAATCAAATGCAACCGAGGGAGGCAGAGGGGGAAATGTCTCACTTCAAATTTCACCCGAAACTTCTCCCAAACTTTTTTAATTGACGTCTTTCTTGTTTTCTTCTAACTTCATGTCTCATTTCTGCCATGTCCTTTGAGTACTCTCTCTTTTCATTTAGATCTGCCAGTGGCGGAACAAACAAAATAAAAGATTTCAGATTCAAATCTACACATGATGCTCCACCCAACAGCAAGGTTTCATTGATTCGTCCCTGCTTTTCCCCCAATAACGTCAATGTTCCTCAATTAAGGACCACTGAAGGATACACTTCTCAATCTCACTGTCTCCCAATTTCAACTTTTCCTTGTTCCTTGTCATCTCACACTGTACATTCCCAAACAGATGCAGCCAACTACAGTGCCATAAATTTCTCTCCCCACGAGATACATCCTCATTACCGAGTGCCGGCACGGAAAGGTCTGACAGCCTTCTCTCTGCACCTGTTAGTTCTATGCCTGTTTGCACTCATTGACTAATCTGTAAACGGCTTCAATCTCGACGTCTCTATATGTGGTAGTCGACCCCGATGCTTCAAACGGCTCTGACTCTTTGCTGGCCCAGAGTCCCAATCTATAGTTTCATATTTCCTACAGGCAGTCAATTATTGCACTGGTGTATTCTGTTGCAATAAAAACATCAGTAATCACTCTGTCTGAGTTCTCCCTGCAGGTTCAGAGTTCTCTTCTGGAGATTTGGGTATACAATGACAATTGTGCCAGTTTTTTCTGCTTTCTGTCTTCTTGCTCCATTTTGTTATGTATTTGATCTTCTATAAATATTGTTGAAGCTGGCATAGCAGCAGTTCTGAGCATAATTGTCAGCTCAGCCATTTAACTATATAATTGATTTCTCTGTTTCTGTTTAGTCAGCTTTTACCTTTTAGCCAGTTTTTAGTTCAATTATGCAAATTGAAATGTGGAAATGTACGTATTATTATTTAACTGTGCCAATATTCTTGTTTTTTTCTTATCTCTCCATTCTGCCTTTTTACCCCAATGTATCTTGTTCTCCTTTTTCAGGATTTACTATAATTTATAGCCTCCAGCATAAGCAGGTATTGTATAGGTGGTGGTCAGGCTTCATAAGGGCATTATAATGATATACATCAAGGACTGTTTTCACTGTTCCCTTGGCAGGGAGTTCTTTGGCTGCCGGTCTCTTTCCCTTCCATCTTAGGTGGTGGTTAAATATGTCCAAATCCATCTTAATACGGTGGGAATAAAAGGACTGTAATGACACACTGTTAAGTAATCCATTTCAAGTTAGGGGATACTCCCTACACCCTTTGTATATGTGTGTGTGAGAGTGTGAATGGCAGCAGCAGCTGTATAAAGCATAAGGAAGCATTAACAGGTTTATGTGAGTTGTACTACTGTCTGTGAATCCTGCAGTGGGATTTGACTTTGATTTTACACAGCAACAGCACAATGTCTCTCTTACTCTCTTTCAGCCGCACCAGCGTTCCCACCTATGGAAGTCCCAGCACCACTAGTGTCACACTGAATGATGATAACAGTTTCCAGAGTTTTGCTGGTTATTTACACTGAGCACTATAGGAGCAAAACCCTTAGAAAAGTACTGTGGCAGTCAGGACTGGACTGGTAATTTGGCATGCCAGGCATTTTCACGGTGGGCTGACGCACTTTGGGGCCGATCAGGAGCTAAAATGAGCCATCGCATTATGCAGAACGGAGCATAAAACGGCGCCGTGATAGGCAGAGAAAGGACAGTTTTTCAGCACTGTGCCACTGCACAATGATGGCATCACATGGCAATAACATGTACTTTCTAATTGTATAGATACCATGGTGCTTAATGATAACCATATTCCATATATACTGTACAGTCTGCAGTCTCCTTGACACAATCATGATTTGAAGCTTGATTACACTTCCATCATTTGATACACATGCACAGATTAATAGTGACGAAGGAATTACATTTTGGTCTGTTTTTCTAAATCACACTGAAAATCGAGGATCTCGTCACCAGTCGTGGGCGAAGCCTGCTCTTAAGTGACATCACTTAAGAGCAGAAATGAAAACCGTTCATTTTGACACACTGTTTTTGATTAATAGAAATATAAGAAAGAGGAGTGGGTGAACTTTTAACATTGTAGGGTGGTTGTGTACACACACTGCCAACTCACATTTATGTACAAACACCAAGTAAAAGTGAATTTTGCATAATAGGTCCCCTTTAATGTTCAAACTTGTCCAAATACTTTATGGGGCCACTGTACATGACAAATTGTATGGACAAAAAGATGCAATGAAAGTGAAAGGTGGCTTTAGCCTAACATCTCTTTTTGTGCTCCACAGAAGAAAGCAAGCCATACAGGTTTGGAACAACATGACCATGTGTAAATGATGACTAAACTTACATTTTTGTGAGAACTGACCCTTTAACCAAGTCCTTTTTCTACTGTTTTGTCTCAGAATACTCCAAGTGCAGTGAATTCCAATGTGCACTGACTTTGTGATTAGATTCACAGTGTGAGTCATCTCTTTTTGAGATGTAAATTCTGATATGCTCTGCATGCAATATTTTTAACGTGGTCTAATTATATTTGGCCGTATCACTATAGCAGACATGAAAGTTGTCCATATGGCTTTATGTCTATCATGTAAATTCATGGTCCCAGACATTTCCCCCATGCTCGTCATTCCTCTCTTGTAGTTGTCAAATGCATCAGTAGGGGGCCAAAGTAAAGCGCCCAGATCATATATCCAATAATACCCACATAACCTGCACATCAAACAGTGGGTTAGCTCATAAACCACATGCCCAATAACCAGCCGCACTTTCATAGAACTGCTGTTACAGTTAGGGTGCTAGCTGAATGGTTGAGAAACACTTTGACACAGTTTTTTGAGCCTGTATGGTTCTTACTCCTGACCACAAGGGGTGCAAAACATGGCTCCTCGAGTGCAGTTTAACATAATCATTTATTTGGTTTATTGAGTGGTTGGCTTATTACAGCATAATGTTGTTGTTTAATCTATTAAATCATATTAAACACAAGAATGAAATTAAGATTTCATAAAGCAGTGACTCTCAACTGTTTGGTTTTGACCTAAAATGGTTTGCAGGTCTGTTCTAAAAGGGCTGCTGACAGCAGAGAAATAAACTATGCTAAATGGCAATAACAAAATGCAATTAAACATATAAATGTACATTGTTAAGGTGGGAAAATATAAACTTTTAAACAGTTGTTGTTGATGTTACACTCTTAGAAACTCTTCGACTCTCAAATAACTTTTCTTCAGAAAACATGCACAAAACTACAGTACACAAGGTAAAGGAAAATATGACCAGACTGCTTTAAATAGGGTTTGACTTGCAATGTGGATAAACATGCTTTGTACTGACCTCAATGTGTTCTGCTTAGTAAATGATTGGCTTAACAAAATAATTATTAAATTAATAGGAACAAATACATTTAAATATTTGATTTAAAAACGAAAGTTCGGCCAAAAATAAAGATTCTGTCACCATTATGTTGTTTATTCTGTCACCATTATGTTGACTTTGTTCTATGCTAAGGAGACTGTAGGCAGAATGTTAGAAACTGACAGCCTCAGTCACCATTCGTTTTTACTGTAAAAAACAGTAAAATGTGTTTGTACACATTCATAAAAATGTCTGTGTTTCTTTTGATATGTGTTGGGTCACAGTTTGATATCCAATGTAAATTCTAGGTCCAGAAGCAAAGCCAGTTAAGATCCACTGTTATTAGTGTTAACATCTTATATTTGAATTTGGATTAGAATGCTTTTTTGACATCCAAGGCTTAAGGTCGTAAAAACATGTCATCAGTGTCTTAATGCAATCACAAGACTAATTCTTCTTCTTTCACTTCCTTGCACTTTTGCTTACACTGAAAGACACACTATCTCACAACATGTACGTAGTGTTCGGCTGTATATATTCACACGCTCTTATCAAAACAAGAGGAACTGGGGGTCCATCTGAAAGCAAAAATCTGTCCCAAACTGCTCAATGAAATATGTAAGCCATCATCATCTGCTTTGAAGAAAAACAATCAAACGCAGAGGGAGGAATTCCTGTCCTGACAGAGTGCAGTCATCACAGAGGTGCTCCTCTCTTCACCTACACGCTTTCCCTCTGTTCCCTCCATCCACCTCCCTCTGGTTATTTCCCTGCGCTTAGCCTTTTCTGTCACACTCTATGAGAGGGCGATTTTCAGGCCTGCTGTGGGCCAAGTCTGGACAGCATGTGGCCACAGCATTGAACGCAACCGAGGAAACCAGAGAACGATGGAGCCGAAGTCTCTAGGTGGATTCCTGAATGTTTGCTCAGAGACCCAGTGACTCCTCTTACACACTTTCACACAGCTGCATAAACTAAGCAATGAGAAGATCCAGTGGTAATCACTATGGATATATATATATATATATATATATATATATATATATATATCACACACACACACCCCCAGGTCATCACAGATCCTCCACCTGGTTGTCTAATGATTAAATGGAGACCCGGAGAGGCCTTCAAGCCACTGTATCTCGCACCCTCAGAACACCTAAGCAACCACATAGTAATGCTTTGGCAACACTCCTAACATTGTGAAAGCAGACAACTTTGGTATTAGCAAGAATGCAGTGGGCACTCACACTTCAAAAAATTTAATTTGGTACTATTTATAAATTGGTATTTATTCATTAATACCATAGTACTTTTTTAAAGGGTATAAAAGGCTCTGACAAGGACAGAAACACCAAAGACTATTCATTATAATGTTCTTGTCTGATAAAATTGGAGTAGCGGCCTTTGTGCCAGTGACATGGCCTAAATAAATGCAGTTTGGCGGCATATTTGACTCAGACCTGCTAGACCCGTCTGTCTGCATATGATGAATTGACATACATCAGATGTCCCACTAAAGCATTGTGGGTCAAGATGGGTCTAAATTCCACCTATTCTTTGTGTTTACACCAGAACTGTAGGAATTGCCCTTGATTTTGCACAAAAGACCCACTATTTATAAATAAATTGAAACATGATGTTCCGTGGCACTAAATGCTTTTATCAGGTCATCTTTATTTGATGTGTCGTGGACCATTTAATAACAAACAGAGGAAGTGTTCGTTACAGCTCATAGAGTATATCAATTTTCAAACGTGAATACTTATCTTTGAACGTGGCGCTTTTCATGCTCATTGCCGATAAATCACTTGTTTTGTCATTTTTCTTTTGTCTCTCCCTCCCCTGCCACTCTCTCTCTCTCTCTCTCTCTCATTCATCTGACAAATGTTTATATAGCAAGTATTTATTGTGTGTTTTCTTTTGTAAAGTGCTAGTATATATCACTGCTGCTGGCCTCTTAGACGAGAGGGAGGGGGTGGCTATCAGCACGATTTATTTGCGTTGTTTTCATCCTCTGGTGGGCTTCTCTTCATGAGCAGAGCCAAAATAGCTAAAACACACATACACACACTGAACAGCAAGATAAGAGGAAGGTAAGAGGGAGTTTATTTGTGAGTTAGACTGCTTTGGTGAGCAGTCAGAATGTGACCACATATATGTTTAAATCCTGACATTAAACACTAATTTAGGCCTATTTTTCTCCCCTGTTATTCTACCATAGGCCAATCGTTTCATATGGAACAAGTCATATTTTTGAGATGCAGAGGAGACTGTTTTAAAACCCATATATATGGACACACATTCTCACATGGGGAGTATTTCGGCATCTAATTCAAATAATTGTCAGATAAGGGAGCAGCATGGATGAATTCCGCTGAACTGGAGGTGCTGACTAATCTTTGCTACATGCTCTGTCTAATAATAACACAGATTATCTACTTCCCAAAAATATTTATTTGTACTGTAGCAGCACGCTAAATTTGGTGGATACCAATATGAACATTAATTTAGACTGCTTTATGTAGACAAAATTACCACATTGTAAATAAAGAGGCTGCAAAGCACAAACCATTTATAGTGAATAAATATTAAATCAAAATAATAAATATTTATATTTGCCCTTACTGCTATAACAAACCAGACTCTAAAATAAAGGTTCTTGAATGGGTCTTTGCAGGACTGTTCAGTCAAATTCTCTTCTCTTGTGAAAATACATTTCTCGCTCTATCGGATTTTTGATTTGGATATATGGTTCTTTAGAGATTAAAAACATTCTCGGTATTACATTATAGATATTATTTTTATCAGCGTGTTGGTTCTAGTTATAGTAAGCAGCTCCTAGGTTCTTTGAAACACCAGCACGGTTTTCTAAGAGCTACAAATCTTTAAAGTGTTTTCCTACTGCATTATAGAAAATAAAACATTCTTCCATGGCACTAGACTGTAAAAACATTTTTGGTTCTAACAGGAGCCTTTGTTTTTAAGATTATGTAGCCAAGTGGAGAAATTTCATGTAATTTAACTCTAGTCATAAATTGGACATGGCCCCTTTAAAGACCGGAGTTTCCAGTTCTCTCTCGTGATATGCTGAGTTAATACTACGCGATTTTAAGCCCGATTTTCGCTCGCCGTGAAATCGCAAGGTGACATCGCAAGGTGACAAGACAACTGGATACAGTGACTTTCTGCAGTAAAAGCAAGAACACATATTATACAGACATTCAGCAACATATCCTTTGGTTTCAATATAACAGACTGATAAAGAGACTTTTTGTTTTGCCCATAAGTGAACTGAGTTGAACTGAGATCAATACTGACAATGATAGTCCAGTATTACAAAACACTAATGAAGAACTGTCACGAACCCCACTCCCTCGCTCCGCCCCCTCGAGCTTCCTCGCTCGTTTTGCTCCCTCGGGCTTCCACGCCCGTTTTGCTCGCTCGAGCTTGCACGCTCATTTTTGCTCCTACGAGCTCACATGCTCGTACACTATCTCCCCCCTCGGGCTCACATGCCCGCTCCCAATCGCCAGAACATTATGTACACCTGCACTCGCGTCATCTGCACTCCTGTTCATTGTATACACCTGCACTCATCCCTATCACCTGTCATTGTTTACACCTGCACTCGTCTCTTTAAATATCATAGCACATTCGTCTCCCGCTGGTTGGTTATTGTATTTAGTTTCCCATGTCCTTGCCCCCCGCTAGTCTCGCCTAGTTTTGAACTCCTCTTGTTTACCCCTTAGCTTGCCAGCTCCCCTTGTTCCCCTGTCTTTTGCTCCCACTAGTCCCATCTACTCTGATCCTGTTTCCCGGCTTCGACCTCCCCACTCTCGTTGACCACTCTCTCCCGGATTTGCCCCTTTACTCGACTTTATTTCCCCGGCTTTTGACCCTACGCTACCCTGACCATTCTACCTCTGGATTTTCCGTGCTGTACTTTTGTTTGCCTGCAAATAAACGCAGTTTTGACATACATTGTGACTGTCTCATCTTGTGTGTGTGTGTGCGGGTTACAAGAACATGATGCATGTAGTAGTATGCATGATGTTCAAGGACAGATTAAAGAACTCAAAAGAAAGCATGACAAGACCATGGCAGCTATCACCAATTTGAATAGAGAGACTGCCAGGTCTTATGTTTATGTGCCAAGAGAATGTCACATTCAACCATTCAGTGGTGATTTCAGCAAAGATGGGAGATATGTTGATGAGTTTATTGAAGAAGTAGAGAGGATGTTACTTGCTAGAAATCAGACCACAAGGACCAGTTAGACCTTGTACTATCCCTCCTAAAGGCTGCAGCCTTGGAGGAGGTCAGATTACATTTAGGATATGAACTAAAGCGAACATATGACCTCTTTGTGTACCTGAGAGAACCTTTTCACGAAAAGCGTAGTGTGTCTCAGTTATTAAAAACATTCTACAGACATAAGAAATTGGAAGCAGAGGATGTTTGTGCTTACTCTCATGCTTTGTCTCAAATTCTGAGTTCTATCCTAAAAAACTATAATTTAAAACAGAAGTTTTAAAAATTGTAGCAAAAAAAGCAAAAGCTATAGAAGAGTGAACACAAGCTGTCGAGTAACTCACTTTGCAGTGCACTAAGTCAGAACTTATGGCTCATTGTAAATCCAAGATGCAGCCAAGTTTCACAGATGATGGCCAGACAATATGTTTATGGTGTTATGGTGTAGGACACATAGCTAAGAAGTGTGTGAAGAAAAAAAACAGACTGTCTTCGTAAAGCAGAAAGGAATGACAGAAATTGCAGTAGCATGAAGCTTGAGCTACTGGCCCTCAAGTGGTCTATCTCTAAAAAATTGTGTGGTTATCTGCTGGGTTCCAAGTTTATGGTTATAACAGATAACAACCCTCTGTGACATCTAAAAATGGCCAAGCTCAGTGCTATTGAGCAAAGATGGATTGCTCAATTAGCCGTCTTTGATTTGAGGTGAAATACCATCCAGGATGGCATAATGCAGCTGCTGATGCCCTTACTTGGCAGCCATCAGCAGGGGAGCCTGCCACTCCTGAGGATGCAGAATATGATGACTGTATTACCATCTGCAAAATAAAAAACAGTGGCTAGTGAAAAGTGCTTTAGTGTTAGACAGATTCGTGTTTTAGAGTGTGGAGTAGAGGAAGGCAGTAACCCTCACGGAAGTACAACTACTTCTACTAAACTGAAGGATTTTCAAATGAAAGATCCCATGCTCAGTTATTTCAGAACCTTCTGGGAATGTAAACAAAAGCCCACCACGTGTGAGATATCTGGTCTATCAAAGTCTGTACTGTCACTGATACAGCAGTGGAAGTCTATTAGAGAGCTGGATCGTTGGATGGCTTTTGCATTGTGAATGACGAACATCTTGGTGAATGTCAACAGCTGGTCTTACACTCATGTCTAAAAGAACAGGTCTTTGAAATTGTTCATTACAGTATGGGACATCAGGGTGTTGAGCACATGCTAAACCTGTTGAGGCAACAGTGCTTCTGGGTTAGCATGTATAATGATGTGGAGCAGTGTATCAAAAATTGTCAAAGGTGCATATTCATCAAGATGCCACAGCCAAGGATACATCCTCCTATGATGCCATTTGTGGCTTCAAGGCCCCTGAAAGTAGTGGCAGTAGATTTTACTGTGCTTGAACCCACCTCTGATGACCGTGAGAATGTGTTAATTGTGACGGATGTTTTCACAAAGTTCACACAGGCGTTTCCAACCAAGGATCAGAGTGCTGATATTATTGACAAGATCCTTCTGAGTCAGTGGTTCATGAAATATGGTGTTCTTGAACGATTGCATTCTGATCAGGTCAGAAATTTTGAAAGTATGGTGTAAAGAAAACCTGCACCACACCCTATCAGCCTCAGAGTAACACTCAGTGCGAGTGCTTTAACAGAATGCTCCATGATCTATTACGTGCACTTCCCCTAAAAAGAAAAAGCATAGGACAGAATATCTTCCTGAGTTGGTTTATGCTTATAATGTAACACCACATGCAACCACTTGATACTCACCATATCACCTACTTTTTGGACTCAACCCGCATCTTCAAGTATATGCAGTGCTAGATAAATACCAAACTGTGGACAGAAAACATGATTGGTTAGTGATTCGCCAAGACAGATTGAGAGAAGATCATGAAAAATCCAATTAATATGCTTAACACAAGGCTGCTGAGAGGCTTGCCCCTTTGAATAACAAGGTTTATTGCCCTCTTATTGATGTGGGTCAACAGCTATACTTGCATCACAGACCTTTGGGTAGAAATAAAATACAGGATTCATGGGGTCCTACTATATACAGGGTCATAGACGTGTAGGGTACCACTGAGCCCCTTGAGGGTGGTCCTATAAAGAGTCAATAAAGTTGACTTGCTCTTTAGAGTTAACTCTGTTCCTGAGCCAGAGGTGACTGAAACACGCTCTCCCACAACACCACAATCGAGGGGAGTATATGCTTCTGAGTAGGTTGAGGTTGCGCATTCTGATTCTGATCCTGATTTTGTTTTGTTAGAAGAGGTCACATATCCTAGTCTGCAGAAGACAGAGAATGTGAACCCTAAAAACCCTGTGTCAGCTGCTGAAGCCCTTATAGGTGAACCTGTACTAATTTCAGGGGACATTGGACAACAATGTTCGGTACAAGAGAGAGTTGAGTCTAGCAAAGACACAGCTCCTAGAGTGTCTGGTCCAGAGAGGGTTGAGTCTGACACTGGCATGGTCACATCAGTCTTTAAGTAGTGCATGGGGGGCCACGTTGTATTCCTTTTGAGATACAATGTTCTGCATTGATTTGGATTTTGGATTTTTTAAGCCCAGAAATAGTTGTGTTCTCAATTTTCTGAAGTGTATCTATGAATAATGGGACTATTCTGCAATTGCCTAAAGTATTGTATTGCTCTACAAAGGCATTAAAAAACTGAATAAAGGCTGAGCTTATAAATTTATTTGACCAGCTCTACTTCCCTGTTAATTTATTATTCAGTTTAACAATCTCTACATCAGGGGTCTGTTTAAAAAAAAAATGAAATTTATAAAACTTTTAATGTTTGGCACAAAGCGTGCAAGTTTACTTATTTTTTTCTAAAACATTACCCGTTTACATGCTAAAAGTGACATGATGCGGGTCTCCTTGATGGTTTGACTTACAGCACACAACTGAATAACACCGGCTGCATGACTATGATAAATGATTACTGCAAGAGTTAGATTAACATTCAGGTGTGAAGGAGACTTCAACATTTCTAAATTGCCCAATTAAAAAACACATATACATATTTGTCTCTGGCTTGCTTTTGCTCGCATGTCAATGATCACTAGATCTACTTTTATGTTTAATTTAATCACTGAGATGGTTTACCTGCAATGTAGCACCAAATATCACAAGCAGGCCTCAAGAATGGACACAGAGTAGCCATATAAAATTTTTCCTTGAGCAGAATATTGCACTACAGATCACTAAGTTTGTTCAAAGGGGAAAGCCAGATAGAAAAAGCGCACTCGCATGCATGGTTGCAAGATTGCACAAAATAAGTATAACATTAGGCAGAATATTTCCAATTTGCGCAAGTATAAATCTCAAACTGGGGATGTTTCGTCTCTTATCTGGCAACCCTGAGCATGTTAAACATTTGTGGAGACGCGTTAGTCCCAATGCAAGTTAACTGAAATATCCAGTGAAAAATTTATGATAAATGAGCCGTGGGCCACATTAAACCATGTGGAGGGCCTGATCTGGCCTGCGGGCCGTATATTGCCTATGTCTGTCCTAGAGTGTCTGAACCAGATAGAAAAAAACCTGTACCAGCACCAAGAAGAACTAAAAGAGCCAATGCTCATCCTTTGTGAATTCTTTGGGATGCATATGGATTGCATGTGTGGAGTTTGACCATGTTCTGGGCAAACATGTAAGCACTGTCTCTACCCTATTTCGTTTGTTGTATTTCATTTTACCATTTCTCATTCTTCAAATAAGTATGAAAACACATTATATATATATATATATATATATATATATATATATATATATATATAAATGTATTACCTTTTCCAATATGGCCCCATCGACCGCTGTCTTTTTAATCAACAGCTGTCAGAAGAAACAAAAATGTTCTGTGTCCAGTGTGGTTATTTGCAGCCTACCATATACAATTATACAAAAAGAAGAAGAAATAAAACCCACCACAACTGGAACATTTCTACAGTAATTTGGTTATATTGTGGGCATTTGCACCTACTCTTATTTCCCTCTGGTCATCTTCACTGTCTAACTCTGGAAACCATTTGTAACTTCAACCACAGGTAGAAATATCTGAAAACAGATGTATACTTAGATCCCATGAAAACATCGAACCCGACTCTCTCCTCTGCTTACCATCATAGCAGACAAGAAATCAAAAATAATTCAGTTGCTCTGGTTTCTTTCTGTACCTTGCAAGATATTTTACAGTGAACAGTCTTTGAGAACTCTGCAATGAAGGTCACAAATGGCCACCTCCTTGCAATCATGTATATTCTGGACAAACCACACACTAACATTCTGAACTATGATCAGTATCTCTGAATAAAAAACCAAGTTGAAGTCATATAAACAACCTAGAAACTGTTTCCAGACCTGTTCCACCTGATATGTTTCAGATGCTTCTCCTGAGGAGAGCTATTTGCTGCTGTTTGATTGATGGAAAGCCCTGCTCTTCGTCTTCTGCTGTGGACTCGATCGCACCACATCTGGATCTGGTATGTGTGAAACCATTCAGATACGAGTGTTGAAGAAATCACAGATGCCATGGACGTACCACTTCCATTCTCACTAAATACACACCAAGTATATCAGTGGTATGTAAACAGTATGGATAACATTTTAGAATAGAGTTGAATACATTTGCCCATTTAGGCTTCAGAGTCTGCAGTAAAAGACATTGAATTTGTTATGGAATATTTAAGGAATAGTACACCCCAAAAATGTAAATTTTGTAACACTTTAAAATAAGGTTCCATTTGTTAACATTAGAAACCAACATTAGTATCAACTAACAATGAACAATACTTTTACAGCCTTTATTAATCTTGGATCATATTAATTTCAACACATACTTTTTTAAATCAAAAGTTGTGAACAGTATGTTAACATTCGTGAACGCATTATGAACTAACATGAACTATCAATGAACAACCACATTTTTCTAAACTAACTTTAATAAAAATGCCGTAGAAAATATATTGTCCATTGATAGTTTATGATACCTAATTCATTATCTAATGTTAACTAATGGAACCTTATTGTATAGTGTTCCCAAAAAATTGGTCCTTTTTTATTCACCCCGATGTCATTCCAAATTTGTTATTTTTGTCTGTGGAACACAAAAGCGGAATTTTGAAAAATGTTTATAGATCTTTTCCAGGGGGCAGGTTTTATGTCAATGCCTTTAAACGTCATTGGTTCTCGGATATCTCGTAACTAAATGTCTTAACGGCAAACATTCGCCATAGGCACCGTGTTTGATTTGAGAGGTGTAGCAGATTGAAAGACTGTCAGGCAATAACAGTTACTTAAATTTAGTCAGTTCCTCACACAAAGCTATAAAATGGCTTTAGAAGACTTGGAATATACCGGACAAGTAGTGTGGACTACTTTTATTGTGCTTTTCTAATGATTTTCTGTACTTTTTGACAGCCTACGTTCACTATGAACTGTCATTGTATGGTAAAGATCTATGTGTTGATTCATCAAAATTCTCATTTTGTGTTCCATTCGAAAAAATAAACAACAGCATTTGGGAATTGGAACGATATGAGTAAATAATGACAGAAATGTTATGTTTGGGTAAACTACTTCTTTAAATAAGAACTGAAAGGTAAAATGGTTTTAAACATTTACATTATCAGTATCTTGTTGTGGTGCAAGTTTTCCTAGTGTGAAGGTGCATACACAAGCTCATGTATGTACATCTGAACACTGCAGTAGACCATGCCATGCCGGCCCAGCACAGAAATGAGTGAGAAGGCGGGCAGCATGCATCAATCAGACATACCCCAGGGATGATCTGATTAGGGCAGGAACAGCAAGACAAACGCACATACTTCTACGTTGTCCCATGGAGCTGTCATATGCATGACTATGTTCATGGAGCGCTCATGCTGGCTGGTTCCCCTAATGCCTGAATCCAACAACCCACCAGAGGCTTAGCTGCTCTGACTGTGAGGATGCAGAAAGAGTTGGCAAAATGTGTGTTAGTAGGAAAGAGGGAGAGGGGTGTGCATATCCAAATATCCACAGTGAGGGCCTACAGAGCTGACATGGCTGATTTTCCTGCTGAATCTGAATACCAATGTAGAGGAAGTATTTATCTCTCTCTTGTTCATCCTGACTGTCCTTCAGATGTCCTTAGTCCTTGGTCACCACTCAATCTGCAACCACACTGCAAATACATTTATTTATTATTAGACAGGTACAATTGAAACTCTTCAATTGACATTGTACATGTCTGTTTTGGCCAGTTTCTCTCATCATTGAGAAACTAATTTAAAACAAAATGCATTCTTTAGAATATTTTTTCCTTGCAGTGACATTTAAAGCTGAAGTATGTAATTTCTGCACCACCAAACGGAATTGCAAAAATAAACGTTTTCAAAACAGCTTTCCGAATACACCAACTGTCTTCCATTGGTCAAACAAAGAGATAGTCCCACCCCCAACTCACACCATAGGTTGAGTAACATTGTTTGGGTGGATCTAAGCAGGTCACTCAAAACAAACAGAGCATTTTTCATAGCGCTACATAAACATAGAACTGAGGGGCATATTCTCTAACAGTTGTGGTACTTTTACGCATGGTATTTCAATGCAAAGACCTGCATCTTATTCACTAACCACCCACAATCTATTTTAGCAGGCACAGTGAGCACTGAAATTGCACTGCATCTTGAGTATTTAAATTAAGTAATTGTCATTACTTTCCATGCAAACATGCCTCCTTTCTGTCCTAAATTAGGCTCAATGTAGATTGCACTTCATTCACAAAAATTGCCTTGCACAATTTAGATTGCGCTATTACCACCAAATGAAAGTAGACTGTAAAATAAATTTTATTTAAAGGGTAACTAAACACCTGCTCAGAGTCTGACTCCACCCACTAGAAATATTTGAAAATGCAGGAAAAGTGGGCAGACCCCGGCGGGATAGAGGGAACGAACCGAGTGCGGGGCTGAGCGGGGTGGGGGCACCTGAGACTCGTAGTGATGGATCAATTGACAGCTGCAGTCAGACTCTATGTTATTATTATTCCTCACACGGTCGCAAGACGACATGTACATGAATCTGGCGTGGTGAGCTGGAACCTGCTTACGTCAGCTGTCACCGCTACGCCACGAAGTACCGCAACAGCCAATAGGAAAATTCAACTGCAGTAGCCACCGTTCAACCTGAAGAGGGCAGCACTCAGACGTTTTTACACCATATATTGTAGAATTAAAACACTTTATACACAAATGTCAAAAAAATTACTTGAATCAATGACCAGTACTAATAAAGCCCCATGCTTACAGATCATTAACTAAATAAAGTTGGTTTAGGGTTTAGTTACCCTTTAAAAGAGATGTTAGTTAACATTTTTAACAGATCATATCAGCAGTAATAAATCAAATAATCATCAAATGATGGAACAGAGCATCATAACCTGGCATATATCCAGATGTGTGGTGCCGTCAAGTGCACTTTTGATATGTATAAGAGATTAGCCAGGTGCTGCTGTACAGTCCCAGCAGGGTGTGTCAAATATGGTGGTCTGCATCATCCTCAACTATATAGTGCTCAGAATTGGACCACAAGATCAGAACTGCGTGTGCAGATTTAGTTCAGCAGCAATTTTGTGGGCGTGTTTGTGATCTTATCTGCATATCATTATTGAGAGCACGTGAAATGTTGAACATTGGATGTACAGCTGGCTTCCGCTTCCTTCTTACCCAGACAAGTAGAGATCCGTTACACTGGTGCCGAAACCCAGGAAAGGAGGAAGAGCATGCTGTCCGGGACACTTGCTGCTGCCATCCACCTGGGGGCGGAGGAGCTCTATGCCGTCCGCCAGGAGACAGAGGAGCTGCTGTTGTCTGCCAGAGGGCGGAGGATCTACTGCCATCCGCCAGGAGGCAGAGGTACCGCTGCGTTCACCAGGGAATGGAGGAGCCACTGCCGTCTGCCAGGGTGCGGAGGAGCCGTTGCCGTCCGCCATGGAACGAAGGAGCTGCTGCCGTCCGCCAGGGAACAGAGGAGCTGCTTCCATCTGCCAGGAGGCAGAGGAACTTCTGGCATCTGCCAGGGGATGGATGGCCCCGCTGCCGTCCGCAAGGGGCCAGAGGAGCTGCTGCTGTCTGCCAGAGGGCGGAGGATCCATTGCCATCTGCCAGGGGGCAGAGGAGCCATTGCCGTCTACCAGGGGGCAGAGGAGCCGCTGCCATCCGCCAGGAGGCAGAGGTACCGCTGCGATCACCAGGGAATGGAGGAGCCACTGCCGTCTGCCAGGGTGTGGAGGAGCCGTTGCTGTGCGCCAGGGAACGAAGGAGCTGCTGCCATCTGCCAGGAGGCAGAGGAACTGCTGGCATCTGCCAGGGGATGGATGGCCCCGCTGCCATCCGCCAGGGGCCAGAGAAGCAGCGGAGGTGGGCGCCGTGCCTGCGGGAGCTGAATAAGTGTTGTGTGTTTCTTCTCTCCCTCTCTTTCTTCCTCTTTCTCCCTCCCTCTCGTGCTCACTTCTTCTCTCACTTCCCTGGCCTCTCCTTCCTCTAGAGAAGTGCCTGAGTACCGGGGGTGGGTAAAACTATCCAATGGGGTCGACTGGAAGAGCCGCGGTCCCTCTACAGAGTGGGAGGGGAGTAAGTACAGGCTGGATAGGTCCTAGACCTGAATTTGGTGATGGGGGAGTGGGGCAAGCCAAGCATGGTGGAGCGAGGACGGAGAGAAGTGAGGCCGAGGTGTGCACCTGGGGGGAAAGATCTTGCCCTACTGTGAGTGATGAAGGCGTGAGTAAAGCCGGGTGCAATGCTGCAGTCAGGAGAGAGATGCCGAGAGAGATAGACACCTTGAAGCTGTGTGTGTTGTCATTAAGTTTTCAGTCTAATGGGGGGTTTGTATTCAAGTTTGTTGAATGTATTGAGTATTGAGAAAGTAAATAGGGTTAATTTTGATATCATATTGATTTTGTCATATTACATGTCTCAGCCAAATACAGCTTCCTTCCCTCTATTATTTTGACTGTTCTGTGTTTGTTTGGTTGTTTACAGAACTATGTTGTGTCTTGCTACACAGAACTGAAAAGCTACTATCACAGTACTACACACTTGTGACTAACAGAATGAGTCATTCTTGATTCATCTTCTCGATGTCCCACTGAGACCAAACTTGTCTTGAAGGCTCATGAAATAATAAAGTGTGTAAGAAGTTTAAGAGCAATTTATCAGTTGCTGGTTGATAAACATCAACTGAACAGATATATACTGTACATAGAGGAAAGCTGATCGATACATAATAACAGGACAGGAAGAACGAATAACTCGACTGTAGCATTTATACCTGTTAAAAAATTTGGGGATAAAACAGCCTGTTTATTTGTTTGTTAATTTAATTTTACAAACAACTTAATTTTCTACTCTTTTCTGAGTCACACTTTATTACAAATCTCAATCTGTTACTTAATTAATTAAGTTAAATCTAGTTTGTGACATACGTGTTCCCATTATTCAAAATCCAGAGACAAACCTCATTAAAAAACACTTTATGTTAAACAGATGCAGACAGGAAACATTTGTTAATGCTCATTTTGACAAAATCTCCTATTGTACACCAAACAAAAACTAATGGTAGTAATCAATCATTACATTATAATGAATGCCTTGTAAAATTTTCATAGTCTCTTTCAGTACCAGACGATAACCAGTTTTTACAGTTTGTACACAATGCTACACAACGACACACTGTCAGAAAAAAAATGCATGCACTATTTCACTCAAACACATCCACATGCAAACCTAATTTCTTTAATGATGCATGATGCCAATGTATACTTAATGCTCTGTGACCAGGTCCTGTGGCCTGTGCTCCATCGCACTTTAAATTGCCATTCACATGAAAAATTTTCTCTACTGACGAACTTCCCCTAAATGGGAACATATTTGGATGGTTGGAGGTCTGTTCAAAAGATACAACTGAAAGGAAAATAAAAGTGCTAAATTTTCTATTGCACTCCAACCAGATTTGGCCACTATAGAGCCATGAGGAAACACATTTTCAGTCATTTACTTTGTTCTCTCACAGCGATGAGGCTTGTGTCTTCTAGAAGAACCAAATGTGGTGCCCCCCAGCAGATGGTGCTCTGGGTAGGAGATAAAAGATGCCAGGTTTTCATTAGATAAACCACCTGCAAGGCTTCTCAGCACTCCTGGCCAGCACCACCTGTGGATGGTCATCCATCATCTTGCTGTGACGGTTGCCAAGAAAACAATGAATGCCAACTGTGGCCAAAGGGACAGCTTCACACTCATTCAAGTACATAGCTTCTGAGGAAATACACACCTTGCATAATTTACACTACACACATTTTACAAACTCTGATAATGAAAGTTGTAAGAGGAAGAAAAAGCATTTGGCAGCCATCAGTACCCATTATAGCTTTTCTTTATGAGTGATTAGTATTATGACACTGTTTTGCACTTGACTGAACACGATCCAGCATCAGCTAGTATTTGCCTCTTCCCTTTAAAGAATCTTGCTTCAGGGAGTAACTGATGACTAAAACAGCTCTGGCTATGCAAAGAGAACCACACATGAATTTAATACATTTGCCATAATCAGGACAATCTGTGTAAAACAAATTTTACAAAGTAATCTACAACCATTTTCCAATCCCTAGTCACTATCATTATAACAGCACAGAATTGCTTTGTCATTTCATTGTTCGCTAAAATATTGGTAAGCAGACAAAAGAGGCATCTGATGGGCGCTTGGGGAGATTGTGGTTGAGAAACTAGAAGAACTTTGACATGCAAATATGAGACTCATTACATGATGAAGCCCCTTCAATGGGCTGTGCATACGCATCTGTCTCCCAGCACACTGGGCTGCTGCGGGGGTCACCTCGCTTGTTAGGAGGGCAGTGCTCATTAAAATGTGATTAACCTTCTGTTTTCGCTCTGTTTTACTTGAATGCTCTCAGACCCAATCTCAGAATAATTTCCTAACATGCTGCCTGAAGTTGCCTGCAGCAGTTGAGAGGAAAACTGGGGAACTTGGAGGGAGAGAGAGTGAAGGAATGCGTTCCATTTCCTGACAAAAGAGACTGATGAGCAGGGCTATTTAGCATGGTCTGGCAGATGGAAGAATGCTCAGTAAGGAGTGCTCTGGGCTCTGATGTCCAGGGTGCAAGAGTAGAGCATATACAGATGTGTTGTAGATACATTACAATTTATTTTCTGTCCTCTATTATATCACTCCAAATTCTATTTTTTAGGTGGTGTGACATAGGGGCTAAAGCTTAGGTCCAGTAACCTGATGCAAGATCTACAGATGGTAGAGCCATAGTCTTGAGTATTCAAACCATTGACTATAACGACAAATGGTCTGGTGGTCATTGCAGCTCAAACTGGCTAAGAACCGCCAACTTAGACAGGAAGAGCCATCTAATGTAATCACATGTAAACTGATTAATCAGAGTTGGTTTTGTCATTATGTACCGTTAAGGGACAAGGTTATCAGAAACATATTATGCCATAGTAAAAGTCCAGCATGGGAACGTGATAGATGTGCGGTATGTGTAAACCTCACTCCCCTGTCCTCAAGAGGCTCACTAGTGACTGACGCTAAAGGCTGTAGCCTTTAGACTCCTTGTTAGCCTACCCGCATCCCACGCTGGCTGATGGCTTTTCAAATCTTGCTCGGTGCGGGTCGAGCAGGACCGGTTACAGTGGTGCCATGACCCGGACGTGAGGTTTAGGGGGGTGAGTGTAATGAGAGCCATCTTGTATGTGATAACTGTACAATATGTGTAAACCTCACTCCGACCTGGCCTCAAGGGGCACACTAGCAACTGATGCTAGAGGCTGTAGACTTTAGCCTCTTCGTTAGCGCACCTGCCTCTCATGCCAGCTGACACCGGTTCGAATCGCATTCAGATTTGGTCGAGCAAACCGGTTATACTAGCAGAACCATAACCAGGGGTCAACATAGAATTTTGCAGATGGTGGAACCCTAAAATCTGGTGTGAATTCTGGTGTGCTTATTATCCCTGAAAAAGCATAATTTGTTATTTTTACTGTATATGAAAAAAAAACTAATAAATAAATAAATAATCAAATCAAAACAAGAAAGACACATACAGTATGTGTGTGTTTCTTCAACTTTGGGCACTTTCATGTCCCAGGGGTTGATTTTTATGAAAATAAACAGGTTTAAACTTTTTTTATTTTTACGTGAAAGTCACACTAAAACTGATTTGGAAGCTTAGATTTACTAGGACTTAATTTATTTTTGCTACTTTTAAAATGCCTTTTATGTATAGACTTTACTCTTTTAGCCTTATCCCAGACCCAACATTCAATATTAAACTATGAAAATCCATAATAAAAATACAAATTATTACATGTTTTAAAATATGATAATCCAAACAAAGAGGGACAAACATAAACCATTTCAGTATGTATTATGTGAAAATTATTTCTATCAATTTAAAAAAAAAATCATGACAGACCCCACAGTTGTGGCATCATTAACACCACAACAAATAAGTGTATCTTTAGTACGTTTTAGGTTAAGTCGAAACAAATTATCAGTGGAAAACAAAGACAATTCAATGTAAATATTGCTTGTGAGCAAAATATTTTTATTGAGTGTCTTTTCTACCAGAAAGACTCAATAATTAACAATAATGGATAATTAATCAAGAATAAAGAGATACATTCCTTTGGCGTAAGCCCCAACTTCAGGTTCAGCGCTCAGATTCCGAGAAAGCAGGAGAAAACAAACTGTAGAGTAACAAGCGACGAATATATAATAATTATAAAGCAGAGACATATACTTCAAGTCCTTCCTGACAGAACCAATCAAGTTGTAATTTTGCCAAATTATGCAAAAAGTGGGAACATATTGTGAAGCAATGAAATTAGCCTTAGCAAGACAAAAGAGTCACTGTCATTTCCACTACGATAAACACAACCGAGATTCTGAGATGTGGTGGAAATGACACTGTGGTGGGAATTTATGACTTCAGAAAATACTGCCGATGTAAGTACAGTACACATATACATTATTTGGGCACTGTTACTAGGCAAATATATAATAAAAAAACATACTGAGAGTGTGAAAAAATGTTTTCATGAGAAATTACTTTCTAGAAGTTCACAGTGCTAAAAGTGCCCAAAGTTGAAGAAACACCCATATACAGATAAATATACAAATGTAACTCAAGCTTATCTGGTACCAGGATCTGCCACTGACTAATGCTTAATGTAATGAACTTTAAAGTTTTAATTTAAGGGAGTTAAACCCCTAGCCATAACCATTGTACCTTGAGCACAGCAATAAACCCCAGGATTGGTGATAAAATACAAAGCAGATATCCGCCAAAGCCACTCTGCTAAGCCTGGCTAGTTTTTCATCTTTGCTTCAATCTGCACAACATTCACGGAGCACAAATATGTTTGAGCAAAAGCTTGAACTGTCAATAAGGCTGGCAAGCAGTCGCCAGGTTGAAACCAATTGGCTTAGAATTTGTCTTCTGTCTTTCCGCAGAACTCATGTCATGTGGTGAGCCTTGCAGACATCAGTTCGCAAGCATTCCCATTTTTATAAGCAATACGTTCTAACAAATCCATTTCCCAGGCGAAGCTCTCATGGAAACAGATGCACAGGATTTCAAGAATTTTCCGCCATTCCAGCTATGTAGTAAGACATTTTCTTGACCGTGATAGTCTTAACCTTGATTCAACTATTCAAAACCTAATCTTGGATGAGAAATAAGTGTTGCTTCAGACTCAAAATGCTGCCTCGATGACTTAAACACACTGCGTATGGACATGGTTAGAAAACCCTGCAGTTGATGCAAGAGGGAGCATTTTGAAAGTAAATATATTACAGTGACCTTTCAATGGATTTTACAAGCTAGTTAAGGTGTTTTTGAGGAGGCTGGCTTTTTCACATATTTAGGTTCTACCACAATTAAACAAACAGTCTCTGCGGGAGTAGAGAGGGCAGAGCTGGCCCTTCTCTGAAAAGCCTGCAGAAGGAAGTAGGACCTCAGAGTTCACCCTGTAAATACATATAAAAAAACAAGCATGCAATAAAAAGCTAGACTCCTCTCCATAAAGAGCGAGAGAGAGTGAGAGAGAGCGAGCGAGAGAGAGAGAGCACACGCTATGGCTGAGGTGGAACGAAATGATCCAATGAGACACAAATGTCAGCTCTAACAACCCTCCAGGGCACCCTTCAGGAGTTTCAGCTTGTTTCTCATGCAAACGAGGTCCAGTGCATCACTCTTTCTCTGTCTCTTTTTCATCCCATTCATTCTTGAATTTCCTCCACATCACTTTTGGAGCAGATTTTTGGGACTGACTGGAGTTATGCAGGTGTGGGGAGTTCAGATAAATCCCGAAAGAGAGTGATATTGCAGACTAAAGCTGCACCTCTGGCTGCAATGAAACAACCTGACCACCAACCACAACACAACAAATCAAAGTGGATCCTGTCTCTTATGAACTTGGCCACAACCACGTTTGCACTCATCCAGCACAGGATTTTGCTGCCCTGTTCAAAAGCATTCCCTCTAGTTTGTTATCAAAAGATGCACAACACGTTTGTCCCGAAGCACAAAAAGGTTTCAAAGCCTAAATCTCTGCTAGTCATTTATAATGTTCAGAGAATTACATAGTATTTAATTTGACAAATTAATCCAGTGATCAAGTGACAGAACATTTTAAAGAAATAGTTCACCTAAAAATGAAAATTCAGTAATATTTACTCACCCTCATGCCCTTCCAAGCCTGTTTAACTTACTTTGTTCCATAGAACACAAAAGAGATGTAAGGCAGAATGTAACCATTCTCTTGCATTATATAATTTTTCACATTCTGCCTAAAATCTCAATTTGTTTTACATGAAAAAAGTAAGTTATGGAACTTGGAACAATATTTCTCTCAAATAGACAGTCCTAAACCTTTATCTACCTTGAATCCTAACCATAACCAACCCCTAAAATTGGAGTTCAAGCCCCTAACCCGTGTCCTAAGTGCAAAGGCCGATATTTATCTTACACTGTAGAGTTTACGCAGTATATTGCTTTTATAGTTCTGCATTGGTGTGTCTACGCAAAAAATACTACTGTATTAAGCAAAAAAAATTGCTTAATTTCTGAAATAATAATTATATGTTTCATAAAAAAACAAAAGCGTTAGCATGTATGTGAACATGTTGAAATTTAGGTATGTATCATGTATTTTGTATGTTGCTTGGTATGCAGGGAGAAAAACAATCAGGTATATATACTACTGCATGCTTGTTCCTGAGTCACTTTAATAATAAATACATATTTTGGCATACTTTGATGCTCTGTCCTGAAAAAAATTAAATACAAAAATTTAATAAATTAATAGTTACTTGACCATCATTTTAAAGCTTAAAAGCTGGACTTTACAATACATAGGCAATATGACCAACTCTAATTTGCTGACAAATTAGAAACGTTCAGTTTTCATTACTTCTTGAAAATGATTATTTACAGTACACAATACAGTCAAACACACGGTTAAAACATCATACAGATCAAAGAGGTCTAGTGTAGATTCTGAGGTACTGTAAACTTCACAGAGCGGGAGCACGTTTGACATCTGAACCTGTGAATGTTTTTTAGGGTGCTAGTTTAAGTTGCTTGCCAGCTATTTGCCACCTAGCTAGGTGCGCAAGCTACCTAATTTAGTTAACAAATATTGAGGGATGTTGCTAATGCAGAGTTAACTTTGTGAGAGATTGAGGGGATAGGGCATGTAGTGACAAATTGCTGTTCAAAAGTTACGTTTTTGCTTGTGATAAACAATGACGAGGCAGGCCACATAAAGCTATGTAGCTAATGTATATAAAGTTAGGTTACATCAACGTTAGCTAATGTCAGCTCCGACATAAATCCTACATGCCGTGGTAATGCTCCCTCACTTGGTTGAGAGAGCTAGAGATGTGACAGAAGAGAGTGGAGATGAGTAATGCGCTTTTAAATAGGCTGCTTTGCTTGTTTTTTTTTTTTTTTTTCTAGATTTAGCTACTTGGTTAGCAAATTACACACATTTTTACAAGGCTTGTTGTTGGATCAAAAACAACATACAACTTACTATATTAAGAAAATACTTAAGTGAAGACTTAATTATTGAATAATTGTTTAATATATTCTGTACTTGATTTTTGCTAGGTGAAGAGTCATCCAGTAAGCCTGAAGTGATGCTTGCACAACATTTTTATTGTTTTAGGTGGATGGTAAAACTTGGAAAAGGAGTGTTGAATAAAGATGGTTAAGTTGATTTCAGCTCCTTAGAGTTTGTTTGTATTTGTTTGCTCATTGAAAACATTGGTTTCTCTTACCACTGCTACGCTGATGACACGCAACTCTACTTGTCTTTCCAGCCCAACAACACCACAGTAACCGCTCGAATTGCTGCCTGTCTGGCAGACATCTCAGCCTGGATGAAGGAACACCACCTTCAACTCAACCCAGCCAAGACCGAACTCCTTGTCTTTCCAGCCAACCCTGCTGTTGAACACAACATCACCATGCAGCTGGGTCCAACTACAGTTTCACCTTCCAAAACGGTCAGAAATCTAGGGGTAACCATTGATGATGAGCTAAATTTCACAGACCACATTTCAAAGACTGCAAGATCATGTAGATTTACACTCTACAATATCAGGAAGATAAGACCCTTCCTCTCTGTACATGCCACACAACTGCTCGTTCAGTCCCTTGTCATAACTAGACTGGACTACTGTAATGCTCTCATTGCAGGCCTTCCTGCATGTGCTATTAGACCTCTCCAAATGATCCAGAATGCAGCAGCATATCTGGTCTTTAATGAACCTAAGAGAGCACATGTTACACCACTCTTTGTCTCTCTCCACTGGCTGCCGGTTCATGCACGTACTAAATTCAAGGCCCTGATGCTGGCATACAAAACAGTCACTGGGTCTGCTCCAGCATACCTAAAAACATTTATGCAGAGTTACGTTCCCACCAGAAGCCTGCGGTCGGCTAAGGAACGTCACCTTGTCGAACCAAAACAAAGAGGCACCAAAACCCTTTCCCAAACTTTCAGTTTCATCATACCACGGTGGTGGAATGACCTTCTCAACTCAATCCGGGAAGCTAACTCACTCTCTATCTTCAAAAAACGGCTAAAAACACATATTTTCCAAAAGCACTTAACCGGTCACTAAAAAAAAGAATTATTATTATTATTTAAATTTATTGTTGCACTTAAATCTGTTTTGTATACTATTCTGATCCTTGTGAAACTTTGTAATATGGCACTTTTTGTACCACTGATTCGCTGATGTTTTTCCTCTTTTGTAAGTCGCTTTGGATAAAAGCGTCTGCCAAATGAATAAATGTATATGTAAATGTAAAACAAAGGAACATTCACACACATAAAATTCACCTCTGCAATACCTTTTGATTATTTTATCAAGACATTTCTCATGGTATACACACACACACGGCAATAAAAGAGGTGAATGAAGAGGAATGTTTTCTGTGGGGGTTTGTATGGGAATGTGGATCTTTCAGATCAATTTGAGGTGTGCCTATGGTTTGCATGTTCAACATTTTATTGTAAGGGTGCCTTTACTTTTTATAGTGTTTTAGTCTTGACTTTGCCTCGCCCTGCCTTGGTCTTGGTCTTGACTTGGTCTCAACCCCTGAAAGTCTTGGTCTTGTCTCAGTCTCTATACACTGGTCTTGGTCTTGACTTGGTCTTGGTTTAAGTAATCTTTACTACAACACTGATGCATCGATCAAACAACCAACCATGCAATGCTTAAACATCAATATTTTTTTAAGCTGCATGTTTAGTTTGACACTCTAAAGCCAGCCATGTCTGTACTAGGGGTGAAAATCAGACATTTCATCACAATACGATCTTGAATTGATTCTCTAGGCCTGGAATCCGATATTTGCAGATACTTCAAAGTCTGCCTCAATACGATTCGATTCAAGGGCCTGTGATCGATATTGCGATATTATGTGCCTATTTTACACAGTCAATTAATTCTTTATTTTTTTGCCCTCATATGAAACCAAAATATTATTGTATTATTTTATTCAGCTCTATGTATACACATTGGGATATCCACAACAAAATAAGGTAATTCAGGTGTTTAAAAAATTATACAGATAAATATTGTTATTGTGGTGTTGTGGAAGAATGGGTTTCAGTCATCTCTGGCTCAGGAACAGAGTTAACACAAGGGTGCAAGTCAGATTTATGGACTATCTTTATAGGACCACCCTCAAGGGGCTCCATGGGATGAGTGGTATCCTGCACATCTATGACCCTGTATACATTAGGACCCCATGAATCCTGTATTTTGTTCCTAATCAAACATTTGTGACACAAGTATACCTACTGACCCACATCATTCACAGAGCAATTCGCCTTGTCATTCAAAGAGGCAACTCTGTGAAGCCTTGTGTTCTGCATATTCCCTGGCTTTTCATGAGCTTCTCTCATCTGTCTCGGTGAATCACTAACCAATCATGTTTTCTGTCCACAGTTTGCTCTTTAACTAGCACTGCATCTACTGAAAGATGCAGGTTGACTCCAAACAGCAAGTAATGTGGTGAGTATCCAGTGGTTGCATGTGGCGTTAATTTATAAGCATAAACCAACTCAGGAAGATGTTGTGGCCAAAGGTTTTTATTTTCTGGGAGAAGTGTACATAATATATCATGGAGCATTCTGTTAAAGCATTCACACTGAGCATTACACTGAGGCCAATAGGGTGTGTTTTTTCTTTACTCCATACATCTTACATAGCTCAGCAATGACCTAACTTTCAAAATGTTTCCCTGATCAGAATGTAATCATTCAGGCACACCATATTTCATAAACCACTCTTTCAGAAGGATCTTCACCTCTGATCCTTGTTTGGAAATGTGTTAAAAAGTTAACACGATCTCACGGCCATCATAGGCAGGTTCAAGCACAATATGTTATAAACAATGATAAACTTAACCAAAAACACACAAACATAAACACATACAGGGCAGCTGCCTGTAATTCTCTCTCTCTCAAACTGTCATCACCGGCCACATTTATCCCTTGCTCGCCTCATCAGGCTGATTGGGGTCCAGGCGTGGGTCGTTCCACTCCGGCCCCGCCCTCCTCCGCTCTACATTTATGTTCCCAAAAGGTTCTGAAAGAACTGAGAATAGGATCTTTCATTTGAAATTCCTTCAGTTCAACTTTTGTATAACCCGGCAGATTAGGCATACTTACTTGAGGTTACTGCCGTCCTGGCACTTGAGGGCCAGTAGATCAAGCTTCATGCTACTGTAATTTATGTAATTCCTTTTTGTTTTACGAAGACTCATAGGATATGACTCTCCTACACTCACCCTGCTGCTGGCATAAGACAGCACCCAGACCTTCACTGCTCGCATCAGTCTCCAATGTTAAAGGATGACTGAAATCTGCATACCCTAACACAGGAGCAGAAGTAAGCTTCTCCTTCAGCAGCTCAAACACTGTTTGGAACTCTGAAAACCCAAAGCACTAAACTATCTCTTTCTGGAACCAAACTGCTTGATACACAGGTTCACTAAATCATGGAGAGGGCTGGCAATTCTAGAAAAAAACCCTGAATTAACTTTCTGTAGTAACTACAGAACCCTAAGAACGAGCATAATTCCTTATCTGTATTGAGAATTTTCCATTGCTGGACTGCTTCAACTTTACCTGGATAATTTTTTTTATCAGTACCAATACATGCTTCCCCATGGAGATATTTTGAGGAATCATGGAATAAGTTTCCACTGTTATGACAAATTATACCCAAATTTATATTACATCTGAACCCAACTAAAATTCACAATTCTCCAAATTAGCAAAGTGTGTCAATGAAATCAAAGATTGGATGGCCAGAAATTTCCTTCTACTCAATACCGACAAAACAGAGGTACTAATTATTGAACCAAATACCTCTAAAAATAAGCTGCTAAAATATAATTTGACTATAATTTGATGGATGTACTGTTACGTCGTCTTCTACAGCAAAGAAATTAGGTGTTATATTTGATACCAATCTATCCTTTGAAAATCAAACTTCCAGTGTGTATAGAACAGCATTCTTCCACCTCAGAAATATTGTTAAGTTAAGACACTTGCTCTCTGTTGCTGATGCCAAAAAACGAATTAATGCGAGGATTTCCAGCAAGTTCAATAAATAAACTTCAATTGGTTCAAAATGCAGCTGACAGAGTGCTGACTAGATTCAAGAAATATGATCATATTTGCCCAATTTTAACATCATTACATTGGCTACCTGTTAAATTTCATATTCATTTTAAAATTCTGTTAACTACATACAAAGCTTTGAATGGTCTAGCTCCAAAGTAATTAAGTGACCTTCTACCACACTATATTCTAACACGTTCATTAGGATCACAACATTGTCAGTTGTTAATTTCTCCAAGAATATCAAAATCCACAAAAGGAGGTAGATCCTTTTCCTATTTGGCTCCTAAACTACTGAATAGTCTCCCTAACACTGTTCAGTTTGCGGACACTCTCACTCATTTATGTCTAGACTAAAGACTTATCCATTTAGCCAGGCATACACCTAATTTATCAATCATCTCACAATTAGGCTGCTTTAGTTAGGTCTACCGGAAATAGAAACATCTATTATGATCTATAACTCTTCTTCAATAAAATTGAATTACAAAAAAATAGAAATTGAAAATAGAATTATTCTATTTCTTTCCATGACTTAACCTTAGGATTCATATCCCAAGGTTACCAGAGCTGGCCAGATCCAGCTCCATTTCTGCTTAGGTGTCGCACTCCACTGCTATGTGTTGCTATGTGATGACGACAAACTACAGCCGGTGCTGGCCAGACATTACTTCAGTCTTTTAACTTCAGAGGATGAACTGATGCTGCATCTCTGGCTGCCCTTTATCTCGCTCTCTCATTGATCAGCTGGTTCAGCACTGGCCGTGCTCCATCACGGTCCAGCTATGCCCTCCTCCTCATCACAATCTGATACTTCATATGCCACAGCCTGAACCTTGGATTTAGGATGGACCCCACCGAACCTCACCTAAATGACTTGCAGGTTGAACTGTGATGCACCTCATTAATCTCTGCCTGCATCACCTTTGTCTATCGATGGACTACACTCTTGAAATGGAATACATAGTTTATCATTTAATTGCCTTCATCAGCCAACTAACAAAAGACAACGCATCTATGTGAACTTCTGCGTTTAATCCAGGATGGACTTCAAAGACATTAGTCATTAATCTTAAAATGTATTAAAAAATTAATACATTTGTAAAATCACAACATCACTTTTAGCTCTCCAAAAATACATTTGCAAATTTTTTAAAGACCACATTTACATAGCCAATAG